>NC_083346.1:52818147-53418147 GCF_019175385.1 Lycium barbarum
AATATTGCAGAATTGCGCCGTCGCATTCTAGAGGAAGCTCATCATTCTCGGTATTCTATTCACCCAGGTGCAACGAAGATGTATCATGATCTCAAGTTGATATATTGGTGGAATGGCATGAAGAGAGACATAGCACAATTTGTAGCTCAATGTCAAAATTTCCAGCAGGTGAAAATTGAACATCAAAAGCCAGGAGGATTATTGCAAGCAATGGAAATCCCTACTTGGAAATGGGAAGTGATCAACATGGATTTTATTGTGGGGTTACCTCGTTCCCGAGGCAAGTATGATTCCATATGGGTGATCGTGGACAGACTCACGAAAACAGCTCATTTTCTTCCAGTCAGAACCACATACTCGACACAAGATTATGCAAGGTTGTATCTCAAAGAAATTGTGTAACTTCATGGTATTCCGATATCCATTATCACAGATAGGGGAGCGCAATTTACAGCCAAGTTCTGGAAATCCTTCCAAGAAGGTCTAGGTACTCAATTGAAGCTCAGCACGGCATTCCATCCGCAAACTGATGGGCAAGCCGAACGTACTATTCAGACCTTGGAAGATATGCTACGAGCATGTGTACTAGATTTTGGTGGTAGTTGGGATGACCACTTACCTCTAATCGAGTTTGCATACAAAAATAGCTACCATTCCAATATCCAAATGGCTCCGTATGAAGCTTTATATGGAAGGAAGTGTAGATCCCCAATCAGATGGTTTGAAATAGGAGAAGTACAGCTAATAGGCCCTGAGTTGATTCAACAAGCAGTAGAAAAAGTCAAGGTGATCCGAGACCGATTATTGACAGCCAAAAGTCGCCAAAAATCTTATGCGGACAACCACTGGCGAGATTTAGAATTTCAAGTTGATGATTGGGTATTCTTAAAGGTGTCACCAATGAAAGGTGTGATGAGATTTGGTAAGAAAGGAAAATTAAGTCCTCGATACATTGGACCCTATAAGATTGTCCGCAAGGTGGGTCAAGTGGCTTATGAATTGGACTTGCCTCCAGAACTTGAATCATTCCATCCAGTTTTCCATGTCTCAATGCTCCGCAAGTGTGTTGGAGATCCTATGAGGATTGTCCCAATAGATGATGTTCAAGTGACAGAAAAGCTAGTTTATGAAGAAATGCCCATGGCCATATTAGACAGGCAAGTATGAAGACTTCGAAATAAGGAAGTGGCCTCAGTTAAAGTTCTATGGCGAAATAACAACCGAAAGGAAATGACTTGGGAAGCAGAAGAGAGTATAAAGTCCAAGTGCTCGCACTTATTCCAACCCCCAGAAGAGATCCAAGATGAAACATCAAGATTATGAGGTATGTATGTTTACTTTTATGCATATGGGTCGTGTGTGGCCAACATATATTGCTATTATGATGTGGCCCTATGAGGCAATATTATTGTGGGCTGTTGTGACAGGATGGTAATGCCATATTACAGGAGAAAGTTTGGCAAAATATTCGTAGAATTCCCGAGTGCTTAACATTCGAGGACGAATGTTCCAAAAAGGGGGGAAGAGTGTTACACCTTGGAAATTTCATGTCGTCGCGTAGTGAATAAACCAATGCGAGCTTAAGGGTAATAGGACGTTCTTAAGACTATAAGATGGATATTTAGTAGTCCTAGAATGCATACGTTAATATTTTGACGCCATATGAATTGATGAAATACGGAATGATAAGGACAAGTGGAGTATAAGTGGAGTTTAGGAAAGGTTTCGTAAATTATTGCGTTAAGAATTGTTTGGTAAGACCTTGAGGGCGAGTTATAGGGATGTTTAGATCATTAATGAAGTACTAAACAAGTGTTAAGAAGGTTGTGTAAGGATTGGATATCAAACGAAACGCAAGGACAACTTCGGAAAAACTGTGAGTTACACGACC
The DNA here is from genome assembly GCF_019175385.1 of Lycium barbarum. Classification (NCBI taxonomy): domain Eukaryota; kingdom Viridiplantae; phylum Streptophyta; class Magnoliopsida; order Solanales; family Solanaceae; genus Lycium; species Lycium barbarum. The sequence continues at coordinate 52,820,039 of NC_083346.1, forward strand.
ACCTTATACGGACCGTGGAACTTTATACGGACCATATAAGGGTCCGTATAACCCAACAGCAATAATGTTTTCCATGGTGGTGAACCACGGACACTTATACGAACCGTTCAATGTTGTACGGACCGTATAAGTCCTGACGGGCTGAGTATTTCCAAGTATTTAAATGTGTTCCCACCTCATTATATTCATTCTCCTCACTTCTTCACTTCTCTCCAAGCTTCTAGAATATTCCATACATTTCATCTTCAAGAATACAAGGGGAAATCAAAGGTTCATACCATATATTCAAGTGAATAGAGTGCAAGGAAGCTCTTTGGGGTTGCTAGAGTCAAGAAATCCCTTGGAAGTTGAAGCTAGGGTTTTCTTCAAGTGAAGTATTGCCAACCAAAACCCGTTCATACACATTAAAAGGTGAGTTTTATGATTATTCCATGTTGTTTAAGGTATTGAAAAGTCGAAAAACTTGGATTATGGAAGAAGATGGAAAATGGGTTACAAAATATGAGATTAGTGGCAATTGTGAGTAGTAGATTAATATGAATCATGATTCTTGATGCGTTATGATTGTAATTACGTTATGAATGATGTTAGGAGCATGAGAGAAACATTAGATGAGAATGAATGTAACGTTGTATTATGATTATGATTATGGATGACCTTGAGAGAAATTGTGGGGATTGGATAATGATGAATTTGACTAAAGTCATTGATGATGATATTATGAATGTTATTATTGACGTTTGGGAGTTGATATACGATATGGAGAAAGTAGTAGGAACAAAGAAGATGCTGCTCAATTTTCTATAGCTTTAGTTCAAACACGCTTATGTTATCGATTATCTAATATGAGTATAAACTCGCTTGAAGGTACAAACGTGAATATTGGAGAGGAACGTTCAAGCGATAGAGTAGCTAAACCAAAAGGTATGTAAGGCTAGTCCCTTCTTTCTAAGGCATGATTCTTATGACACGATATTCCCTATCTCTTCATGACTCTCCAACATCCCGAAAATTATGAGTCAATCTTAGTAAAGAGTTTCACATGAGATAAGATGAGAGATATGTTACGAGCATGATAATGATAATGATGAGTCTAAGTCTAACGAGTCTAGGGCCATGATATTATGTTTCTACAAGCCAATGATTCTTATTATGATCCATTTATGTTGTTAATTGTATACACTCACCTTATATGCTAATTCCTTCAAGGTGAGGCAGAATGCTTATGAATATTCCATAATGAAATTGGGGGTTCACGACCTTACGTCACCCGATAAATGTATAGTCTGTCTTGAGTTTTATGCAAGATTCATGATAAGCATATGATGATGATAATACACCGTGCCTACATGTCCGGGCAAACACCGCTAAGGCGGGCAGCGTATTACACCATGTCTCGATGGCATGGGTAGACACCACTAGTGGGCGGCATGAGATGGTACCCCGGACACGGGAGGCCTGGACGCAGGCTAATGATTATTACACCGTACCTATATGGTTGGGCAGCTTATACATATATGCATTCATGATATGATGATGATGATTATGAAGTAAGTTAGCATACATTAATTAAGTTTAAAGTGACAGTTAGTTACAGATCTCTCTTCACTCGATGTCTCCATTTCATTAATATATCATTATTGTTCATGCCTTACATACTCAGTACAATATTCGTACTGACGTCCATTTTCTTTGGACGCTGTGTTCATGCCCACACGTAGACAAGGAGACGGTGCAGATCCATAGGAGGTATCAGCATATTTACAGGAGCACTTCATTATTCCGAAGGTTCTAGTTGGTTTACTCTTTTGTGTATATATATATATATATATATATATATATATATGTGTGTGTGTGTGTGTGTGTGTGTATTTTGGGCACGACGGGGTCCTGTCCTGTCCATATGTCTAGTACTCTAGTAGAGGCTCATAGATACGTATGTGTGGGTAGTATGGTCTCACGATGTCCTTATTATATATATATATATATATTATTTTGATAGCCGAAGGGCTTAAGTATATAAAAGTAATTATGTTTCCAAATGCAAAATAGTTTTCCTATGATTTGAGTTTGAAATTAATGAATAAACGCGTAATGAGCATGATGAGTAATAGAATGAGTGGTGCTCGGTGGTTAGCCCCGGGTACCCGTCATGGCCCTTAGTCGGGTCATGACAGTTGGTCGGTAATTTCTAGTGAAATGACTTCTTGAAGAATGGTTTACATGATCCGTCAGATTTAGAGTGGTTGAAGTTCGAATGAGACAAAGGAAACTCTCGGTTGTCTGTATGTGCGGGATAATACTATCTCCAGTATTGACTCGGCTATTTGGCAGGACTTACGATTTTGTGGTATACCTTTTAGTGGGGTTGAGTGATGGTCGGTTGGTGGCGGTGAATGCGATCTGAATGGAATAGAGAAGGTGAATATTTAAGATAAAGGTATAGTTGCTCGAGAATTGATAGAAATAAGGTACGTCTTCGGGATTGCTTGGGTCAGGTATGGATTGTGGTGTTGTTGTCTTGCATTTGTCAGATGAGGTGTGATTGTTAAGTACTTTTAAAGAAGGAAGTCTACAGAAATGGACTAAGTGTTATGATGAAGTTCTGTGAGGTTTCGTGATCAACGACTGGTGAGAAGCAAATTTTTGGTGACTGACATGCTAAGGTTTATGGAAAGGTGGCTTGTGTTATATCAAGATGGGTAATTTTGTAGCACTCTTCATTGGATGAGCTAGAGTTGTCTAACGAGAAAGAATTTTGGGAATCTCTATAATTTGAAGGTTAGAGTTATATTTTCGAGGTGAGATCGTATTCGTCGTAGTGGGTTATGTGTTAGTATTACTAACTGGATAGCTTGGGTGAGCATTTTTGGAATATTAAAGACTTGGGAGTAGTTGTGCAAGGTTGGTGCAAGAGATTGTGAGATTTGATGCTTTCCGAATTGTGATAGGCGTATCGAGGAGAAGTTGACGTATTTAGAGTTCATAGGGTTCAATCATAGTTGCGTATCGGGTGAAAAGTTAAGGAAACATGAAGATTGCAATCATAGGTATAGTTCTTCACTATGAAGTTGACGACTGAGATAGAATTCAACCCTTGGAGTCGAGGTGACATCACAGAATTAAGTATTCATGGGAGAAGGATTAGAACTGGTCGCCACAGATGTGTGGTAGGATTGTTATTTATTTCGTGAAAGTTGGAATCAGTTTGGGTGACCAGTGGTGATATTCGGGGAGTTGTGCATTTTTTTGGATTAGAATTGTTTAATTTGAGGCGGGGGACTATGTTTATATTATCAGAAGGACTTATGGGTTTTTTAGTAAATCACCTTCAAGGATTTGATGGATTTCGATTCGGAATCGAGGTTTACAAGTGCATTTGATGATATCTTATCGAGGGTAGCTATTTTGGACAGTTATTATGGTCAATGTCAGTACTTGACGATGATTTGAGGAGCATCCTTTAGCTATAGGGGTTCAGTATTGGGCTAATGGTTTGGTGAGGCTTGATATTTCAGAACGGACAAGGTTTTGGCTTGTGTTGAGGCGAGGTCGTCTCTTTTGGAGCATATTTAGTTACAGCAGTTTGATGATATAAAGTTTTTTAAGATTCGAGATAAGGTGAGGCCAAGGAGGCAATTCTAGATGATGAGGATGTTTTGAGGATTAAGGGGTGCATTTGTGTTCCTCTTGTGGGTGGCTTCATTCGTTTGATTTTAAAGGAGGCTCATACTTCCAGGTATTATATTCTTCCGGGAGCCAGAAAGATGTATCATGATTTGAAACAGCAATACTGGTGGGGTAGTATGAAGAGGGATATCGTGGATTTCGTTTCTCAGTGTTTGAATGGCCAGCAGGTTAAGTATGAGCACCATAGACCAGGTGGTATGATACAGAGGATGCCCATTCCCGAATGGAAGTAGGATAGGATAGCTATGGATTTCGTGGTTAGTCTTCCGAAGACCTTGGGCAAGTTTGATTCGATTAGGGTTATTATGGATAGTTTGACTAAGTCTGCGCACTTCATTCTGTGTTCAGATGACTTACTATTCAGAGAAGTTGGCACAGGTCTACATTAGAGAGATTGTCCGATTTCATGGGGTGCCCATCTCCATCATTTCAGACAGAAGAACTCAGTTTACTTCCTATTTTTGGAGGACTTTGCAGAAGGAGTTGGATACTCAGTTGGACCTTACACCGCGTTTCACCCAAAGACTGATGGTTAGTCCGAGAGGACTATTCAGATGCTAGAGGATATGTTGAGAGCTTGTGTGATCAAATTTGGTGGCCATTGAGACCAGTTCTTACCGTTGGCAGAGTTTGCGTACAGCAACAGTTACCACTCGAATATTGACATGGCACCGTTCGAGGTTTTTTATGGTAGGAGATGTCGTTCTTTGATTAGGTGGTTCGATGCTTTTGAGGTGAGATGGTATATCCCGTGTTTTGCGCATTCGGAAAATTTGAAACAATTTTGACTTGTAAGAAATAAGGTCATAATTGATTTTATTTAACATATGCGTTGCTCATGAAAGAATATTAATGTGGAAGTATTGAGGAAGGCTAGGGGAAAAATTGGAATTTTGGAAATTTATTTCGGGAATTACAAAAACAAGCTCCATAATTAATTGGGCTCAAAAAATGATAAGAGAAAAATGAGGCCCAAAGTGAGGGGGTGGTCGTCCATACATGGCCCAAGCCCACCAAAAATTAATTAATTTCCATGTGCTAAATTAGCAAAAAGGGGCCATATATTCTTCAACTTATCCATAAGAAGTTTCAAGAAACAAAGAAGGAGAAAAACAAAACAAAGAAGAGCCAAAGTTGAAGGCCATTCGGCCAAGCTCACCAAATTTTGCCCCCTTGAAATCTTGCTTCTAAAATTATTTTCTTGTGATATTTCCACTAATTCAAGGACCCTCTACAACGTGGTGTAGTTATTTCGGAAGATAGACCGCTCGTTTCGTCGGTTTAACACTTTGGTCAAGTGAAGAAGTTAGGAGGAAAAGGTAAGAATTAATCCCTTTTAATTATGTTATGAAGGCTTATTTATGTTGTAGTATGTAGAAATGGGTAGAACTTGTGGAAATATGGAAGTTTGTATACTGGGTATGTATGTGTGTATGTAGCCGTGTATATGTATTGTTGTATAGGCAATATGAGTTGAATTTTATGTAGTATTCTAGTTAGGGTTGTTGTAAGTTCCATATTGGACATGGAAGTTTGATGATTTGGTTGAAGCTGTAAAATGGAGTAGGGGGGGGGGGGGGGGGGCGTGTAGTGTGGGAGACAAAATGGAAGTGAATTAATTTTGTTTAATATGTTAGTTGTGATCCTTATAATGTAAATGAAGGTTAAATGGTTTAAGTTGGCATGGAAATTGATTGTAGAAGATTATGTCATTTTAGTATGATTTTATGATATTATGGGAATGAAGTGTTAAAGTGTGGATTGTTGTTGTTGACTATGAATTTGAAAGTAGAAAATGCGTCGTGGTAGTTTTGTTGCGTATGTAGGAATTCGGGTGGGATATGGAAATTGATGGGATTGTTGAATATTGTATAGATTGCTTGGAATGTTCTTGGCCTATGTTTGAATGATCTTAAATTAGTAAATGACTATGGAAACGTTGATATTAGTTTGAAAATGTGAAGTTGGAACGAAAGATGTTGCATCATGTAGAAAGGAAGAATACTTATGTTTCAGTGTGTTTTGTTGTGGTTGTTGATGTTATTGGTATTGTGGTGGGTGTTGTTGTTGATATTATAGCCGAGTTAACTCTCGGGGATGTTGAATTTATAGGGGAAATGCTGCCGAAATTTCGGTAGACAAATATGAATTTAAGATTTAATTCTTAAAAGCTTGAAACAAATATTTGGCAACTATGACCAATTGTAGATTTTGGAGGAAACGGGAATTGAGCTTGGGCGAGCGTAAGACGCAAGTAAGGTATGTAAAGCCCCACCTTTTCTTCTTTTGGCATGTCCTAGGTATACTAGGTTTGGATTTGAGCCTCGGGGAATATTCTGTTCATAGAAATCCGAGTTTACTTTTAGCACTATTCCATTCAGTATAATTGAATTAGAACTTTGACATTTTGTCGGAAAGAATGTTCAAACGTTCGTAACTTTCATAAACATGACCGAATCACTCCTACGCTTTCATGGATGACTCCATAAGGTCTAATGTTTGTAAATTTCGTATGCCACCTCGACTTGACCCGAGGTGGGCCCACTAGTCCCGAAACTTCCTTCGTTTGTCTTACTTGATCTATTTTTGTATGATATAAAAAGGGGACTTTTGCCTATGAATTTAAGACTCCGTTTGATTTGCTCCATAAGTTATTTGAAAGTTCCTTAATGTGAATGATACTAAATTTTCAGGAAATGTCCTATGAGGTATTTTCCGAAAGTTTTATAAATCTAAAGGTTCACACCTTTTATATACTAATTCCAACAGACTCGATACTTGCTTTGAGCTTTCTGATCTCAATATATATGTATATGTATTTATTTGTCGAGTCTCGGAATTTAATTGTGTATATGCATATGGTTTCCGCACTACTCTGCTCGTGCCTACTACTATGATATCGTTCGCCGGTTCCCGGGCCGATTTTGTGATCGTGCGTATTATGACATATTCGGCAGTATGATGTGTTACGGTTCCCGAGACCTCGCCATAGGGCCGGGTACCGTTTATGGAGTTATGTTGTGATATGCCTTATGATATGTTTTGGTAATACGATACGTGGCGATGATATGTTATATTCGGGGTTGTACGGTGATTTGAAACCTTCTGGAGTATGCTGTGTTGTGGCACCAGCGTCGGAGTGGTGACCACGTTCCTGAGCCTTATGCATGATTTTTATTCGCATTATATGTACATATATTTTCAGCACGGACTTTGATGTACTGGTTCGGTATTTACTTTCTGTACCCTTGTATGTCAATTATGGTTTGGATTTCTGTACTCTATGCTTTACATACTCAGTACATCTTTCATACTGACCCCCTTTCTTCGGGGGCTGCGTTTCATGCCCGCAGGTACAGAGGTTCGAGATTCGCCAGTGTAGGCTACACATTCTGCTACTACAGAGTGCTCCTTTTGATTCGGAGCCCATCTTTTGGTATATATCTTCTGTCATGTATATGTTTCTGTATATTCGAATATTTGGGATACGGCGAGGCCCTGTCCCGTCATATGTTTCCGTTTTGATTTGTAGAGGCCTGTAGTCATATATGTGGGTCGTGGGTCCTAGATGTGTTTGCTTTGTTTGTGATTTGCATCTTAATGCGGTCCGGTCTGTTCTGGCGGCCTTGGTGGCCCATATATTTGTATATGTGTATACATTCGGCGATGTGTATTCCGCTGCCCCTTTTGGCTTTGATATGATATCTTTGCACGCGCGACCGCTTAAGATAATATTTAATTTCAGATCTGTTTAAAATGATTAATATGAAATCTGAGTTAAATTAGAATATGATGAGTTAGTGTGTAAGTCTGTTTGGGGTGTCCAAATAGGGCACCAGTCGCGGCCCACGGAGCTGGGTCGTGACAAAAGTGGTATCAGAGCGGTTTGTCCTCGGAATGTCTACAGGCCGTGTCTCGTAGAGTCTTGTTTATCGGTGTGTTGTGCACCACATCTATAAACAGGAGGCTATAGGACATTTAGGGTGTTACCTTTCTTTGAATCTTAGATCGTGCGATAAAGCTATGCTATTAGGATGACTCTTTTCTGATTGGTTGTTGTGTTTTTCAGTGATGCCTCCGAAGAAGGCGACGGCTGCCCAGAAGGGCAAGGTGGTAGTAGGAGAGACTAGTCAGGCGCAGAGAGTTACCCGGGCTTGTGCTCAGGATTTGCCCGACATTGTGCCCCAGTTAGAGGGGTCCGCTACACCACCACCGGTGGAGCCTGGAGCAGGTCCATCATTAGCTCCAGAGGCTCCAGCGCCCGATCCTGCAGCTCCTCAGTCAGGGGTGGAGGATAGGACGTTGAGGGAGGCCGTACAGTTACTGACGACTTTGGTGACAGGACAGGCTCGCAGACGCGGGCTGAGAGGTGATGATGATGACAGGCCTGATAGCCTGAGGGTCCGTGATGTTTTTACATGTAGCCCCCCAGATTTCTTTGGGTCTAAGCCCGAGGAGGATCCCCAGGACTTCAATCGGCAGATGCGGCGCTCATTGGGACTGGTCAGGGCTTCTGAGACCGAGTCCGTTGAGTTAGCTTCCCACAGATTACGAGATGTTGCGGCTAATTGGTATGAGTCCTGGGAGCTGTCCAGAGGTGAGGGTGCTCCCCCAGCTACATGGGACGAGTTTGTGACCGCTTTTCTCCGCCACTTTTTGCCCCCGGAGTTGCGGAGGGCGAGGGTTGATAGATTTTTGCAGTTGCGGCAGAGAGGTCGGAGTGTTCGTGAGTATAATTTGGAGTTTGATTCTTTGGCTCGATATGCACCTGCTATAGTAGCGGATATGGCTGACCGGATGCACCGGTACGTGATAGGGTTGGACCGCTACCTGGTTGACAGCTGTATGGCGATGGCATCGCAGACTGATATGGACATCGCCTGATTACAGGCTTATGCCCAGGGGATGGAGGACCGGCATAGGGGAGAGCAGCCCAGTAGGGATCGAGATAGGAGGCAGTTTAAGAGGGCCAGGTCAGCAGGATATTCTGGAGATTTTCGAGGCGGGCAGCCTCAGCCGCAGCAGTCAGGCAGAATAGCCTCTTCTGTCAGGCCGGGGTACACAGTCCGCCGGCAGACGATTTGATGGTGCAGGACCGTCTGGGGCCGACCAGAGTTCCAGGGCTCCAGGTTCACAGATGACCAGAGGTTCCAGCCAGTCCAGACCACCCAGGCCCCGTTGTTCTTATTGTGGGAGATCGCACCCAGGGGAGTGCTACCGAGCTACAGGAGCCTGATTTTCTTACGGTCGTCAGGGTCATGTCATGCGAGATTATCCGTTGGCCAGTGGATCTGGTGGTACAGTTCAGCCGACGGGATCAGCCGCTGGTTCATCCTCTACTCCTCTAGTTATGCGCCCTGCGGGGCGAGGTATGCCGGCACCGGCGGGCCGCGGTCGAGGCCGTGGCGGTGTTTCAGATTCTAGCAGTCCTTCGAACCGCATATATGCATTGGCTAGCCGCCAGGACCAGGAGGCGTCGCCAAATGTTGTTACAGGTACATTACTAGTTTTCTCCCGATCTGTATATGCATTGATTGATCCTTGTTCTACTTTATCATATATCTACCCGCTCGTTGCTGGAAAAATTGGAATAACACCCGAACCTATAGAGCCATTCGAAGTAGCTACACCGGTTGGGGATTATATTATAGCAAGACAGGTATATAGAGATTGTTCTGTGATTATATGTGATCGTTGCACTAAAGCTGATCTGGTAGAATTAGATATGCTGGAATTTGATGTCATTATGGGTATGGACTGGTTAGCTTCCTGTTATGCTAATGTTGACTGCCAGAAAAAGGTAGTTCGTTTCCAGTTTCCAGGGGAACCAGTTATAGAATGGTCAGGGAGTACAACATCGCCGAGGGGTAAGTTTATTTCATACCTCAAGGCTAAGAAGATGATTCAGAAAGGCTATATCTATCATTTGGTCCGTGTGCACGATACTAAAGCCGAGACACCTACTCTCCAGTCGGTTCCGGTTGTCAATGAATTTCCAGATGTATTCCCAGATGAGCTTCCAGGTCTTCCGCCGAACGGGAGATAGATTTCACAATAGATTTGTTGCCAGATACGCAACCTATATCTATTCCTCCTTACAGAATGGTACCTGCAGAATTGAAGGAATTGAAGGAGCAGTTGAAAGATCTATTAGACAAAGGCTTCATCAGACCCAGTACATCGCCCTGGGGAGCGCCGGTATTATTTGTAAGAAAGAAAGACGGGTCACTGCGAATGTGTATTGATTATCGACAGCTGAATAAGGTGACCATAAAGAATAAATATCCCCTCCCCCAGATTGATGATTTATTTGATCAGTTGCAGGGTGCTAAATATTTTTCGAAGATAGATTTGCGTTCGGGCTACCATCAGGTACGGGTACGAGAGGCAGGTATTCCGAAGACTGCTTTCAGGACCCGGTACGGGCATTATGAATTCAGAGTGATGTCTTTTGGGCTGACTAATGCTCCAACGGTATTCATGGATTTGATGAATCTGGTATTCCGGCCGTTTCTTGATATGTTCGTGATTGTATTTATTGATAATATTTTGGTTTATTCACGATCAGCAGAGGAGCATTCAGATCATCTGAGAACAGTACTTGGCACACTTCGGCTAAAACAATTATATGCTAAATTTTCCAAATGTGAATTCTGGTTGACCTCAGTGGCATTCTTGGGGCATATTGTCGGAGCAGATGGTATTCGGGTTGATACACAGAAGATTGAAGCTGTACAGAATTGGCCCAGGCCTACTACACCGACAGAGGTACGCAGTTTTCTGGGGTTGGCCGGTTATTACAAAAGGTTTGTGGAGAATTTTGCTTCTTTTGCGGCACCATTAACAAAGTTAACTTAGAAGGCAGCAAAATTTCAGTGGACTGATGCCTGTGAGCGCAGCTTTCAGATGTTGAAGGAAAAATTAATTACAACTCCAGTTTTAGCTCTCTTCCAGAAGGGTCAGATGGGTACGTCGTTTATTGTGATGCCTCTTGTATTGGGATAGGTTGTGTGTTGATGCAGCACGGTCGAGTCATAGCCTATGCTTCCCGGCAGCTCAGACCGCACGAGAGAAATTATCCCACTCATGATCTGGAATTAGCCGCGGTGATTCATGCTTTGAAGATATGGCGGCATTACTTATATGGGGTCCACGCTGATATTTATACTGACCACAAGAGCCTCCAGTATATTTTTAAGCAGAAGGAACTGAATTTGCGGCAGAGAAGATGGCTTGAATTGTTGAAAGATTATGACGTTGATATTTTGTATCATCCTGGGAAAGCTAATGTGGTAGCTGATGCACTTAGCCGCAAATCCATGGGCAGTTTGACTGATGTACAGCCTGATAAGAAAGAATTGGTTTATGAAATTCATCAGTTAGCCAGCCTTGGAGTCCGTTTGGCAGATTCTGGAGATACTGGGGTTTCTGTTCGAGCAATTGTTGAATCATCAATTATGGAAGAGGTAAAGCAGCTTCAGTTCGAAGATCCTAATCTGGTGCAGTACAGAAATGTGGCTCTTAATAAAGAAAAGACTCCATTCGAAATTTCGCCTGAAGGGGTATTATTGTATGGAGACAGATTATGTGTACCGGACGTTGCAGGGCTACGGCGACAAATCATGGGTGAAGCGCATAATGCTCGGTATTCTGTTCATCCTGGTTCCACTAAAATGTACCATGATCTTAAATGTTTATACTGGTGGGACGGTATGAAAAGAGACATTGCAGAGTTCGTTGGCCAATGCCCAAATTGTCAGCAAGTCAAGATCGAACATCAGAAGCCCGGCGGGTTACTACAGGAAATGGAAATTCCATCTTGGAAATGGGAAATGATTAATATGGATTTCATTACAGGTTTACCGCTCACTCAGCGTAGGTACGATTCTATTTGGGTTATTGTTGACAGATTGACGAAATCAGCCCCTTTTCTTCCGGTCCGGACTACTTATTCGGCTGAGGACTATGCTAGATTGTATATCAGAGAGATAGTAAGACTTCACGGGGTTCCTGTATCTATTATCACTGATCGAGGCGCCCAGTTTACAGCAAACTTCTAGAGATCATTCCAGGAAGGATTGGGGACTCAGGTGAGTCTTAGCACAGCATTTCATCCTCAGTCCGACGGACAGGCCGAGCGCACTATTCAGACACTGGAAGATATGTTGCGGGCCTGTGTTATTGATTTCAGAGGTAGCTGGGATGACCATTTGCCACTTATTGAATTTGCTTATAATAATAGTTATCATTCCAGCATCCAGATGGCACCGTACGAAGCCCTATATGGTAGAAAATGCAAGTCTCCGATTGGTTGGTTCGACGTGGGCGAAACTAAATTAATTGGGCCGGATGTGATTCAGCAAGCAGTTGATAAGGTGAAACTTATTCGGGAACGATTATTGGCTGCCCAGAGTCGACAGAAGTCATATGCCGATAAACGACGTCGACCGTTAGAATTCCAGATTGGCGACTGGGTATTTCTGAAGGTGTCGCCTATGAAGGGTGTAATGAGATTCGGTAAAAAGGGTAAGCTTAGTCCGCGGTATATCGGGCCGTATCAGATTATTCGGAAGATAGGCGAGGTCGCCTATGAGCTAGACTTACCATCCGATCTGGAGGCAGTACACCTGGTATTTCATGTATCCATGCTCCGTAAATGTGTTGGTGACCCTTCCAGAATATTCCCAGTAGAAGATATTCAGGTGACGGATGAATTATCTTATGAAGAGCAACCTGTAGCTATTCTCGATCGCCAGGTGAGGAGGCTACGTACTAAGGATATACCATCTGTTAAGGTCTTATGGCGAAACAATAAAGGAAGAAATGACCTGGGAAGCAGAGGACGAAATAAAGAAGAAATATCCTCACATGTTCCCTGTGCCTCCAGGTAAAAATTTAAATTCTGTAATTGATTACATTAATCAGTAAATACCTTATGTGTGCCACCCATATAAAGGACCTCCCTTAAAACGTTTGTGAAATCTATAAGGCTAATTTAACATTCGAGGACGAATGTTTTAAAGGGGGGGAGAATGTTATATCCCGTGTTTTTCGCATTCGAAAACATTGAAACAATTTTGACTTGTAAGAAATAAGGTCATAATTGATTTTATTTAACATATGAGTTGTTCATGAAAGAATATTAATGTGGAAGTATTGAGGAAGGCTAGGGGCAAAATTGGAATTTTGGAAATTTGTTTCGGGAATTACAAAACAAGCTCCATAATTAATTGGGCTCAAAAAATGATAAGAGAAAAATGAGGCCCAAAGTGAGGGGGTGGCCGGCCATACATGGCCCAAGCGCACCAAAAATTAATTAATTTCCATGTGCTAAATTATAAAAAAGGGGCCATATATTCTTGAACTTATCCATAAGAAGTTTCAAGAAACAAAGAAGGAGAAAAACAAAACAAAGAAGAGCCAAAGTTGAAGGCCATTCGGCCAAGCTCACCAAATTTTGCCCCCTTGAAATCTTGCTTCTAAAATTATTTTCTTGTGATATTTCCACTAATTCAAGGACCCTCTACAACGTGGTGTAGTTATTTCGGAAGATAGACCGCTTGTTTCGTCGGTTTAACACTTTGGTCAAGTGAAGAAGTTAGGAGGAAAAGGTAAGAATTAATCCCTTTTAATTATGTTATGAAGGCTTGTTTATGTTGTAGTATGTAGAGATGGGTAGAACTTGTGGAAATATGGAAGTTTGTATAGTGGGTGTGTATGTGTGTATGTAGCCGTGTATATGTATTGTTGTATAGGCAATATGAGTTGAATTTTATGTAGTATTCTAGTTAGGGTTGTTGTAAGTTCCATATTGGACATGGAAGTTTGATGATTTGGTTGAAGTTGTAAAATGGAGTAGGGGGGGGGGGGGGGGGGGGGGACGTGTAGTGTGGGAGACAAAATGGAAGTGAATTAATTTTGTTTAATATGTTAGTTGTGATCCTTATAATGTAAATGAAGGTTAAATGGTTTAGATTGCTTGGAATGTTCTTGGCCTATGTTTGAATGATCTTAAATTAGTAAATGAATATGGAAACATTGATATTAGTTTGAAAATGTGAAGTTGGAATGAAAGATGTTGCATCATGTAGAAAGGAAGAATACTTATGTTAGAGTGTGTTTTGTTGTGGTTGTTGATGTTATTGGTATTGTGGTGCGTGTTGTTGTTGTTGATATTATAGCCGAGGTAACTCTCGGGGATGTTGAATTTATAGGGGAAATGCTGCCGAAATTTCGGTAGACAAATATGAATTTAAGATTTAATTCTTAAAAGCTTGAAACTCATATTTGGCAACTATGACCAATTGTAGATTTTGGAGGAAACGGGAGTTGAGCTTGGGCGAGCGTAAGACGCAAGTAAGGTATGTAAAGCCCCACCTTTTCTTCTTTTGGCATGTCCTAGGTATACTAGGTTTGGATTTGAGCCTCGGGGAATATTCTGTTCATAGAAATCCGAGTTTACTTTTAGCACTATTCCATTCAGTATAATTGAATTAGAACTTTGACATTTTGTCGGAAAGAATGTTCAAACGTTCGTAACTTTCATAAACATGACCGAATCACTCCTAAGCTTTCATGGATGACTCCATAAGGTCTAATGTTTGTAAATTTCGTACGCCACCTCGATTTGACGCGAGGTGGGCCCACTAGTCCCGAGACTTTCTTCGTTTGTCTTACTTGATCTATTTTTGTATGATATAAAAAGGGGACTTTTGCCTATGAATTTAAGACTTCGTTTGATTTGCTCCACAAGTTATTTGAAAGCTCCTTAATGTGAATGATACTAAATTTTCAGGAAATACCCTATGAGGTATTTTCCGAAAGTTTTATAAATCTAAAGGTTCACACCTTTTATATACTAATTCCAACAGACTCGATACTTGCTTTAAGCTTTCTGATCTCAATATATATGTATATGTATTTATTTGTCGAGTCTTGGAATTTAATTGTGTATATGCATATGGTTTCCGTACTACTCTGCTCGTGCCTACTACTATGATATCGTTCGCCGGTTCCCGGGCCGGTTTTGTGATCGTGCGTATTATGACATATTCGGCAGTATGATGTGTTACGGTTCCTGAGACCTCGCCATAGGGTCGGGTACCGTTTATGGAGTTATGCTGTGATATGGTTTATGATATGTTTTGATTATACGATACGTGGCGATGATATGTTATGTTCGGGGTTGTACGGAGATTTGAAACCTTCTGGAGTATGCTGTGTTGTGGCACCATCGTCGGAGTGGTGACCACGTTCCTGAGCCTTATGCATGATTTTTATTCGCATTATATATACATATATTTTCAGCACGGACTTTGATGTACTGGTTCGGTATTTACTTTCTGTACCCTTGTATGTCAATTATGGTTTGGATTTCTGTACTCTATGCTTTACATACTCAGTACATCTTTCGTACTGACCCCCTTTCTTCGGGGGCTGCGTTTCATGCCCGCAGGTACAGAGGTTCGAGATTCGCCAGTGTAGGCCACACATTCTGCTACTACAGAGTGCTCCTTTTTATTCGGAGCCCATCTTTTGGTATATATCTTCGGTCATGTATATGTTTCTTTATATTCGACTATTTGGGGTACGGCGGGGCCCTGTCCCGTCATATGTTTCTGTTTTGATTTGTAGAGGCCTGTAGTCATATATGTGGGTCGTGGGTCCTACATGTGTTTGCTTTGTTTGTGATTTGCGTCTTAATGCGGTACGGTCTGTTATGGCGGCCATGGTGGCCCATATATTTGTATATGTGTATACATTCGGCGATGTGTATTCCGCCGCCCCTTTTGGCTTTGATATGATATCTTTGCACGCGCGACCGCTTAAGATAATATTTAATTTCAGATCTATTTAAAATGATTAATATGAAATCTGAGTTAAATTAGAATATGACGAGTTAGTATGTAAGTCTGTTTGGGGTGTCCAAATAGGGCACCAGTCGCGGCCCACGGAGCTGGGTCGTGACATGAGATCTTGGGGCACGGATTTGTTGAGAGTCCTTGAACAAGGTGAAGTTAATTCAAGAAAACCTTCTGGCAGCCCAGAGTAGGCAAAAGGAGTATGCGGACTGGAAGGTTTGGGATTTGGAGTTTATGGTTGGTGAGCAGGTTCTGTTGAAGATTTCACCCATGAAGGGTGTGATGCGATTTGGAAAAAAGTGCAAGTTGAGCCTAATGTTTATTGGTTCGTTCGAGATTCTCTGTCGTGTTGGGGAGGTGGCTTATGAGTTAGCTTTTGCCACCAGGTTTGTCAGGCGTTCATTCGGTATTTCATGTTCCCATGTTGAAGAAGTACCTTTCAGACGGTTCACATATCATTCATTGGGATTCGATACTTTTCGACCAGAATCTGTCCTTCGAGGAAGAACAGATAGCGATTTGGATAGGCTGGTGAGAAAATTGAGGTCAAAGGAGATAGCTTCAGTTAAGGTGCAATGGAAGAACCGTCCAGTTGAGGAGGTTACTTGGGAGACCGAGGCCGATATGCATGAATATATCCCCAGCCTTTTATCGACTAAGGTACCTTTGCTTCGTTTCATTTCTTCTCCGTTCGAGGAAGAATGGTTGTTTAATTTGTATCTGATGTACCGACTCGATTGGTAGTTATGTGTGTTTTGACCATTTTACCCCCGTTGACCATTCCCCTAGCCCTGTTAGAGTGCTTTTGACCCGCGAGGATGGGTGACACTATTCCCGAGGTCATTTGGCTAGTTTTGGTAGGATTTGATGAAACTAGAACCTTAAAATGAAAAATGTTTGACCAATAGTTGTGACCAATAGTTGACTTTTGGGTAAACAGATCATTTTGAAAGTTTCGTTGGTCCGTGGGATGATTGGTTCGGTTCTCGAGGCATTTCAAAGCATTTTGTACCCTAGGTTGGAAACTTGGTTTTGGAAGTTTCGGGGTTGACCAGATCAAGGTGACCTCCGTTGGGAATTTTGAGGGCAAGATTGAGTTCGTAGCGTGCTTTTACTTACGACTGCATATTTAGCCGGGAGGTCTCGGATGGATGTCGGGATTTTGGTGGAATTTGGTGTAAAACCAGATTTTTGCTAGTTTCTGAGGTCCCACTTCTGCGGGTGTGTTTCCGCCTCTGCAGGTCCATTTACGCGGGTCTTGGCCCGCAGATGCGAGGAAATGAGGCGGCAAGTGGATCCGTTTATACGATATTTTATTACGGGAAGACGAGTCCTGTCGCTGATCAGAACCCTATATTTTTCCAACTCGAACCATTTCTTTGCCATTCACTAAATTTAAACCTAGTGCAATATTTGGATGATTTTGAGGAGCTTGGAAGTAAATCTTCTTAGGGGTAAGTCTCTTCACTCTAATTGCGATTTCATTATGATTTAGGATTGGAATCTATGCTAATTATTAAGAGTTTAGGTGAAAAAAGGTGGGTTATGAACCCTAGTTATGATTTATGGTTTGTTCAATTTAAAAGGGGTTTTGCTGGGAAATCTTCATGATTCTAATCTTCTAATATATGAGGTAAGTAGTTGCTAAGTTGAATCTTTCTTAAATTCAAGGATTTTGGTTAAGGAAAAATTAGGTTTTTTTTTCTCTAAATTGGGGTTTTCGATTAAATGATGCAATTGATGATAAATTGAGTTAAATTAGTGATTGGGGAATGGTAGTGAACTTCCAAAGTGTTGGGTAAGCTATTTTTACTCGAAATTCCTATTTTTCCCTTGTGGACCTAGGGTTCTCTTTAAATGGTTGTTTTTTCGATTCGAATCATATTGTAGCAATATGGGTATCGTTAGCTAATGTAGATTGCATTGTCGAATAGACTTCGAATGTTTGAAAGCTCTTTAAAAGGGCAAGGCTCTCATTAGATAGTTCGTGGCACTCGATCGGCATCAAGGTAGGCTACGGTTTACTTTTCGATTAGACTCAAATTAGTGAAGCATATGTAGGAGTTAGATATTGATAGGGAAAGCATGTTAGGCTTTTGGGTATGGTGTGGAGGTGAAATCTAATTAGGTTGGTTCTGTTGTGTTATATGGGCTTGTCTCCTTGTTGTCGTTATGATTTGGCTTCTCGCCGTATTTGATATGTTGGGCTTGTCACCTCATTTGCTATGTTGAGACTTGTGTTTGCATTCATCTCTCTTTTGTTATGTCATTTAGCATCGGAAAAAGGAAGGATAATAAAATCAGGCTTGAATTGTGATGTGTACTTATGATTAGGGCTGTTCACGGTTTTGGTTAAAACCAAAATCAAACCGAAAATTTAACCAAACCAAATAAAACAATCGACATTTGGTTTGGTTTGGTTTGACTTGGTTTTAAATTTTAAAACCCGATAATATTTGGTTTGGTTATGATTATATTAAAAAATAATCGAATAAATAACCGAACCAAACCGATAAATTATATACATAAATTTTATAATTATTTATATGTATAATATTAGTTTTTCATAAATAATTATAAATATTTTATACATTTTAATCATTAATTTTCATTTTTGATCTACTTATTTCACATGATTGTTTAAGGCCCATGTTTTTAAGAATATGTCCAAGCCCATATCTTTAGTCTTTTAACTCTTTAAGTATTAAGTGTAAACTTACTAACAGAAGCTTGTGTTAGAGTCTAATGTCTTTAACTTAAATTTTTAGCCTTGCTTTATCAGTCATTTGATTTTAGGTTGTTTCTTCTTCTTTTTTTTTTTTTTCGAATTTATACCTTTTTTTTTTGTCTGAATGGGTCCTAAACTTCTAATACTTTTCATATGAAAAGGACAGAGGTTGTAGATTTGAAGGTTCCTATAGAAGATACTTCAGTAACATCAGCATTTGCTACAACTCAAGCACATGGTAATGCCGTAATACTTCTTCCGTGGGTAATCCTCCTAAAAAGCAGAAAAGAACAACTCCTTGTAGTTGAGACCCTAGCCTTTGGGATAATGATAGAAAAACATCTGAAGTTTTGGATCATTATAGAAAGTTTTTTTAATAAAATGGGAGAATTGAGGGCAAAATGCAAGTACTGCCCCAAAGTTTGAGATCATTACACAAAGTTTTTTTATTTCATATATTTTCATTTTAATTTTAGGTAGTCTTTATGTTTAATTAATATGTATGTTTATAACAACAACTAAAAGCTCCTATGCTCTACTTTATTTCCAGATATGTGTATTAAGATGACAAAAATGGTGCAGCCACTACGTAGTTAGTTTTTAGCTCTATTTGTAATAGTTTAGCAACTTTGGGTAACTTGAATACGACACTATCACTAATAGTGAAAATGTTTCTATGATGTATGTTCCACCTTAAACGATAAATAAAAGTTATCGTTCGAACAAAAAAAAAAAGACATGTCTTTTTCAACTTTTTAATATTTTACTGATAAGTCTCATGGCTGTTAGTCATAAATCGAAAAATCCAACCAAAACCGAACCAAACCCACAATAACCAAACTGGTGGTTATTATTTTATTTGATTTGGTTATGGTTTTAGACATTTAAAAACCGACTAAATTGGTTTGGTTATGGTTTTAATCAATAACCGATCCAAACCGAACCATGAACACTCCTAGTTCAAACCCTCGCTCAGTAAAAAAAAAAAAAACAATTCGCAAGACAAAGCTTCACGAAAATTCTGCCTTATCAGGCAAAAGTTTGCAAGACAAATTTTTTTTTACTCTGCGGGAATTCTAGGCCTAACTTTTCGACGTATAGGCCCAATTTTGCTACGAAAACTTTGTCTTGCGATTTTTTTTTTACTGAGCCGGGGTTCGAACCTAGAACTCGGAGTATTTTAGATGAAGGGCAAAAATTAAAGACCACCCCTGGATAAGGACAATCGTGCAAATTGCCCGTTTCGGTAAGTATTATGAGTTAAGGGTTTTTTCAGCCCAATCTTAACCTAGCCCAAGGCCTAAGCAGTTTGCTAGCCTCACGGGCTAGGCCAAGTCCAGCCCATGACGCCATACACAATTTTTAAATGGGAAAATTTCAGAAATATACAAGTTCGTCAATTACATTGCAAAAAAATAGTCCAAAATATACAAACATATACAGACACTTAAACCAACATATACAAACATATAAAAAGGCAGAGAGAGAGAGAGAGAGAGAGAGAGAGAGAGAGAGAGAGAGAGAGAGAGAGAGAGAGAAATTTAGGTCATTTTTTGTAAAAATTAAAAAAATGGGTCAATTTTGGTAGCACTGTTGCCCCAATTAACATACAGTGTTTTCTCATTTTAAAATATATTCAGAAAAAGAAATTGAATGTCCCAATGTTAGTGAATAAAAACATACATTCAGCTTCCTTCAATCGGTCAATCCAAAAAAAAAAAAAAAAACACTAAAAGTATGCTGAAAAAGATAAACATACAATGTATATACTAAATTAATTCATCTAAACTTTTTTCGGTTAGCCGATTGATAGTAGCGGATTAACATCAAGTGCTGAAAAGCATATTTAGGTATTGAAGCTGATTTTATAAATAAATCGTTACGTGTTTGGATAGAAATGTCGAATTCAATAACGACAAATTAGAGTGTGATTGGTCAATCCAAAGTCTTTATAAATAGTAAAATTATATGTCGGAAGTGACGTCCCCAACTTAGGGCTTGTAATTGATTTTAGCTCATAAGTAATTTTTGGCTTACTAAACACATATATAAGGAAGATGGTGTTTATAAGTTAGTTTGTTTGACCAACTTATAAGCTTTCGAATACTCTCTATGATTGGTTAGAAAATGTGTTTCAACCATCCAAGATGAATGGATTCAATGGAAGCTTCTGAACTTATTGATTTTGCGACTTCTAATATTTCGACCACGATATTATTCCTCAATCAGGACTAAAGCCCGTAGATTAATGCTAATGCCGACCACCCTCTGTACATATCTTTGACATTGAATTAAAGCACCCCACGTTTGACCCAATACTAAAATAAATGAGTAATAAATATTACTTTTAAGTCTTTTAACAGGGGAACTATATATTGATTATAGAAGGGACTCACTCACATGGCAAGTTTAATTCTTGCATTTAAAACATTTCTAATTTTCGAGATTACAATTGCTGGCATATCATAATCTTGAACCCTAGCTAGGAGCTTAATTAATTGGCAACTTGCTTATTCTAGATATTAAAATATAGGTCTTATGACTCTGGGGGTTTCGGGAAAAAAACACTTGGCTATTATTTCTTCATGTCATGAACAGATTTTGGGTAGGGACTCGATGGGGAAATACAATCCAAGGAATAAAAAAAAATGTTGGAGCAACTTGCTTGAGAAATGAAATTTTTTGCCCTCGAAGATATCTAGAATATGTGAAACACATGCATTAAGAAGAAGAAAAAAACAAAATATATTTACGTATACAAAATGAAAAATACTTGATGCACGATCATGTTTAACTTTTTCATGTTGCTTAAAAGCAACTATTTCTGTTTGGGTTTAATTAAGTTATATACATCGTCAATATGAAAAACTTTTTTACATTATCAGATAGCCCAAACGAAATATTTACATGTAAGTATTCTTAATGAGAGAAATATAATATGAAAAAATATGATAGTTTACTAGATGTGTACCATGTAAAAGTGACCTGATGGTATAATTTCTTACATTGACGATGTATATATAACTTAAACTCTTTCTGTTATGCATTATATTTCATATAATAGATCGGCTAAACACATCGTCCTCCGCCATTTAACCAAACCAAATAAAAAACCCGACATTTGGTTTGGTTTGGTTTGATTTGGTTTTAAATTTTAAAAAACAATAATATTTGGTTTGGTTATGGTTCTATTAAAAAATAACCGAATAAATAACCGAACCAAACCGACAAATTATATACATAAATTTTATAATTATTTATATGTATAATATTAGTTTTTCATGAATAATTATAAATACTTTATACCTTTTAATCATTAATTTGATTTTTGGTTTACTTATTTCATATGATTGTTTAAGGCCCATGTTTTTAAGAATATGTCCAAGCCCATGTCTTTAAGTCTTTTAACTCTTAAAGTGTTAAGTGTAAACCTACTAACACAAGCTCACGTTAGAGTCTAATGTCTTTAACTTAAATTTTTAGCCTTTCTTTGTCAGCCATTTGATTTTAGGTTGTTTCTTCTTCTTTTTTGAATTTATACATTTCTTTTTTCTTGTCTGAATGGGTCCTAAACTTCTAATATTTTTCATATGAAAAGGACAGAGGTTCTAGATTTGGAGGTTCATATAAAAGATACTTCAGTAACATCAGCATTTGCTGCAACTCAAGCACATGGTAATGCTCTAATACTTCTTCCGGGAATAATCCTCCTAAAAAGCACAAATGAACAACTCCTTGTAGTTGAGACCCTAGCCTTGGGGATAATGATAGAAAAACATCTGAAGTTTGGGATCATTACACAATTTGTTTTTAATAAAATGGGAGAATTGAGGGCAAAATGCAAGTACTGCCCCAAAGTTTGGGATCATTACACAAAGTTTTTTTATTTCATATATTTTCATTTTAATTTTAGGTAGTCTTTATGTTTAATTAATAAGTATGTTTGTAACAACAAATTAAAGCTCCTATGCTCTACTTTATTTCTAGGTATGTGTATTAAGATGACAAAAATGCACTACTAAGTTAGTTTTTAGCTCTATATGTAATAGTTTAGCAACTTGGGGTAACTTGAGTATTACACTATCACTAATAGTGAAAATGTTTCTATGATGTATGTTCCACCTTATACTATAAATAAAACTTATCGTTTGAACAAAAAAAAAACATGTCTTTTTCAACTTTTTATTGTTTTACTGATAAGTCTGATGCTGCTAGTTATAAACCAAACAATTGAACCAAACCGAACCAAATCGACAATGACCAAACCGGTGGTTATTATTTTATTTGGTTTAGTTATGGATTTAGACATTTAAAAACCGATTAATTTGGTTTGGTTATGGTTTTAATCAATAGCCGACCCAAACCGAACCATGAACACCCCTACTTATGATAAGACACGAATGAGATCTTGATTATGATTATTGTTGATGATGATATCATGCATTGCATACATTCTCATTTCACATAATGCATTGATATGAACCGTGACTTGGTACTGATGATGATAAGTGACAAAGTGATATATCCGAGGACTTTACCGGATTGTGTAAAAGAGATGATGAGAATCTGTGATCCAAGGTTGTTACTGGAGCGGAATGTGTTGTACTTGCTGCCCGAGGTTTCTTGACGGGATGAGGGTGTACATGGACTTTGTGGGTCTCTCATGGGTCATGACTATTGAGAGGTGGAGGTTTTCGTCCTTCGCATGTGTGTACGATATAGACAGTTGTCCAGTGCATTGCATTGCATAGCATTGCATTTCTATCATTGCATGGTACATTTCCTCTTTGATTTCCTTGTTGATGATTCATTTGCGTTACTGCTTGCTTGTAAGGTGTTTACTCAAAAACTTGACGGACTCGACAATTAGAGACTTTCACCTAGGCAACGACTTGAGATTACCGAGATCTATTGCGGTTCCTAATACTGTGAGCTTTGCTTGAATATGCCTATTGACCGTACTCAACTGCTTACATGTCTACTTGTTGATTTCTTTATTCATATATGTGAACTAATTGGTGTTGGCCTATGATACCTACCAGTACTAGTTATTTGTACTGATACTACCTTGTTGTACTCTTTTCTTAGTGCAGAGTTAGTCAGAGGCTCTACTTCTACCCCTTACGAGTGATCCCGAGGCCTATTGCTAGAGTTTTCAGGGTGAGTCATGTTACACCTCGGAAATTTCCCCGCGAACGTACAATGAAAAGTTGCAGGTTTGCACTTTGACCCAATTGGTCGTAAAGTGGAATACGGCCAGTGATTTACGGACCGTAAACTGCTATCGTCCTCCAACCTTCCAAAATTTCAACTTTCTGTCAAATGCTTCAAATGGTTAAAAACGACTTGGAATACGGCCCGTAAACTGAGTCGTAAACTGCCATGATCTCCAGCATGCCTTTCTGGTCTTTATATGCTTAAATACGGTCCCGAAGGACGGACCGCAAACCAGAATACGGCCCGTAAAGTGGGTTTGCGACCACTGTACACCTCAGTCACTGTTCATTCCGGATTAGATTTTAAGTCATTAAAAAGAGACCAAACCTCATCCAATTCATTTCAATTTCACGATATTCCTCTCAAGAAGCCTCTAGAATGCTCTCTACTCTTCATCATAAGAAAACCAAAGGAAGTTTGTGATCCACTACATGAAACCCACGAAATCAAGTGTGAGAATCACACTAAAGTTTATCTTTCTCAAGAAAAACCCAAAGGGAGTGAAGTAGGGTTTTGGTGCTAGGGGAGCAATTTCACTCAAGACTTGTTCAACCATCATCTAAGGTAAGTTTCATGACTTCTTCATGCTGTTTGAAGTATTGGAAAGCTAAGATGCTTGAATGGTAGAAAAACATAGAAGATGGGTCTTAAATGGATGAATAGTGTCACAATTGAATGGTAGTTGAATGGGATCATAAATGTTGATGTGGTATGATTATGAATATGTTGTAAATGATGTATAGTCCATGAAATAAGTATTATATAAGAGAAAACGTGATGATGAGTTATATGTATAAGTGTGGAGAAATTAGAGAGGAATGGTGGAATGCGGTTAATGCATGTAAATGATGATTGTTGAATTCAACATTGTGGGTGTTATTCTGAGCATTTGGGAGTTGACATAGAACATGGGAGAAGTAGTATAAACAAAGGGAGTGTTGTCCAATTTTCCCTAGAGTTAGTAACGCGTTCTTATAGTCGATTAACTAACGATGGTGTGAATTCTCTCTTGAAGGTAGAAACGACATATCGAAGGAGGACAAGCAAGCGATAGTTTAGTTAAACGTCAAAGGTATGTGAGGCTAGTCCCTTCTTTCTAATGGCATAAATCCTATAGCGTATCTTATTTCTTATCCATGAGCCTATGTCTATAATTAGCTACACAAGGTAAGGAGTTAAAGTATAGAAAGTCTAATGATGTTATTTATCACTTACACTCACCTTATATGATAATTCCTTCAAGGTAAGGCAGAATGTCCATGATTGCTCCATAATGCAATCTGGGGATCACGACCTTACGTCACCTCGATAGAGTATGGTTGATCTTGAGCCTTATGTATGTGTTATGATAAGCTAAGCATATTGTGATGAGCATATCATGATACTACTATTACACCGCGCCTAATTAGCCGGGCACTCACCGCCAAGGCGGGCAGCTATGCGATACACCATGGCCAGATGGCATGGGCAGACACCACTAGTGGGCGGCATGAGATGTTACCCCGGACGCGGGAGGCCTGGACGCAGGCTCATGTTATGATTATCACACCGATTCGATATGGACGGGCAGTTTATACATGATGCATATATGATATGATATGATGATGAGCATGAGTAAGACAGCATGTTTTGTTTTCTTATACTTGGCAGTTAGATTCTGATGTTCCATATGAGTATCTTCTTTATATCATTGTCTTACTTCATTGTCTATGTCTCTCATACTCAGTATAATATTCGTAC
Organism: Lycium barbarum; assembly: GCF_019175385.1. Taxonomy (NCBI): domain Eukaryota; kingdom Viridiplantae; phylum Streptophyta; class Magnoliopsida; order Solanales; family Solanaceae; genus Lycium; species Lycium barbarum. Next base: position 52,845,275 of record NC_083346.1, read on the forward strand.
TGACGTCCGTTTTCTTTGGACGCTGTGTTCATGCCCACAGGTAGACAGGGAGGAGAGCTCGATCCAGATCCGTAGTAGCTGTCAGCTGATTGGAAGCCATCCATTGTACCGGAGGTGCTTCCTTTGTGTATATATAGCCATGTATATGTATTTTTGGGCACGACGGGGTCTTGTCCCGTCTCTATGTTTAGTACTCCAGTAGAGGCTCGTAGATACGCAGTGCGGGTTAGATGGTCTCACGAGATCGCTGCTGTATATCTATACCTATATATATTATTTTGCTAGCCCAAGGGCACCTGTACATGAAAGTATTTTATGTTTCCATACGAGGTATGATTTTTCCTACGCTATGAGTATAAAGATGATAAAAAGGGTATAAAATGAGTAAAATGAGCGACAGAACGAGCGGTGCTCGGTGGTTAGCCCCGGGTACCCGTCGCGGCCCCTAGCTGGGTCGTGACAAGTCATGTTCCAAATCCGTTGCTTGGACAGCTCTTCTCTTGTTATTCCGTCCTTCTATTTCAAGACAGTATTTTAGACACTTATGTATTTCTCTATATTCATACTTATGTAATTACGTAGTGGCTCTTGTACTATGACTTAACTAAATTCTTGGGGTTACGTTTGTACTTCCGCACTTTATATATTTATGATATGATATTGAGACTGCGTGTATTATTTAATCTTCCGCATGTTAATACTAAAAATTGTAAGTAAGGAAAGGGTTCGCCCACCAGGGGGGTTAGCGTGGGTGCCCGCTCGACCCACGAGTTTGGTCGTGACATCATATGGTATTTGATTTTGACTTACTAAACAAGAATACTATAACAAAAACAGTTGATCCGAAAAAGGTGCATTTACCAATTAGAGATGTATCACTGGTAACCTATACAGGATCAAGCAACATTTCTGAACGAAATTCTATTTAAAATGTTTTTCATGTATGATGGTTTGACTACAATTTGTTGTCAGTCTCTAAGATTACTTTAGATTTAAAATGTTTTGCTTCCTTTTTTCCTGACTTCTTTAATTTTTTAGGATCTCTTCACTGGGAATGTGTCAATAAACGTCTAATATCTTTTAATAGTCTTTCGACATTTATTTAAAATAGTCGTTTATCGCTAACAGAAAGCATACTCATACATATAAATATCAGTGGAACTTTAATATAAATAAGATGTCATAAAACGTGGAAAACACCCCCAACAAGTCATACGAGACTTCAACAATCTACCCATAACACAACATCTAACTATGGAGCTTCTAAGAAACGTAAATAGAGTCTAACACATCGGGACTGCAAAGCTAGATAGATAGTGGTGTCCCACAAACAAGGGTGTGAGCTCACCAATAAATTTGGAAAGCAGCAAGTTCTCCAACTCCGTACGCGTATCACGAACCTGCTGTCACGACCCAACCGGAGGGCCATGATGGGCACCTGGAGCTATCCTACCGAGCACCTTTCTACTACATCTCATAATCACATCTAGATGGGCCACAAAGATAACTCATGAATATCATAATCTGAAAGAGGCAGCATCTCAATAGATATATGCACGTCCATATAAACATCATCAACTTTGCCCATATGCATGAGCTCACAAGGCTATCAAAAATGATATACAAAATATGAACCGGTAAAGTTATGGGAAATCTAGCTATATACATCTGTCTATGACCCTCTACAAGGAGTGTATAACATCATAAAGATGGGAGAGGACCCCGCCATGCCCATAGATGTACACAAAAGAATAATACCAGCTAAAATGTAGCTCCGAAACAAATGGAGCACTCCTGTACAAGCGCTGAAGAAGCAATCTAAGGATCTGGTCCGTCTCTCTATCTACCTGCGGGCATGAATGCAACGTCCACAACCAAAAAGGACGTTAGTACAAAGAATGTACTGAGTATGTAAGGCATGAGTAACAGCATAATGAAAGAATCCTAATAACATAAGATGAAGAGATCAATTTATACCTCTAAAGGCGGCTGCCATACATACTTAACCTTTCTCTCGAGAAAATGTTATCATATAAACATACATAATTATGCCGTACCCGGCCATACAGGCTTGGTGTCACCCGTACCCGGCCATAACAAGGCTCTGTGATATCCGCACCCAACTGCAGTGGTGTGCACATTAGGTTTTGTACCCGGCCAACTATAGCGCGGCTCGGTGTGGGAAAATACAAACATATATATATAAAGCATGAATGAAAATATAAAGGAAACATTACAACTCCATCAGAGTGACACAAGGTCGGTGAACCTCCGATTACCACTATGGAATCATCATTATCAATATACCTTCCCATTAGAGTTAACTACCATAAGATGAGATCAATAACGAGGAACAAGATAAAAATAATATCATAAGAGCATCAAAAACTATGAGCTTTAGTACTTCTAGGAATAGAGTCAGCATGGAAGACATTATGAATATCATGTATAAGTTCGCAACAATGGGATCAAGCCTTAGGAAGGAAAGGGTTAGCCTTAACATACCTTTATGTCTTCTTAACTACTTAACGTTTCTCCTTCCAAGCTCGCAAATCTACATTCAAGAGGATTCATACTAAGGTTATGTCTTGAAAACACTCTTAAGTTCAAACTAGTGTAATCAACGAGGTAGCGGAATTTGGGCAACACTTCCCCAATTTTATCGACTTTCACAAAATTCCAAAACAACTTCCAAACAACAATAATAACATCAAAAATTCCATATTCAAGGAATTATATTCAAATTAATCTTAAATCAATCAAAAATCTCCTTTCAAGTTCACCTCATAGTCATCAACATCAACTCAACACTTTACGACTTCTCTACTATGATTCTTTCCTCTCCAAGACTTGCTAAACCTTTAAATCAACTCAATCATATAAATAAGATGGAGAACATACCTTATAATAGAGTAAATTCACCTTACTCAACTTCTTCCAAGACCAAGTTCATCACAATCTTAAGGAGAAACAAAGGTAACCGCCTTCCATGGATTTTCTTAGAGTTTTCATGTTTGATACTCTCTTTTAATGGTGTGGAAGGTTTTGGAATATTGTATAACCTTCAATAACTCTATTATAATGTTGGGAGATAAGTGTGGGAGGTGGATGTGAAAAATGGGATCTTTTGGGACTTAAAAAGGTTTTAAAATTGTCCTTCCGCTTTGATTTGCGGTGGAGATGCGGCACCACATACTCAGTATGCGGCTGCATCTCCCATCCGCTCCTTGGGGAAGATGTTGGACAGTGAGGCCCCTTTATTTTGGGAGTTTGCGGCCAATATGTTGCACCTCATACTGTCACACCCCAACCTTACTAGGGTGTGATAGGCACCCGACCCCATACTCGGAGCCGAGCGAACCCGCTGACTCTTATTACATACTTAATCTCTTTAGACTTATACATTAATAAGAAATGAAAAACATAGTAAAGCTTTCAGAATTTTTCCTTTCATTGTACTCAAGTCAAATAAAATCTATCATCACATGAAACTCGTAACATGAAACAGAATAACACATCGGCGGGTGGAGCCGATTACAATACTGACATTCTATACCCATGACTCTGTCTGCAAAGTCTCTAACTTCGAACAAGACATCATAGCATAGTACTATGACCCGGCAACACTCCAGGGCAAATGGAGCTTGCCAACTCCGCTGGAACATCTTCTATAATAGCTTCTACTCATCTGGGTGTACCTACGCGGCATGAAACGCAGCCCCCGAAGAAAGGGGGATCAGTACGAGCAATGTACTGAGTATGTAAGGCATGAATAGTAACATAGTAAGAGATGTGATTATGAATAATAACAGAATGGAGATATAGAGCATATCAGGGGGTAAAGGCGTAACCTGTACATCTGAGTGCCTTTTAGGCGAGTACCATGCATGCTTAGTGCTGCGGAACGTGCAGCCCAATCCATATATATATATATATATATATCATACTTTACTTTCTTTGAAAACATTTCTTTTTCATATATATAGAAAATAGAACATATCATATTGCTGAGGTGTCGGCAGCCGATCCATTTAACCACATATGTCCCGCGTCCGGGCATCCCGCGTCCGGGATGATATCATGTCATATAATACCAACTGATCAGGTGGATACGCGTATATAACGCTCTGACCCTCTTTCCCATATACATATGCATGTATCATGTACATATATCAGCGTCTATAGAGCTCTGGCCCTTTTTCCCATATACATATACGTGTATCATGTACACATATCAGCGTCTATAGTGCTCTGGTCCTTTTTCCCATATTCCCCATATACATATACATATACCATATACATATATCATATAGGCAGCATGCAGGAGAGCCCAAGAAATGCTATAAGTCTATCGGAGTGACGTAAGGTCGGTAACCTCCGATTATATTATGGAATAATCATCATGGCTTTGTCTCACCTTGAAGGAACAATTATTATAGGATGAAACTAGCAACGAATAACAGCGTTAAGAGAACATGGAGTAAGATCATAAATCTCATAAGGCGTCGCTTCATATACATATGCACATAGAACAAATTTTTAGGACTCGACGGGTACGTACATAAATCGACACCTGAAGGCTCAGAAAAAAGTTTCGGGTCAATCCGATTTAGTATATAAAAGTTATGAGCGTTTGAAGTACAGAACCTTCTACGAACGTTTCAGAAGCCATTTTTGGAAAATCATTCTTATCATACTCATCATAGAAATATGCTCATCCTTGATATCATCATTGTCATTGTGAAACATATCCATCGTTATTGTCATAAGAGCTTACAAAATCATAAACCTCTGTTTTGGTATAATACGGACACTTTGGAAAAACATTTACGAGTTATCGGGAAGAGAATCATGCCTTGGGAATCATAAATATCTAACTTTTGAAAACAAGGAAGATATGGAAACAATTATGAAATCAAAACATCGGATTCATGCCTTTGAAAGAAAGGAACGAGCCTTAACATACCTGCTTCACGTCCTATCAGCTACGCTTAATTGTCCAAGCTCCCTATCGCTAGTCTACATTCAAGAAGATTGACACAATCATTAGACTCATCATCATATATTTATCTTAATCCTTCAAATAAATTCACTTATGATCTGCCGAAATTTCGGCAGCATCTCCTCTGTAAATATACCATCCCCGAGAATCTAACTCGGCCCAAATCATCAACCAACAATCCGAGAATTTAACTCGGCCAAACTATCAACAACAATACCAACAATCGTGCCAACAACATCAACAATCAATTCAAGACGCATTCTAACATTAACAACCTTTGTCATACAATTCAACGACATTTCATTTATATTCAATTCAATTCACATAACATTCAAAACGACTCACTCAACATACTACTTCACCCGACACCTTCCAAATTCAACAAGAACAATAACAACCTATTCCCTTCTTTCAAATTCAATCACAACAACCCAACTTACAATCTTCCAAACACATGTCTCACTTCCAAATTCATGAATTATATTTACAACCTACACATTAGCAATATTATTCCCTCAAATATAAGAAACCACACTAATGTCACACTAACTCCTACAATAATGCACAAACGATCTCAAATTCGTTTCAAGCCACCAAACCTTCATTTTACATTATGGAATCCACAACACAACAATCAAACTACTAAATAAAATTAATTCATCACTTCTACACCACCACCACTCACACGGCCACAACCATACACATACATATTTCATGAATTCCATCTATTTCTACATACAACAACATACATAAACCATTCATAACATATATAAACAAGATTGGACACATACCTCTTTCAACTCATCTCCTTTCTCGGTTAGGATTGAAGTTGCACAAATAAATAGTTTGCTTGCTTCAACAACCACCCCACGTTAATTAGGGCCTTCAATTTAGGTGGAATACTAGAAGAAAATGATTTTTCTTGATTAATTTCTCTAGGTCCTTGCTTGGCCAAGCATGGCCGAACATAGCTCCCCTTGTCTTCTCTTTCTTTCTTCAAATTTCTAGAATTATAAAAGATGACTATGTGTCTTGCTTGGTCATCTCTCTACATATATATATATATATATATATAGTCCCTTCCAATACCATGTGAACACATGGCCTTTTTCTTGAAGTTTCTTAAACTTTAAAATAAAAGATGACTAATTATTTTATTTTGTCATCACCCTTCCATATATATATATACCACACGGCCAAGGGGTTCTCCAAGAACTCTCTTGAACTTTTTATCTTTTCTTTTTATATGAAATTCCCATTTTGCCCCTAGCCTTCCACAATATTACCATGAACCATTTTGCGAATTTCCCTTTTTACCCTTAGCATTTCTCCATATTTCCATACTAATAGAATTCATAAATAATATTCATAACCCACTTGTACATTAAAATAATTTTGGAAGATGGTCATTTCCTTAACTTACCACGACTACCTCGAAATATCCGAATGTATAAAATACGGGATATAACATCCTCCCCCCCTTTAGAACATTCGTCCTCGAATGTTCAACTGATCTTATGGGGTCTTGTAGCACTCCAGGGGGGGGGGGGGGGGGTTCCCTTTTATAGTTGTCCTTTTCTTCGAGCCCATTCCTTATCTTTTACCCTATTTTCCTCATTATCGAACTCCTCGGTCTCTACACAAGTCCTTCCCAGATCATCTGTTCTCTGTTATTGTTTCGTCACCACACCTTAACAGAAGCCATATCTTTGGCGCACAACCCTAACTTGACGATCCAATATGGCCATCGGCCTTTCCTTGTCCTCATACTCCTCGACACGAGTATACTTGTTTTTTTATTTCTTTGTATCGGCACTCTGGCGTGAATTCCTTACAAATATGGTCGAGCATCGCTTCACGTCGATGGTTCATGTGATTTCATAGCATATATTCTTATGCTCCGTATAATTAATGGTTCATGAACTATTTTCTAGTATCCAATGTACTCTCTTATTTCCCTCACAGGCGATGCGTTCTTTCTTTCTTTCGAAAATTTCAGACTACCAATGGTTGATTCTTTCATTATAATTGTCGTTGTCATCAAAATATCCTTTGAGTCTGATATAATATGTTCTCTCCCCCCCCCCCCCCCCCCTTTTAAGGGGCTCCTTATATGCCAACCGTCTTTTTTTGAAGTCTTCATTTATACCTTACTCCTCGTCTTCCTTTCCAACTCCGTGCACAACCTATCGAACTTCTTACCATAAGTTTTTCTTTCATTTCGCGCCTATATCATCACTCTTGTCAACATTCCCATATATTTCTATCCACTATTAGTCCCTTTCACCTACTTAGCTTACTTACTCATGATTCCTCTTAACCACGCGTTCGCGTTGCAGCTGTGCGTCCATATTTTTCGAGCGTCCCGCTACTTTTACTCTTAGCATAGAATCCTTACAGGTTACACTCTCTCTATCTTCGCTTATCAAACCTTTAACTATATTAATATAGCTACGCATTTATTCTTTTATATATCTGTCACCTTAACATCATCGCAAGCCTAAGCATTCTTTCTCTTACTTCACATTCCCTTATCCTAGTCACTATTCCTTTAGCCCCACTTATCGAAATCGGTTCTCGAACCTCATACACTCCTCTCCTGTTACCTTTTACCACACTCTATCCCTTTTCACATGGCTACTTTGAGTTCTTACCCAAATAGTCTCGTGCTTTGCCGGTAGTTTCTCTCGGGAGCTTCACTCACTGAGGTTTCTTACCTTTCACCTTCTTCCGACACTTTGATCTCTTTGTTTTCCATCTACTCACTCTCTTTCTTTTCCAAATATTGCTGTATTAAAACTTTCTAATCTTAACCTGTAGTGAACATGACATCAATTTACCTTGTAACACTTATATCATTTATTCTTGCTGTCACCCGATCTTCGGTACCCTTACGTGATTAATGCCTTCCTTACCGTAGCGCCGGTTGCTGGAACTCACATGTCCACCGATACAATCATATGTGGGATATCCTACGCATTCATATATATATATATATATATATATATATATATATATATTTACTATCAACTAGCCCAAAAAAGACTTCCAAACGCTATTCAAGCCTATCCAAAGTTCCAGAGCTGTGACGCACTTTCTGTCTCTTCTCCAGTCTAGCCTACCTTGTCTTACGCGACCTCTTAAGGTTTCCAGCCATTTGGTATACTCTAGTTTCCCTTAGGTTACTCTAACTTATCGTTTATCTCTTATGTCTGGATATATAGAATTTCTTGCATACTTCCCACGGGGTCACCCATCCTAAAATTGCTCCCACCTTAGCACGCTTAACCTCGAAACTTCGATGGAATCCGGTGCCTTAATGCTGATATAATCGCGTCCACTTCCTCGCATGACCTTTATTACATGATCCGGAGCAAATCGAAGTCTTACAGATTCCGAGACATTTCCATACCACGTCCTTCCCTTTACAATTACTATTTTACCCTTCACCTTCGTGTATCACTACCTTTCGTCCTAGATTCCCAGATTCCTGATGGTAACAAATTTGCCTTCGTCGTCGTTACTTATGCATACTCGATTATCATCCTATTTGAATTTCCACTTCACCACCCTTACATAATAATCTACACAAAACCGATTGTCGACTTTCTGAATCCTCCAACAGACCGTGTCCCTACTAAACCTCGAATGTTATCCATTTTAGTCCTTCGGACTACTAATCACCTTTTCGCAATTTTTCTTCATGCCATGTCCAAATCCATAGCTTCTCTAAAATATCACATCCCACTTATCGTCTGTTTACGATATTTCCTTTCCACGCTTCTTCCTATTGGGCGTACCTAGAAATTCTAGCAGAATCTCCTTACCATTCTTACTGTTCAAAATCTGTACGCAGCAGACATCGACAATACCTCACAGAACATACGGCTATATGACACATTCCAGCCATCCAGAGCTTCCAATTTCAGGTGATAGAACAAATATATCAAGACTTCTATAACTTTCCATATCATCCTTTACCTTCTCTGTCGTATGTAGGGATTATGTAAGGAATCTCACTTCCTATGACTTGGCTCTATCGCACGATCTAAGACAGAAAGAAGGTCAACAATCCCTAGACGCCCCGCAGCCTCCTGTTTATAAATGTGGCCGGCTTCACACCCATAAACAGGACTCTACTGGACACGACTTTGCAGACAACCCCTAGGACGACCTGCTCTGACACCACTTTGTCACACCCCAACCTTACTAGGGTGTGATGGGCACCCGACCCCATACTCGGAGCCGAGCGAACCCGCTGACTCTTATTACATACTTAATCTCTTTAGACTCATACATCAATAAGAAATGAAAAACATAGTAAAGCTTTCAGAATTTTTCCTTTCATTGTACTCAATTCAAATAAAATCTATCATCACATGAAACTCGTACCATGAAACAGAATAACACATCGGCTGGTGGAGCCGATTACAATACCGACATTCTATACCCATGACTCTGTCTGCAAAATCTCTAACTTCGAACAAGACATCATAGCATAGTACTCTGACCCGGCAACACTCCAGGGCAAATGGAGCTTGCCAACTCCGCTGGAACATCTTTTATAATAGCTTCTACTCATCTGGGTGTACCTGCGCGGCATGAAACGCAGCCCCCGAAGAAAGGGGGGGTCAGTACGAGCAATGTACTGAGTATGTAAGGCATGAATAGTAACATAGTAAGAGATGTGATTATGAATAATAACATAATGGAGATATAGAGCATATCATGGGGTAAAAGTGTAACCTGTACATCTGAGTGCCTTTTAGGCGAGTACCATGCATGCTTAGTGTTGCGGAACGTGCAGCCCAATCCATATACATATATATATATATATATATATATCATACTTTACTTTCTTTGAAAACATTTCTTTTTCATATATATAGAAAATAGAACATATGATATTGCCGAGGCGTCGGCAGCCGATCCATTTAACCACATATGTCCCGCGACCGGGCATCCCGCGTCCGGGATGATATCATGTCATATAATACCAACTGATCAGGTGGATACGCGTATATAACGCTCTGGCCCTCTGTCCCATATACATATGCATGTATCATGTACATATATCAGCGTCTATAGCGCTCTGGCCCTTTTTCCCATATACATATACGTGTATCATGTACATATATCAGCGTCTATAGCGCTCTGGCCCTTTTTCCCATATTCCCCATATACATATACATATACCATATACATATATCATATAGGCAGCATGCAAGAGAGCCCAAGAAATGCTATAAGTCTATCGGAGTGACGTAAGGTCGGTAACCTCCGATTATATTATGGAATAATCATCATGGCTTTGTCTCACCTTGAAGGAACAATTATTATAGGATGAGACTAGCAACGAATAACAGCGTTAAGAGAACATGGAGTAAGATCACAAATCTCATAAGGCGTCGCTTCATATACATATGCACATAGAACAAATTTTTAGGACTCGACGGGTACGTACATAAATCGACACCTGAAGGCTCAGAAACAAGTTTCGGGTCAATCCGATTTAGTATAAGAAAGTTATGAGCGTTTGAAGTACAGAACCTTCTACGAACGTTTCAGAAGCCATTTTTGGAAAATCATTCTTATCATAGTCATCATAGAAATATGCTCATCCTTGATATCATCATTTTCATTGTGAAACATATCCATCGTTGTTGTCATAAGAGCTTACAAAATCATAAACCTCTGTTTTGGTAGAATACAGACACTTTGGAAAAACATTTACGAGTTATCGGGAAGAGAATCATGCCTTGGAATCATAAATATCTAACTTTTGAAAAAAAGGAAGATATGGAAACAATTATGAAATCATAACATCGGATTCATGCCTTTGAAAGAAAGGGACGAGCCTTAACATACCTGCTCCACGTCCTATTAACTACCCTTAATTGTCCAAGCTCGCTATCGCTAGTCTACATTCAAGAAGATTGACACAATCATTAGACTCATCATCATATATTTATCTTAATCCTTTAAATAAATTCACTTATGATCTGTCGAAATTTCGGCAGCATCTCCTCTGTAAATATACCATCCCCGAGAATCTAACTCGGCCCAAATCATCAACCAACAATCCGAGAATTTAACTCGGACAAACTATCAACAACAATACCAACAATCGTGCCAACAACATCAACAATCAATTCAAGACGCATTCTAACATTAAAAACCTTTGTCATACAATTCAACGACATTTCATTTATATTCAATTCAATTCACATAACATTCAAAACGACTCACTCAACATACTACTTCACCCGACACCTTCCAAATTCAACAAGAACAATAACAACCTATTCCCTTCTTTCAAATTCAATCACAACAACCCAACTTACAATCTTCCAAACACATGTCTCACTTCCAAATTCATGAATTATATTTACAACCTACACATTAGCAATATTATTCCCTCAAATATAAGAAATCACACTAATGTCAAACTAACTCCTTCAATAATGCACAACTGATCTCAAATTCGTTTCAAGCCACCAAACCGTCATTTTACATTATGGAATCCACAACACAACAATCAAACTAGTAAATAAAACTAATTCATCACTTCTACACCACCACCACTCACACGGCCACAACCATACACATACATATTTCATGAATACCATCCATTTCTACATACAACAACATACATAAACCATCCATAACATATATAAAAGAAGATTGGACACATACCTCTTTCAACTCATCTCCTTTCTCGGCTAGGATTGAAGTTGCACAAATAAATAGTTTGCTTGCTTCACCAACCACCCCACGTTAATTAGGGCCTTCAATTTAGGTGGAATACTAGAAGAAAATGATTTTTCTTGATTAATCTCTCTAGGTCCTTGCTTGGCTAAGCATGGACGAACATAGCTCCCCTTGTCTTCTCTTTCTTTCTTCAAATTTCTAGAATTATAAAAGATGACTATGTGTCTTGCTTGGTCATCTCTCTACATATATATATATATATATATATATATAGTCCCTTCTAATACCATGTGAACACATGGCCTTTTTCTTGAAGTTTCTTAAACTTTAAAATAAAAGATGACTAATTATTTTATTTTGTCATCACCCTTCCATATATATATATATATATATATATACCACACGGCCAAGGGGTTCTCCAAGAAACCTCTTGAACTTTTGTTTTTTATTAAATTCCCATTTTGCCCCTAGCCTTCCATAATATTACCATAAACCATTTTGTGAATTTCCCTTTTTACCCTTAGCCTTTCTCCATATTTCCATGCTAATAGAATTCATAAATAATATTCATAACCCACTTGTACATTAAAATAATTTTGGAAGATGGTCATTTCCTTAACTTATCACGACTACCTCAAAATATTCGAATGTATAAAATACGGGATATAACACATACTGAGTATGCGGCAGCATATTGCCCCAAACTTTCGATTTTCGCGAAAATACATTTTGTTTCGATTCGTTTGACCTCCAATCCTTATGGAATCTTCTTGGAACTTGTATAAAACTTCAGTGACTATCTAAGGAGCCCTATATCTCCCCCTCAAGGTGAGTCTAAGCAATGTATAACTCAAATGATATGAATTCTTCCCAACACATGACTCAAATTCCAATCCTTCAACGAACTTACTTCCACCGATTTATTTAACTCCAAAACCTTAAGGTACACACTTAACAATACGAAATATCTTCCTCAACCTTGTAAAGGCTTCATGTCAACTTTAGGCTTACGTTAATTTAGTTATAATGTAAATGACCCGAAATTTCCCAAGTGTAACATTCTTCCCCCCTTAGGAACATTCATCCTCGAATGTTAGACTCTTAGGGGTTCTACAAAAATTTTGGCAGAGTTTCCTCTGTGACTACACCACTACTAACCTATCACAACAACCCAAAATATATAATGCCTTACAGGGCTACGACAACAACACAATAATGGCCTCACACGATCAAGGAATCATAAAAAAAAGCATTACGCACCTGAAGGAATCATAAACTTTAGTTTATTTCTTTCTATGTGAATCTGAACTATTTCCCAATAAGAAAAGATTATTTATTTCTATGCTCTTTCCAAAGATAAGACAGTATGCATGAAGAACGGTTAATTATGCCAAGTAAATTCCTCTTATTCCTAAGTTAATTTATTAAACAAGGTTTAAAGTCCTGAGTTGTTGTTATTTGTTCTTACCTAACCCTAGCTATTTTCCCAAATAAACTAAAGTTTATGGCGTTAGCTAATGTTTGCAACCACTAACTATATGATGAAAATGAAGAACAAATAAACCCTAACAATCCATTATGCGTATATATTTCACGATCCCAAATCACAACACACCCATCCTTGGGTTCACAACCTTAGTAAAGGTGTTTAGCTACTCATGGCAACAAGAAAACAATAAAAGATTGAAGATTGCATAATTGAATTATTGTATTGAACTTACGAATAAAACTTGAAAGTAATGAATGTAATTGTCTGGAAATCTTCAAAAGCAATAAGACCTCAAAAGTAATTACTACAAGTCTAAAACTCCAGATATCTAAAAAATAAAACCTAAACAGGTATTTACACAAGTCAAACTCGGAATAATCAATCCCAGTCCTGTTCCAGCTCGGCTTGCACTTCAACGGGTCATCTTTGCACTTCGACGGTCGTCGACATGCTCGATGACCATCTCGACGATTTGAATATGCTTTTTTCACTCTGCAGGAACTCCACCGTCGAAGCACTTCGACGGACCGTCGATAATGTCGACGGTGCAGTTCGACGATCTGATGATGCTCTGACGATTTGTTACTTCGCATGAACTTATTGACGAGGCAATTTGACTGACCGTTGAGCATGTTGACGGTCCGTCCTTATGCTTATCAGAACAGATTGCTTCTTTTTCTTATTTTTTTGCTTTCCGAGCATTCTAACTTCAAAATACCTGCACAACACACAAAACACATCAAACTAAAACAAACTTGCTCGAAAATAAGTAAAACTTAGAGTTAAAAAACATTGGATGTGCCAAAATTCTCGGCACATCATGTTATATCCCGAATATTTATACGTCGAATTATTCATAAGCTAATCGACATAAGTTAAGGACGGGATTATTTTGGGATATAAAATAAGTGCTTTTAATTCTCAATTTTAATTAGTGCACGAGTTGTGTAGAAATATTATTGGAGATTAGGGACTAATTAACTATGATTAGATTATTAAGTAGGGATTAGTGATTAATTAAAGTTAATTAAAGTGGGCCCCACCCGTAATTAATTAAAAAAAAAAGGGCAACAATTGATAAGTCATTAGAGAAGCACGTGTCCTATGGGTGGATAACCTATATAAAGTCATATTGATGACTAATGTTAGTCATTTCATTTCATTTGCAAATTGTGACATAATTGAAGTAGAGAAATACATGGCAATGGCTGCCAAGCTTCGGCCATGGCAGCCCTCATTTAAAAAAAATGAATCTCTAAGGTGCGGTGGACATGCAAGGGAGACAGCAACAGCAGAATATTGAATTGGGGAAAAGAAGTGGTGCAATTGGTGCGGGAATTTGAGGTAAGATTTCTTTTTCTTGAAATTGTCATTGGAGTTAATGATGTTGTAATGGAGAGATTAAAGTGTACTAGACGAAATTGGAAGTAAGAAAATTACATGATTAGTGTAGCGTGTAATTGGGCGGAATTGGAGTTATTTTAATTGATTGGGTTTGATTGTTGTTGGCGTTAGTATTATTATGGATTATGCGTTAAAGATGAAGGAATCTTGATAATTTAAGTTGTAGTTGTTTTTATGAGATTATTGAGACATGAAATGGATTAGATGTTAATGATTTGGGTTGGAAAAGGGTTAAGAAAGGTTATTGGATTGTTTGAATTGTTTATGGGCTGGATTGTAAGGATTTGATATGAATATTTCTATTACTGTCGTTGTTGGTATTGCTGTGATAACAGAAGATTAATTGGAAGTTCGGGTTAGGCGAGTTATATAGGGGAAATGCTGCCCGATTTCCATTAAGTTCTTAACTAACCAAAACCCTAATCAAGGAAGTATGAACTAAAGAATGATTCCTATAAGCGATTGGTAGTAGATTTATAAGCTAGAAAGTATAGTTTACTAACGATAGCGTTACTTTCATATTAAATAGGCTAAAGGGACGACGAAGCGAACTTGGTTACGGTTAACCTATGACAGGCATGTAAAGCTAACCCTTCTTTCTTTATGGCATGATCTTTATGAAACAAACAGACGACGTATATATATATGACTCCAAAGAAGCTCATATTCTTAAAGTCACTAGGATGGCTAATGTTCTTGACTTCTAGAAGCTATTTCATTATGTCTTGATACATGTATATGATTCCAGAAGTTCTATTTTAATATAATCCGTAGTGACATTCGAAAGGTACTTGATATGACTATCGTCTAAATTTTCAAATGATGGTTCATTTTGGTTATCTTATTGAGTCTCAGATATGATTTAATTTGCATATGGTTGCTCACTACTCTACTCGTGCACGCCTCAGTACATCTTTCACTGAGTCCCGGGCCAGGATACGTTTTCGTGCACAGTTTCACTGCATTGTTCACCGAGTCCCTCACTAGAGGTCCGGGTACGGTATATATATATATGTATGTATATGATGGTGTTATGATGTGATGGTGTTATGATGTGATGATGTGATGGTGTGATGATGTGATTATAGCGCCAAAGATGGTATGTGGCGACCTTATTCACCGAGTCCCATAATGGGCCAGATATGATATATGATATTGATATGCATGATTTTCATTTCATAAGGCAAGTGTATTGATATTTTAAAAGTCATACTTGTTTCTGGTAATCTCTATTTCAGTTATGATCCTCTTTATTGTATTCCATGCTTTATATACTCAGTACATATTCCGTACTGACCCCCCCTGTCTTCGGGGGGCTGCGTTTCATGCCCGCAGGTATAGATAGTCGGTTTGGTGACCCTTCAGCATAGGACTTCTACTCAGCTGTCTTGGAGAGCTCCGTTGTTCCGGAGCCTATACTTTTGGTACAAATCTTATGATGTATATATATATGTTTACCCAGGGGTACAGCGGGGCCCTATCCCGTCATATTTCACTATCGATACTCTTAGAGGTCTGTAGATATATGTGTGGGTTGTGTATACGTTTTTTTCAGCTGTGTCTATACGATGTGCTATGGATATGTTCATCTGTAGTGGCAGCCTTGTCGGCTTGCGTATCATATTATGTGTGATCAGTTGTGACTCCTCGGGAGACACGTTATCTAGATGTATACGTATGATGACGTTATGAACCTTTGGATTTCTTTTGCGAGTTTCCATACTGTACTTAGTTTCACTTTGATTATATTTGGCGGGTATGTATACGAGTGTCCAGTTCAGGCACTAGTCATGGCCCATGGGGTTGGGTCGTAACCCATCATGTCTCTTTCTAAACCTCCTCTGGGAGTGGAAACATATGTGGACACCTGGACCTTATGTCTTCTTCAGCTTCCCAAGTCATTGCTTCCTTATTCCTGTTCCTCCATAGAACTTTAACTGAAGCTACATCTTTAGTTTTTAATCTCCAAACTTATCTATCTAGGATAGCAATGGGAACCTCTTCGTAGGATAATTGCTTGGTAACCTACACATCATCTACAGGTACAACTCTAGAAGGATCTCTAATACATTTGCGAAGCATTGATGCATGGAAAATTGGGTGGACTGATTCTATGTCTGGAGGTAAATCTAACCCATAAGTTAAATGGTCTACTTTACGTACAATCTTGTAAGGCCCAATATACCGAGGACTAAGCTTAATCTTTTTACTAAATCTCATGACACCCTTCGTAGGTGATACCATGAAGAATACCTAATTATTAACTTGGAATCCTAAGTCTCGTCGGCAATTATCTGCATAAGACTTCTGATGACTCTGAGCTGCCAATAATCGAACCTGAATAAGCTTGACCTTTTCCACTGCTTGTTGGATCAAATATAGCCCTATTAACTTAGTCTCTCCCACTTCGAACCATCCAATTGGTGATCTACACTTGCGCCCATATAAAGCCTCATACGGGGCCATCTGGATACTAGAATGGTAACTATTGTTATATGCAAACTGAATGAGAGGAAAATGATCATACCAACTACCTCCAAAGTCAAACGCATGCCCATAGAATATCTTCGAAAGTCTGAATAGTACGCTCAGATTGTCCATCAGTCTGGGGGTGAAATGATGTGCTAAGACTCACCTGAGTCCCCAAACCGTTTTGAAAAGACTTCCAGAAATTAGTTGTAAACTGCGCACCTCTGTCGGAGATAATGGATACTGTAACACCATGAAGTCATACTATCTCTTTGATATAAAGCTTTGCATAATCTTCAGCTTAGTACGTAGTTCTGATAGGCAGAAAATGAGCTGATTTCTTAAGTTTATCCATAATTATCCATATGGAATCATACTTACACTGAGAACGAGGCAAGCCTGTAATGAAATCTATATTAATTACTTCCCATTGCCAAGTCGGAATCTCTATAGCTTGTAACAATCCACTAGGCTTCTGATGCTCGATCTTTACCTACTGACAGTTAGGACATTGGGCTATGAATTCTACTATATCTTTCTTCATTTCGTCCCACCAATAAATTCACTTAACATCATAATACATCTTCGTCGCTCCTGGATGAACAGAATAACGGGAACAATGGGTTTCCCTTAAAATCTGGCGGCGCAATTCTGCAACTTCAGGAACACATAGTCTCCCTCGATACCTGAAAACTCCATCTGCAGAAATCTCAAATGGTGACTTCTTCTTCTGAGGGAATGTATCTCTATAATGGACTAACAGGGGATCCTCATACTGGCACTCTTTCACCTCAACTACTAATGACGAAACAGCTGAATTCTGAATAGTAACTCCCGTATTGCCCGAGTCCATTAATCGAACTCCTAGACTAGCTAGATGTTGTAACTCACAAGCTAAATTCCTCTTTTCTGGATGAACATCACATAAGCTGCCCATGGATCTGCGGCTAAGAGCATCGGCTACGACATTCGCCTTCCCAAGATGATATAAGATGCTGACATCATTATCTTTCAATAGCTCCAACCATCGCTTTTGCCGTAAATTCAACTCTTTCTGCTTAAGAATATACTGAATACTCTTGTGGTCTGTATAAATATCTACATAAACGCCATACATATAATGCCTCCACATCTTCAATGCATGAATCACAGCAGCCAACTCTAGATCATGGGTTGCGTAGTTTTTCTCGTGTTTCCGCAATTGCTTTGAAGCATAAGCAATAACCTTACTGTGTTGCATCAATACACAACCTAGCCCAACGCATGAGGCATCACAATAAATAACATAGCCTTCCGATCCTTCTGGAAGTGTCAGAACCGAGGCCGAAGTCAATCTATTCTTCAGCTCCTGAAAACTGCGCTCAAGCATCTATCCATTGAAACTTAGCTGCTTTCTAAGTTAGCTTCGTCAGTGGTGTCGAAATTGAAGAAAACCCTTCTACAAATCTTCTGTAATAACTTGCCAAACCCAGAAAGCTACGAAGTTTAGTAGGTTTTGTAGGTCTCGGCCAAGTCTTCACAGCTTCAATCTTCTGGGCATCTACTCGAATACCCTCATCTGAAATAATGTGTCCCAGAAAAGTTACAGAATTCAACCAGAATTCACATTTTGAAAACTTTGCATATAACTTCCGAGCCTAAATAATTCTAAGGACAGTACGTAAATTATCTATATGCTCTTCCTCGGATTTAGAATATACCAGGATTTCATCAATAAAAACAATCACAAACGAATCTAGAAAAGGCCTGAATACGCTAATCATCAAATCCATGAATACCGCGGTGCATTAGTCAATCCGAACGACATTACCGAAACTCAAAATGACTATATCTAGTTCTGAAGGCCGTCTTCGAAATTACCCTCTCTCTGACTCTCACTTGGTGATACCCGGATCTTAAATCTATCTTTGAAAACCATTTGGTACCCTATAACTGATCAAATAAATCGTCAATTCTTGGCAGTGGATATTTGTTCTTTATTGTCACCTTATTCAGTTGTCTGTAATCGATACACATTCGCAAGGAGCCATCCTTTTTTCTTACAAATAACACAGGTGCTCCCCACGGTGACACACTAGGCCTAATAAAGACTTTTTCTAGAAAATCTTTTAATTTCACCTTCAACTCCCTCAATTCTGCAGGTGCCATTCTATAAGGAGGAATAGATATTGGCTTAGTATTTGGTAGCACATCAATGGAAAAAACAATCTCCCGTTCTGGTAGAAGACCTAGAAGCTCGTTCGAGAATGCATCCAGAAACTCATTCACTACTGAAACAGACTGAAGAGTCAGCGACTTTGCTTCTGTATCTTAAACCCGGACTAAATGGTAAATATAACCTTTAGCAATCATTTTTCTTGCCTTGAGATAGGAAATAAACCTACCTCTTGGAGACGCGGTATTACCCTTCCACTCTAGAACTGGTTCTCCTAGAAATTGGAAGCGAACTATTTTCGTTCTACAATCAATATTAGCGTAAGAAGAAGCCAACCAATTCATGCCCATAATAACATCAAAATCTACCATATTTATCTCAATCAAATCAGCCATGGTGTGACGATCACAGACTATAACCACAAAATTTCTATATACCTGACTAGCTATCACTGGGTCACCAACAGGTGTAGACACTTCGAAAGGTTTAATTTACTCAGGGTTCACCCCAAACCGATCGGAAATATAAGGAGTAACATATGACAATGCAGAGCCTGGATCAATCACTGCATATACATCGTGAGAAGATACTGATAATATACCTGTAACCACATCCGGTGAAAACTCGAGATCCTGTCGCCCAGCTAGTGCAAAGATGTTGTTCTGATAATCGCTCGAACTGAACGCTCCCTCTCCACCTCTACCATGGCCTACTGGTACCTGTGAGCCTTGCCCCAGAGGGAGTACAGATAATGAAGAACCAGCTGTTGATCCTGTGGGCTGGACCATACCTCTACCACCTCTCGATGGACAGTCACGCATAATATGGCTTGGCTAACCGCAAGTATAACAAAAATCTGAATCTAATCGGCACTGTCCCCAATGTAACTTACCACACTGAGTACATCGTGGTAAGGGTGGTCTCATCTGGCCTGAATCACCCCTATACCGAGAACTCGAAGCTCTAAAACCCGAACCCGGTTCGGGATGATTAGGTCGATCAGATCTCTGGCCTGCAAACTGTGGAGGTGCACTAAATGCTGAATGGCCTGAGTGCCTAGAATACTGCTTCCTCTGACCCCCTCTGAACTCACTAACAGGACCTGAGGATCTGGCCCTCTTACTATAACCCCTATCATGCTCACACTCACTCCTCCGCTGTTGGTGTCGCTATTCAAAATTCTGGGCATGGGCCTGTATATGATAAATATCCATACCTTCCTGAAGTGAAGCCGTCAAACAATCATAAACCAAATGTTGCCCCAAACCAGTCACAAATCGGTGAACACGATCTTCCATGTCAGCCACCATAGCTGGAGTATACCTAGCCAAAGAATTCAAATGAAGGCTATACTCTTGGGCACTTAGGTTCCCCTGTCTGAGGTTCAGGAACCTATCAGCTCTGGCCCGTCGAACCTCTGGCGGCAAATAATGACGAATGTACAGTGACATCCCTTAATCTATAAGAGGCCAACTCTACCGACTCAACATCCGAAGCATGCATTACTCGCAATGTTCTCAATATCCCATCTATGAAGTTCTGCAGGTCCTCATCCGGTTTTTTACCCAAAGAATTATGGAGGGTTCAAATTAATGAAATCACGGACTTTGGCACTGACAGCCCTATCACCATTACCCGCACCCTGCCACTGGGCCTGAGCGGCTACTAACTGGGTCAGCAAATGGATGGCCTCCCTCATCTCCTTACCTGAGGCATTCGGTGGAGGAACTGGGGGTGCTGGAGCTAGAGCTGAGGCTCCTCCATACTCCTCTGGAGCGGGCGGAGCATGAGAGGACCAAGATGGAACCACATTCTGGGACTCGCCCTTCACTACATCCATAGGCAGTACCCATTCAGTCCTCCTACCAGCCGCTGACTTGCCCTTCTGGGATGCTGTAGCTTTTCTCTTCACAGGCATCACTGAAATCATAATACACTATAAAAAAAAAAAAAGATTCCTTACAACATGGCTCTATCACACGATCTAAGATGAGAAAGAAAGGTCAATCATTCCTAAATGCCTCGCAATCTCCTATTTATAAGTATGGCGCGCTTCACACCCATAAACAAGACTCTACTAGACACGACTCATAGACACACCCTAGGACGAACTGCTCTGATACCACTTTGTTACAACCCAACCGGAGAGCCATGATAGGCACACGAAGATATCCTACCGAGCACCTTTCTACTACATCTCATAATCACATCTAGATGGGCCACAAAGATAACTCATGAATATCATAATCTGAAAGAGGCACCATCTCTATAGATATGTGCGCGTCTATATAAACATCATCAACTATGCCCATATGCACGAGCCGACAAGGCTATCAAAAATGATATACAAAATATGTACCGGTAAGGTTATGGGACATCTAGCTATATACATCTGTCTACGAGCCTTTACAAAGAGTGCATAGCATCATAAAGATAGGACAGGAATCCGCTATGCCCATAGATTTACACAAAAGAATAACACCAGCTAAACTGTAGCTCCGAAACAAATGAAGCGCTTCTGTACAAGCGCTGAAGAAGCAACCTAGGGGTTTGGTCCGTCTTCCTATCTACCTACGGCCATGAACGCATTGTCCACAAACAAAAAGGAGATCAGTACGGATAATGTACTGGGTATGTAAGGCATGAGTAACAACATAATGAAAGAATGCTAATAACATAAGATGAAGAGATCAATTTATACCTCTAAAGGCGGTTGTCATAAATACTTAACCTTTCTCTAGAGAAAACGTTATCATATAAACATACATAATGATGCCGTACCCGGCCATATAGGCTCGGTGTCGCCCGTACCGGGTCATAACAAGGCCCGGTGTTATCCGCACCCAACTGCAGTGTTATGCACATTAGGTGCCGTACCCGGCCAACTATAGTGCGGCTCGGTGTGAGAAAATACATACATATATATAAAGCATGAATGAAAATCCAAAGGAAACATTAAGACTCCATCGGAGTGACACAAGGTCGGTGAACCTACGATTACCACCATGGAATCATCATTATCACTATACCTTCTCATTAGAGTCAACTACCATAAAATGAAATCAACAACGAGGACCAAGATTAATAATACCATAAGAGCATCAAGAACTATGAGCTTTAGTACTTCTAGGAATAGAGTCATCATGGAAGACATTATGAATATCATGTATAAGTTTGCGACAATGGGATCATGCCTTAGGAAGGAAAGGGTTAGCCTTAACATACCTTTATGTCTTCTTAACTACTTAACGTTTCTCCTTCCGAGCTCGCAAATCTACATTCAAGAGGATTCATACTAAGGTTAAGTCTTGAAAACACTCTTAAGTTCAAACTAGTGTAATTAACGAGCTAGCAGAATTTGGGCAACACTTCCCCAATTTTATCGACTTTCACCAAATTACAAGACAACTTCCAAACAACAATAATAACATCAAAAATGCCATATTCAAGGAATTATATTCAAATTAATCTTAAATCAATCCAAAATCTCCTTTCAAGTTCACCTCATAGTCATCAACTTTAACTCAACACTTTATGACTTCTCTACTATGATTCTTTCCTCTCCAAGACTTGCTAAACCTTTAAATCAACTCAATCATATAAATAAGATGGAGAACATACCTTATAATAGAGGAAATTCACCTTACTCAACTTCTTCCAAGACCAAATTCATCGCAATCTTAAGGAGAAACAAAGGTAACCGCCTTCCATGGATTTTCTTAGAGTTTTCATGTTTGATCCTCTCTTTTAATGGTGTGGAAGGTTGTGGAATATTGTATAACCTTCAATAACTCTATTATAATGTTGGGAGATAAGTGTGGGAGGTGGATGTGAAAAATGGGATCTTTTGGGACTTAAAAAGGTTTTAAAATCGTCGTCCTGCTTCGATTTACGGTGGAGATGCGGCACCACATACTCAGTATGCGGCCTCATCTCCCCTCCTCTCCTTAGGGAAGATGTTGGGCAGTGAGTCCCCTGATTTTGGGAGTTTTTGGCCAATATGCTGCATCGCATACTAAGTATGCTGGAGCATATTGCCCCAAACTTTCGATTTTCGCGAAAATACGTTCTTTTCGATTCGTTTGACCTCCAATCCTTATGGAATCTTCTTGGAATTTGTGTAAAACTTCATTAACTATCTAAGGAGCCCTATATCTCCCCCTCAAGGTAAGTCTAAGCAATGTATAACTCAAATGATACGAAATATTCCCAAAACATGACTCAAATTCCAATCCTTTAACGAACTTACCTCTACCGATTTATTTAACTCTGAAACCTTAAGATACACACTTAAAATTATTAAATACCTTCCTCAACCTTGTAAGGTCCTTAATGTCCACTTTAGGCTTACATTCATTTACTTATAATGTAAACGACGCAAAATTGCCAGAGTGTAACACCTGCTCGTATTCGTTATCTACATACCATTAGAAACAACAATAGTATGCCTGAGTACTGGGTACTCAGTGAGTGTTTAAGGGGAAATAATTAACATGTCAAAATAATATATTAAAACCAGTAAAATAGTGTCTATGAACAACAGTTCGAAATCAGAGATAGAGTAAGCCAGTAAAGTTAGTAAAAATACCAGTAAAATCCAAGACACAAGAATATATCAATTTCAACTTATTATACTGCTCATCTCATTAAGTCTTTCACTTCCGAACTCAATATCACCACAAGCACTCACAGGCAACCAAAAAATCAACACATGCCAACTCACGGGCGAATAATCATTCGATACAAGGGGACTATTATGTCACGGAGGCTAATAATCCTCTGGACTAGCACAACGATAGATACACCGAGCTACACGCCTTCGAGGTCAATCTTCCTCTGCACTGACACAACTATAGATACACCGAGCTACATGCCATAGAGGTCAATATCCTCGGGACTGACACAACAATGCTCAAAAGCGATACGTTAGGATCTATAACGGCTAATCATCCTCTGGACTAGCACAGTCTGTCCATACAGGCCCAAACACAAATAAATACACATTGTGGCATATTTACCGAATCATAAATCATGACTTATAGCTGAATTCACTTCTCAAGTCATATTCTCACAATTGAGGTATTTCAAGTCATAATCAATTCAGAATTCTTGTTGAAATCATTCATTTAAGTTCAAGAAACCCATTCAACGACAAAATATGTTTAAGGCTTCAACATTTAGAAAATAAGTTCAATTATCCATATTAGGGCAAAACTAATTCATCACAATAGTATAATTCGTATTAGGTTTGATGCGGGCTTGATCCAACGTGTACAAACAATCAAAGAGGGATTTTCAAAAACCAATCATGTTTTCAAAACATTCTTAAAAGTAGACATGATACAAATGATATTTTCAAAGCATATATACATATATCAAAATGTTTTGAATACGTAGAAATATTTCAAAGGATGATCATTCGAAATATAGACATACTTCAAAAGAAGATTTCAAAATTGTAGACATACATCCAAAAACAATTTAAAAATATAGACATACCTCAATTACCCCTAAAAGCTAGAAAACGTAATCGTTCAACAATCGTTCTACAATCAATTTAATTATAAAGTTTAGAACTTTATTTAATTCTAAGGTTTTATCCCTAATTCGAAAACTAGGGCTTTTTAAGCCTCAAAACGTGTTCTTGAATGCATTATGAATCATTCGTGGATTCTAATCCCATAGGATACTCTACAATAGTCTAAACCCCTTCAATAAAAATCAAAGGTCTTACCTTTTTGATGGAATCCCAAACGTCCCTCCTTCTTCTCTTTCTTGTGTTTCAAGAATCTAAGATTTTGGAAGATCAACTAGTGTTAAACAAGGTTGGATTTGATGTATAATCATAGGGATTGAGAAACAATTTACCTTAGAGTTTGAGAGAGGTCCTTAGGGTTCTTTTCCTCCAAAAAGTCAGCTAAAACAAAGTGGGGAAAAGATACAACGAAGTTAGTATTTTATATAATTTGGGAAAATCGCACAAGACACAAAGTGGCATGGTGCGGTGTGGTGCGACGCTCGGCGCAGGACGGCCCGCGTCGTGCGCGCCTCATTTCCACTTTATCGACAACGTTCAGTAAAATGGGCATAACTCCTAGTGCAGAGCTCCGATTGACCTGGTCCATATGTGGTTGGAAGGTATTTCAAAGGGCTACAACTTTTATGTTTTAAATTTTTTCAAATTCCCAAAGGATTTTCACGTATACTGGATGAAAGTTAGACCTATCAAAAACATAGTTGATTCCATCGAATCTTATGCACCTCACCATTCGTATTGATCTTAAAATGACTATTTTCACCCAAAGTCACTTCGACAAGATTTCATATGGCTAAGATGTTACATGATCACTCACTTAACACATTAACACCTAACCCGGATTTACGGAGTGTTACAGAAGGTGAAGGAGATTGGTAAGGAAGACAATGGCTTATATCTGCTACTGAATCACAATGGAAAACATCTCAGTTTAGCAGCACAAAGTTCTAACCCATCAATGGATTTGATTCTTTGGCATAGGAGGCTTGACCATACATCATCTTGAGTGCTTAAACAATTATTTCCTATTAGTATAAAGGATAAAATAACAAATTGTACAGTGTGTCCATGTGCTAAACACACTAGATCACCGTTCCAACCTAGTAGTATCAAAAGTACAAGTTAGTTTGAACTAATGCACGTTGACCTTTGGGGTCCCTATTGTTACATCTTGTGTTTTCATACTTTGGAAAGCGTGTGAGTTACGTGACATTAGTAACGGAAACGAGGTTATCCCCCAAGCTTATAGGTGGTTAGAGTGATGGTAAAGATGTATCGTAAGGATTAGAATTAAACAAATCGAAGAAAATAAGTTTCGTCAGGTTCGAAATTTATTTGAATGAAATACGGTCCAAGCTATAATATGCCGTATTTTGGACCAGGAAATTAAATCGTCCAACATGAGCAAATTTACTCGATCTGGGAGAATTTGGTCATATTCAAGCATGAAAATCAAGAACTCGATGTATACAAGGAATGAAGTCCCGAAATGATTTAAGACAAAAAAGTGTGACGACGATGATTGAAAATAATATTTTATGTGGGGCAAATGAGGCTATGGACTAGTGTTATATCATATGATCATGATAATGAGTACATGAAGTGAGTTAGAGATGATTAATATTTAAGTAAATTGAGTGCAGAAAATAATTAAGTGGATAATTGGCAATGCTTATTTTTTTTTAATTATTTTTTATTACATAGGGGGTAGGGGAAGGGGAAATAGGGGAGGTGATTACAAGGTAGGGATTCAAACTCTCACCAACAAGGTGAAAGTTTAGGTAGCCAACCAACTGAACTACTAGATCCCTACAGATAATTGGCAATGTTGGATTTGAGTGGGAGATTAAAAACTTTATTTAACTATTCAATTGTGGATAAATATTGAAGTGGATCATATACACGTGGAAGAGTAGAAACTGGTGACTATGGTTTGGTATCATCTAGGTAGCATCTTTGCAAATGAAGATTGAAAAGTAATTAATGCATGGGCCCCACGTTCTAAAGGTTATGACTAGAGTTGCAACTTGAAATTATCATATTACTAATTTACGGGTTATAGCTATTCTACAGCATTGTATATGTAGTGATGTTTATGGTTTTCTTATTCAAGAAACAAAGTACAATTTCTTTTTAGGAAATGCCAAGTCCTACGTTGATGCTGCAAAATTCAAATAACGACATACAGGTATAACCACGTTGGTTTCCTTCGAATGATAGCAAATCGGAGATTTCTTCGAAGAGAAATAAGGTGGAAGAAGATCATTCATTTGCATATAAGGTAAGAACTATTCTCTCCTTTGTATATGCAGTGATGTTTATGGTTTTCTTATTCAAGAAACAAAGTACAATTTCTTTTTAAGAAATGCCAAGTCCTGCGTTGATGCTGCAAAATTCAAATAACGACATACAGGTTATAACCATGTTGGTTTCCTTCGAATGATAACAAATCGGAGATTTCTTCGAAGGGAAGTAAGGTGGAAGAAGATCACTTATTTGCATATAAGGTAAGCACTATTCTCTCCTAGGTATATTTAAATTCATCCAGGTCATAGCTAAATTGTAAGATGGGAACTACGAAATTAATTACGGGAAATCGGATAAGATATTGTTGTTGTTGTGTGGGATGATTTGAGGTATATTTATGGGTTTTGTTGTTGATGGAAATTGTTGGAGTAACTTAAGTATATTGTTGTTGTTGTCATTGAGATGTATTTTGAAGGAAAGAAAAATTGGAGAAGTGTTTTTGATAATCGTATTCGGGCTTGTCGCTCGTCGTGAAATGTTTATGACTTGTTGCTGCTACATAGTATCTTGTTATTGATGTATATACTTGCTGGATTGTTCTGGTTGTTGTTGTTGATATATGGAGTTTGGGAAAATAAGAAGAACGGAGGAGATGCTGCCCGTTTTGTTTTAGGATAAGTTAAATTTTCGTTATATGATTAAGAGAATCGTTTGTATAATTAACAATAGTATCATTATTTTTAGATATACATCGTGGAGCAGATACGAGTTGAGTTCTTGAGCCGTCGAGCTAAGACGAGGTATGTTAAGGCTATCCCTTTCTCTCATTTTGGCAAGATCCTTATGATATGAACGAACGAACGAATAAACGAACTTCCATATCACTCTACTCTTAGAAGCATTAGGAGTACTCTAATC
Organism: Lycium barbarum; assembly: GCF_019175385.1. Classification (NCBI taxonomy): domain Eukaryota; kingdom Viridiplantae; phylum Streptophyta; class Magnoliopsida; order Solanales; family Solanaceae; genus Lycium; species Lycium barbarum. The sequence continues at coordinate 52,873,206 of NC_083346.1, forward strand.
TTTGATGTTCCTGTACCTTTTTATGATTATTCCTTCTGTTCATGGGTCTTGAGATTACGTATATTGATGATATTAGCTTAAAGATGTTTATCGGAGGTAGCACGACCTTATGCCACTCCGAGAGGTCTATTTATTCATCTTATTTATGCATTTCAAGAAGGCGTTATATACGCATATATTATATGTATATGGGGTATGGAAAAAGGGATAGGCTTATATATGCATCACCACCTGATCAGCTAGTATATGATGATGGTGATGATGCCCACAAAGAGGCCGACCTGATATGATATATGGATCGGACTGCACGTTCCGCAGCACTAACATTTATGAATTGGGTTGTACCTTCCTTAGCACTAACAGTTATATTATGATATATGTATATGATTTTGAAAGAAAGCATGCACATCATACGCCCTCAGAGGCACTTTCAGGTATATAGTCATACAAATACATTCAGATCCACAGATTGATTCTCATATCTTAGATTTCTTTCATGATTCTTATGTATATACTATTTCCATGCCTTACATACTCGGTACATTATTTATACTGATTCCCCTATTACTTTAGGGACTGCGTTTCATGCCCGCAGGTCCTGAGATACAGGTTGGTGATCCATCTATTAGGATGTCAGATCAGGTTGATGCACTCCATTTGTTCCGGAGATACCAGGAGTCAGCATGGTCTTATGTATATTTATGTATGCGCATATGTATGGGTATGGTGGGGCCCTGTCCAAGCCACGTTATGTTATGTTTTCTAGTAGAGGCTTGTAGACAGTTATGTACAATTAGATGATGTCCACACTTGAGAGTTCATATGTTGTCACAAGTGGTTATGATAGCCTTATCGACTCATACAGTATGTCCAGCATATTCATACAGATGAGTCTTTCAGATTATTTGATGCAGGCATGCTTACCTTATGAGTCTATTGAGAGTCATTTGATGGCCGTATCGGCCTATCTATGTTTATATTGATGTCACAGATGTATGTCGGATGGTACTTGACTAGTACGGTCAGGTGCCCATCATGGTCCTCCAGTTTGGGTTGTGACAAAAGTGGTATCAGAGCAGTTTTGTCCTAGGATTATCTGCAAGTCGTGTCTAGTAGAGTCTTGTTTATGGGTGTATTGTGCGCCACACTTATAAACAGGAGGCTGCAGGACGAGGGTCAAACGAGAATAGTGGTAAGTCTGGGAGAGTCAGTATCATTGGTACAATTGTAGAAGGAGTGGGTGCCCCAGAACAGCCTATGGAAGAACAGCTATGGAAGAGCAACCAGAAGGAGAACTTCCCCAACCACCGTTGGACCGATTTGTACCGGATCAGAGTTCTTGAGTAGGGCCAAGGTAAGGGTTTCCATCGTTAGGACTTCAGGATATGACTGATTATATGAGGAAGTAAGGTTCATTGTTGAATAATTTGATATGAGTATTAATTATAGTAAGTAAATATAGATACCCTTATAGGATGTTAAAGAAAAGGATAATAACAGGGATATATGATCTACGAGTGCATAAACCTCTGTGAAGGGGATTAATTGATGAAACATTTGAAAGGGAAAGATGGAATTCTAGGGAAGGATGTTCAGATATGATTTATGTCACGACCCGACTAGGGGCCGCGACGAGCACCCGGCGCTAGCCCACCCGGGCACCCCTTGACTTACACTTACATCTAGGTGAGCCATATAATAAGACATATATTTTTATTTATCCGCCATGCTAGTCCCATTAGACAACAACATCTTTCATATCATCATAGGCATATATGTCGTATCAAGGTACATAAGACGACAGGGCTAACAAAATGATATAGAAAATATAGGCCGACAAGGCCAGACATATCTAACCATATACACATTTCTACGAGCCTCTAAGGAGTGTATGTCATATCACATAAGCGGGACAGGACCCCGCTATGCCCATAATTATGTACACAAAAGAATAAGTACCCAAAAGCTATGGCTCCGAATGAAATGGAGCTCTGCTATGAAGTCCCTGAAAATGCAGCTATGGATCAAGTTTGTCTCCCTGTACACCTGCAGGCATGACGCAGCGTCCACAAACAAAAAGGAAGTCAGTACGAAGAATATACTGAGCATGTAAAGCATGATCAACATCAATATAGAAGCATATTATACAACATAAGAAATAGCGTAGGATGGAAGACAATACTATTATCGTCATAAGCACTTACTTTCCTTGCATAGGAACTTTCCATTTCGAGTGCATGATTGGGTACATACATCCGTATCCGTATTCACATTCATATCATATTCATATTTATACTCATATCTATATCATATATCTATCCATAGCATATCTGTATTCATATCATACACATATCATTTACATAGCATACCCGACCACGAAGGTTCGGTGATTCACATACCCGACCATAGCTAGGCTCGGTGATCGTACATACCTGGCCAACCAAGGCTCAGTGTTACACATACCTGCCCCTACCAAGGCTCAGTGTTATCCACACCCAACTGCAATGGTGCGCGCGCGTTACATAAACATACATACATATACATCTATATAAATTCTACCCGGCCATATAAGCTCGGGGTTACATAATAGCCATGCATAGGCACACATACATATAAGCTCATAAGCATCTTTACTATTATCATCACTATCATCATGGTCATCGTTATCGTCATCGCTATTACCATTATAGTCATCATCAATATCATTATCACTAGTATCATCATTCATTACATCTATCTTTATAGGCTTACTCGTCATATTAGGAACTTAGTACAATCGTAGTATAATAAGAATCGCGAGCTTGCTAGCTCGGAAGATCGAATCATTAAAAGACATCATAGACTTATCAAAGATTTAGATGTTTGGCCAAAGAACCATGCCTTATGAAAGAAGGCTTAGCCTTACATACCTTTCCGTTCAACTATTCTACATTTGCACGTTCTCCCCCAACGCTCGCGTTTCTACCTTCATTAAAGTCATACTATCATTAGAAATCGATAGCTAGCATACATGACGAAAGCTAGAGAAAATCGGACAGCATCTCCTTTATTTATACGACATTACCTCATAGCGTATATCAACTCCCAAACGTCAATAACACATTCACAATACTATAACAATAGTCATTATTCATCCACATTTCCCAATTCACTTTCAATTACCCATATCCATGGTCATAACACGTGACTACATTCATTCACATACATGGCCGATCCCATGCTCTCAACGTCATTTATAACGTATTTATATCACAAGACATCAAGGATCATAACTCAATTCAAGCTACTACTCAAAATGACACTATTTCCACATTCATGACCCATTTTTCTATACCCTTCTACAATTCAAGTATTTCAACTCTCAAATAACTTAAACAACATAGAAATACCATGAATCTTACCTTAGATGTTGTAGGAACAAGCCTTGGTTGGTAATACTCCGCTTGAGCAAAAACCCTGATTCATCTCCAATGGGATTTCTTGACTTGAATGATCTTTAATGGGTTTTCTTACACTTGATGCACTTGATTTATGTTATTGATCACTAATAATCCTTGAATTCTTTTGGAATAAATGTAGAGAGATGTTTTAGAGAGAAGGGGTGTGATATAGAAGTGAAATGAAATAAGACTTGGTCCTTTTATTTATTAAGCAAAACAGTCCCCGACAGTATATCAGGACCAACATACGGTCCGTATAATTTGTACGGGCCGTATGTTTGGTCTAGAAAGGTTAGCCATTCTGTGATGATTATACGGTCCCAAACATACGGACCGTATAATTTATACGGCCAGTATGTTTGGCCGTATAATCCCCAGTGATCCCGAAGTTCGTTTCGTCGACTCGTTTGATCTCCAATCCTTATGGAACCTTCTTAGCACTTGTTCAACACCTCAATACCAATCTAAGAGAAGTTATCACTCTTCTCCAAGACATCATTAAGCCCTCATTAACTCGCTACTCGAAATTCCCTTCCGATACCTATCGTATGCCTTGCCTTCTCTTGACAACTTTCTCGTCTAACATCGGATGCCTTTGAAATCTTACCTAGAGTCATCGAATGTCGCTTCTTACTTATGGAAATATCGTCTGCTCGCACTCTTCACTAGCCCATTTACTTGTGCATCAACGGAAGATTTTCCGAGGTGTAACAATTTATGAGACGAACCCTATTCTTTTGCATTCTTTTATAGTAATCAGCCCTGTGTGGTTGAGTTGTATATCATATGTGTTTCTATATGTGGCCTTCTAAGGCATGAGATATGTTTACTGTGTTGTGTACAAGTTTGGTATTGTTATAATCATAGAGGAAACTCTGCCGAAATTTCTCGACAACTTAAGAGAAATTGTGGCACCTTTTAGGTGGGGTTATTATGAGAAGAAAGAAAGAGTACACCAGTGAAGTAATTAGAGGCGAAATTGACAGTAAGTTATGGGACAAGTTTAATAGATAGACATTAGATCAGAAATGGGAATAATGAGATATTATGACAGATGAGAGAGGATAAGATATAAGAATGTGAAGGAAAAATGTGTGCTTGGGGTAGAAAGAAGTTTTATGTATCAAAAGGGAGTTAAAGAGATACCCACCCCAAAAGGAGTTCACAAATCGGAAAAGGTTAACCAACCCTTATATGTATTTGAAAGATTAAGCTATGGGATGAGCTTGATGTGTACACGTATATGTATACGCATGTAAAACCATTATAGATTGGCATGTTAGACCTCACCCGATGATTAAAGCGGGAAAACATTTAAGTCACTATGGGCTATTGACCTTAACAAATGCCTCGAGATAACAGATGGAAAGGAGTAAGTTTACTAAAGCTCTTCTCTCAGTAGTTTGTTGAATTTATGACTACAACTATGTTCTGCGTTATAGCCTAGGTTATTTACCAGGATGGTTATACGATAGGAGTTTGTTATTATTGACACGAAGGAAAGTGAGAGATGTAGAAAAGAAGAGATCCAGACTATGATAATGGAAAACGAGATAAGATTGATCATTGAAACAAAGGAACAACAAGTGACGAATGTCCAATATGTGTGATGTGTATGATCAGAAAAAGAAGAACATGTTAAAAATAGGGAAGGAAAGATAGGCGAATAAAAAGAACGTCCACTAGTAATAGTACCCTGATGAGCAGAGTACGAGCGAGTATCATACGTTATGGATATTCTAGTACTATGCGAGAATGTTAATGGATATTATTATGAGATGATTGAGGTTTCGACTTGTATCATAAGTAATGTGTGATCATAATTAATGTGTGACTAATTAGATTATGATGACAGGTGCGGGGTTTTTTTATGAGTAAAACACCTTATGCACAAAGAAGAAAGTGACTATACGTCTATACTATATAACATCCTATATAACATCTCCCCAAGGGATTCCAAAAGGACCACATATTACCCCGTTACTACCACATTGGGATAGCAGAGAAGAATGTGCCCATAATAGTGTGAGCTGATCGGAGAAAATTATGGAAGGACTAATGTTGAGTTGTCGGTCACAGTTTTATCATCAAATAGCTGAAAGCATTGTGATTGCACTTATAGTTATTGCACTACTGACGGAATTACTTGAGCAAAAAAATGAGAAATGAGACAAGGAAAGGGATAAGGTATAATCTTGAATGATCAATGGACCAATGTTATGTACATATAAAGACAGTAACAAATGAAGTCACGATCCGGGTAAGTTATGCGGCAAGGAGAAGAGATTATTAAGAAAAATCACATCTAAAGATGGAAAGTTTAAGAACGGTGCAGTGAAGGAAATATAGATTAGTTACGAGCTATATTAATGAAAATGACTAATGCGTAAGATGACCTATGGGTCTCAATGAATTTATGGAAAAGAACATTATGAAAAAGGCATCTATCCTATGGTGAGATAGTTATAGACATTAAATAACAAAGGGAAATTGACCTTCGGCATTATAAGGTGATATGACAAGCAGAGACGTAAGGATGAAATGGTAAAAGGTATGGACCGAAGGACGAAAGAGGGACGGAAATTTCAAGATAGTACTTTGTAAAGTAATGCAAACTGTGAAATAGATTTGAAGAATGGGCATATGTTAGAAGAGAGGTATTCATCTCAATGTGATGATAGGGGTGCTATAGGGAAAACTACCTATATAAGTGTTTACTCGAGATGTGATACGAGTATTTACCTCAAAAGAGTGCTCTCGAGAGATTCATTACGGGACATGATTAACATGGGATTTAAAACCCCTTAAGATGATACATCATGTATTGTAACCTTTGTTCAGATATAAGTTAAGCGAGAAAAGACACCCGAATAGGATTCTAAATATAAGAAGAAGTTTCTTGATTATTACGTAATCGCGAGAGGCTAAGAGATGACATGGTATCAATATGTAACAAAGGATTCACATGAAAAGGATCGATGAGTTCAAGTATCAAGGAGGATCATATCAAGAAGGTGACTCACTTATACCTCTTGCAAGGATATTCCTGAGCTGTCAAGGGAGTATAGCAACCGAGAGTCATTACTAAGAAGGAAAGGGAATGTTATAGATAGTGCATGTCAGAGGAATAAAATGTTGACTCCAAGAAGGATGTATGTTGTGGACTATGTGATCTAAATAAGAGTGGAAGTAGACCCATAAAAATTAGAAGAGCGAACAGGAGGAACTAGTATGCGATGGTAAACCTACCCAAGGGAAAGACAGCTCCTATTCTACAGTGTTACTAGAAAGATAACTCCAAAACAAGAAAAACTCGACTTAAGCTTCAAGTGTAGATGAATATAGTAAGTTGCAATCAATTACGAAAGTAGCTAAATTATTACCACTTTCTTTGGAAATTCAATATTAACTGATGTCAAGTGGAGAATGGTATTAAGTTAAGCAAAGAGAGGCACGGCATGATAGATGAGTTCTAGTTAGAATTGATTCATTATAAGATCACCATAACCAGTATACTTATAGGTGGTTAGAGTGATGGTACAGATGTATCGTAGGGATTAGAAGTTAAACAAATCGAAGAAAATAAGATTCGTCAAGGTTCGAAATTTATTTGAATGAAATACATTCCAAGCTATAATATCCCGTATTTTGGACAAGGAAATTGAACCGTCCAACAGGAGCAAATTTACCTGAGGCCGGAGAATTTAGTCATATTCAAGCATGAAAATCAAGAACTCGGTGTATACAAGGAATGAAGTCCTGAAATGATTTAAGATGAAAAAGTGTGACGACGATGATTGAAAATAATATTTTATGTGTGGTAAATGAGGCTATGGACTAGTTTTATATCACATGGTCATGATAATGAGTACATGAAGTGAGTTAGAGATGATTAATATTTAAGTAAATTGAGTGCAGAAAATAATTATGTGGATAATTGGCAATGTTGGATTTGAGTGGGAGATTAAAAAATTTATTTAACTATTCAATTGTGAATAAATATTGAAGTGGATCATATCCACGTGGAAGAGTATAAACTGGTGACTAAGGTTTGGTATCATGTAGGTGGCATCTTTGGAAATGAAGATTGAAAAGTAATTAATGCATGGGCCCCACGTTCTAAAGGTTATGACTAGAGTTGCAACTTGAAATTATCATATTACTAACTTACGATTTATAGCTATTCAACAACTTCCTATATGCAACGACGCTTATGGTTTTCTTATGCAAGAAACAAAGTATAATTTCTATTTAAGAAATACCAAGTCCTACGTTGATGCTACAAAATTCAAATAACGACATAGAGGTTATAACCACATTGGTTTCCTTCGGATGATAGCAAATCGGAGATTTCTTCGGGGGAAGAAAGATGGAAGATCATTTCTTTGCATATAAGTTAAGAACTATTCTCTCCTAGGTATATTTAAATTCATCCAGGTCATAGCGAAATTGTGAAATGGGAACTACGAAATTAATTACGGGAAATCGGATAAGTTATTGTTGTTGTTGTGTGGGCTGATTTGAGGTATATTTTTGGGTTGTGTTGTGGTTGTAAATTGTTGGAGTAACTTAAGTATATTGTTGTTGTTGTCGATGAGATGTATTTTCAAGGAAAGAAAAATTGGAGAAGTGTGTTTGATAATCGTATCCGGGCTTGTCGCTCGTCGTGAAACGTTTATGACTTGTTGCTGCTACATGGTATCTTGTTATTGATGTATATATACTTGCTGGATTGTTCTGGTTGTTGTTGTTGATATATGGAGTTTGGGAAAATAAGAATAACGGAGGAGATGCTGCCCGTTTTGTTTTAGGATAAGTTAAATTTTCGTTATACGATTAAGAGAATCATTTGTATAATTAACGATAGTATCATTGTTGTTAGACATAGATCGTGGAGCAGATACAAGTTGAGTTCTTGAGCTGTCGAGCTAAGACCAGGTATGTTAAGGATATCCCTTTCTCTCATTTTGGCATGATCCTTATGATATGAACGAACGAACGAACGAATAAACGAATTTCCATATCACTCTACTCTTAGAAGCATTAGGAGTACTCTAACCTTTGATGTTCCTGTACCTTTTTATGATTATTCCTTCTGTTCATGGGCCTTGAGATTACGTATATTGATGATATTAGCTTAAAGATGTTTATCGGAAGTAGCACGACCTTATGCCACTCCGAGAGATCTATTTATTCATCTTATTTATGCATTGCATTCATTTATACATATGCACATTGACCCATGACCAGAAGGCGTTATATACGCATATATTATATGTATATGTGGTATGGGAAAAGGGGTAGGCATTATATACGCATCACCACCTGATCAGCTAACATACGATGATGATTTTGATGCCCACAAAGGACCGACTTGATATGATATATGGCTCGGAATGCACGTTCCGCAGCACTAACATTTATAGATCGGGTTGTACGTTCCTCAGCACTAACAGTTATATTATGATATATGTATATGATTTTTGAAAGAAAGCGTGCATATCATACTCCTTCAGAGGCACTTTCAGTTATACAGAGTTATATAGACACTTTTAGGTATACCGTCATACAGATAAATTCAAATCCACAAATTGATTCTCATCTCTCAGATTCCTTTCATGATTCTTATGAATATACTATTTCCATGCCTTACATACTCGGTACATTATTCATACTGATTCCTTTATTGCTTGAGGGGCTGCGTTTCATGCCCGCAGGTCCCAAGATACAGGTTGGTGATCCATCTATTAGGATGTCAGCTCAGCAGATCAGGTTGATGCACTCCATTTGTTCCGAAGATTCTAGGAGTCAGCATGGTCTTATGTATATTTATGTATGCACATATGTATAGGTATGGCGGGGCCCTTTTCCGATCACGTTATGTTATGTTTTCTAGTAGAAGCTTGTAGACAATTATGTACAGTCAGATAATGTCCACACTTAAGAGTTCATATGTTGTCACAAGTGGTTATGATAGCCTTCTCGGCTTTTACAGTATGTCCAGCATATTCATACAAATGAGTCTTTCTGATTATTCAATGCAGGCATGCTTTCCTTATGAGTCTATTGAGAGTCATATGATGGCCCTATCGGCCTACCTATGTTTATGTGGATGTCACAAATGTATGTCAGATGGTACTTGACTAGTACGGTTCGGTGCCCGTCATGGCCCTCCAGTTTGGGTCGTGACACATATAGAGTATCTACTTTTGATGGCAATAAATTCTTCTTGACTATAATTGATGATCTCACAAGGTTCACTAGGATAATTTTACTCAAACAAAAATCTGAGTACATAGAGATGTAATTGTCAATGAAAGCATATTTCCTTTCTGTGTACAATACTGATCATACACATGTATCCGTAGATAACTATATACAAACAAATACCAATGGTCATTGGGAAGGATGAATTGCTGATAAAAATGCAACCAGGCTACCAAATCAGGACAGGATTGCTCATGATATCTCACACAATCAAGATAGAGGTGTTGTGCAAATCCAGCAAAATCAGCAAACTCAACCTGAATCACCTATACAACATCAACTAGCACCTGAGGTAGAACCAGAACTAGCATAGTATCTAAATAAACATCCCTCCTATCCTTGAAGAAGCTCAAACACTACAAACTCAGACCATCACATAAAGGCAGTCATCTAGAGGGGAAAAACCTCCCATATGGATGAAGGACTTTTTGTCACTCAACATTCATCAGGAGATTCCTTACAGTCTAAACAACTATGTGAGCTATGAAAAACTCTTAGCTAAATACCAAGCTTATCTCACCACCTTCTCAAGCACCATGGAACCTGCAAACTACTTTAAAGAAATCAAGGACCACAGATGGGTATAGGCAATGAAAGAAGAAATCTCAGCTCTTGTAAACAATCAAACATGGAAAATAGTTGCACTACCTAAAGGGAAAACTATAATAGGATGGAAATGGATCTACAAGATCAAGTACAAGGCCAATGGTGAAGTTGAAAGGTTTAAAGTGAGACTAGTAGCTAAAGGATACAGTCAAAGAGAAGGAATTGACTATCAAGAAACATTTTCACAAATAGTGAAAATGGTTACAGTCAGAATTGTATTATCATTTGTTGCTTCTCAAAAATGGCATATACACCAAATAGATGTGTACAATACCTTTCTTCAAGGGGATCTTAATGATATATATATATATATATATATATATATATATGTTGCAGGGCTTTAGCAGTACGGGTGAGACTGCATGTAAATTGGTTAAATCCCATTATGTCCTCAAGCAGGCTCCAAGACAATGGAATGCAAAGCTGTGTGAAGCTCTTATCAAATTTGGATTTTAACAAAGTCAACATGACCACTCATTGTTCACTAGAAAAACAGTTCAAGGGACTTTCATAGTACTTGTGTATGTTGACGATATGTTACTAACTGGAGTAGATGAAATTGATTGAAGAAACAAAGTAACTACTATAGAATACTTTCAAGATGAAGGAGCTAGGTGAATTAAAATACTTTCTAGGTATTGAGTTTGCAAGGTCAAAGCTGGGCTTTATAATGCATCAGGGAAAGTATGCTTTGGAGTTAATTTTTTAGACTGGTATGTCAGTTGCCAAACCACTATCAACTCCTATTGACAACAATGTCAAACTCAAAGCAAGGCAATATGATGAACATATGAGTGAAACTGAAAAATCAGATGATCCTCTAGCAAATCAAGAAGCCTATTAAAGACTAATAGGAAAATTGTTATACCTAACTGTAACCAAACCTGATTTATTATTTGGGGTTCAAACTCTAAGCCAGTTTTATCATTTGGAGACTCATTGGTTTCATGGAAGTCAAAGAAACAAACTACAGTTTCAAGAAGCTCAGCAGAAGATAAGTACAGAAGTTTGGCAACCACAGTTGTAGAATTGACGTGGTTTCTTGGGTTACTGAAAGAATTTGGTGTCAAGATTTCTCAACCTGTTAACATTTGAAATGATAGAAATGCAGCACTTCAAATAGCAGGCAATCCAATGTATCATAAAAGAACCAAACAAGTAGAAATAGACTGCCATTTCATAAGGGGAAAAAATTCAACAAGGACTTCTTGAGACTCAGTATGTTTCCACTAAAGATAAACCTGCAGACATGCTTACAAAGGGACTAACTCAATTTCAACATTAGCATCTGAAGAAAAATCTAGGATTACTCAATATTTTCATCCTTCCTAGCTTGAGGGGAAGTATTATTATGGAAAATATGCTCATTAAGGGTATTATAGTCTTTTTAGTTAGTTAGTTATGAAGTGGTTGGGTGGTTAATGACTACTTAGTTAGTTATAGTTACTTAAGCCTCTAAAGAGGCATACGGTGCATTGTAGAAGGAAAATTTTTTTTGAGCTCAGTATTCTTTCTCTTCCTTCAATCTACTTTATTCTTCTTCCTCCTCCTCCTTGAATGAGGGTTCTATTCTTGCAAAATAACAAAAAGAAACTCATTCAACTCCCACTTGATTTTTTATCTCAAACTTACAGAAGGAATGTAAAAGTAGCATTTCAGACAATATTTTGGATACACTCTGTGAGACATTACAACTACGAAAAAATGTTGTAAAATCAAAATAATTGTAACATTGTTATATTGTTTGTCGTTAGAAACCTCAATTTTAATAGATATCTAAATAATCGAATAAATAATTAACCTCTTTTGTGTTATTTCAAATTAAATATGAAAAAGCACTGAAAGGCTCAACACAAAAACCTAAGATTTACCATCCATATAGGTATTACTATGACAGATCACAGACCCTGCAAACATCATGGAGTACTATTTTCTCAACTGTCTTAATGTTGTTGGGTATTCACCCTTTTTCTTCCTGAACGAATATCATATAAAAAAGGGGAAAAGGGCCAAAAATATTCCTGAACTATACAAAATAGGCATATTTTCTCCTCTATTATGTTTTTGGCTTAAAAATGTTCTCATCATTAGTCAACTAGCTCAACTATCCAAATAGCTCAAAAATACCTTCCTACTTTGCGATTTAGAGAAAATATACCCCTCGCTAAAAAAGTAGTGCATATATACCCCTGTTGTGAAACAAACGGTGCAAATATACCCTTCCAGAGTTTGGTAGTCAAGACTCAAATTGATTATCTACTCTTAACGAAGTGCTATAAGGATTTATGCACAGATTGCAAGGTTATACCGAGTGAGAATCTCACCACCTAGCATATGCTCTTGGTTATGGACTTGGAGATTAAGATGAAGAGGAGAAAGAGGGGTGTGTTTGGTCAACTCAAGATAAAGTGTCACGACCCAGCTAGGGGTCGCGACGGGTACCCGGGGCTAACCACCGAGCACCGCTCGTTCTATCTCTCATCATGCTCATTTAGCTCTTTTATCACATTTGTACTCAAATTGTAGGAAAATCATATTTCATATGGAAACGTAAATGGTTTTATATACATATGCCTCTCGGCCATCAAAACAATATATGTATAATAACCTCTCGTGAGACCATCTAACCTACACTGCGTATCTACGAGCCTCTACTGGAGTGCTAAATATAAGGACGGGACAAGACCCCATCATGCCCAAAATACATATACATGAATATACACAAAAGAATGATCAAGCACCTCTGGAACAAAAGGAGTGCTTTCAATTAGCTAACAGCCACTACGGATCTGGGTCGAGCTCTCCTCCCTGTCTCCCTGTGGGCATGAACACATCGTCCAAAGAAAACGGACGTCAGTACGAACATTGTACAGAGTATGAGAAGCATAAACAATGAAATAAGACAATGATACAAAGGGAGATATGAATATGGAACATCTATATCTGACTGTCAAGTACAAAGGAAATAATGCATGCTGGCTTACGCATAATCATCATCATGTCATGTATGCATAAATGTATAAGTTTCCCGTCCATATAGGTACGGTGTGATAATCATAGCATTAGCCTGCGTCCTGGCCTCCCGCGTCCGGGGTATCATCTCATGCCGCCCACTAGTGGTGTCTGCCCATGCCATTTAGCCATGGTGTATAGCTCCCCGCCTTAGCGGTGACTGCCCGACCATGTAGGCGCGGTGTTATATCATCATCATCATAACATACTTATTATAGTATACTTATCATAATATATTTATCATAGTACATGCATAGGGCTCAAGAACAACCACACTTTATCGGGGTGACGTAAGGTCGTGATCCCCCGATTTCATTATGGAGCATTTTTGACATTCTGCCTAACCTTGAAGGAACTAACATATAAGGTGAGTGTGAACAATAAATAACATCATTATCATTTTAGGATCTTTATACTTTAACTCATCACCATCATTATAGGGCTCATAACATGTCTCTTATCGCCTATAGCTATTCATAGACATAGGCGTTTAGTTTTTCTGGAATATAGGAACTCATGAAGGGGAAAGAGAGTCATGCTATAGGATTCATGCCATTAGAAAGAAATGAAAAGCCTCACATACCTTTGACATTTAACTAAGCTATCACTTGCATGTTCTCCTTCGATATCACGTTTCTACCTTCAAGAGAGAATTCGCGCTAACGTTAGTTAATCGTCTATAAGAACGCTCTACCATTCTAGGAAAAAAATGGGGCAGCATTTTCTTTGTTTATACTATTTTTCCCATATTCTATATCAACTCCCAAACGTTCATATCAACATTCACAATATCGCAACAACAATCATCATTTGTATACAGTTACCACCATTCACCATTTCTCTTCAACTTTTCCACATTTATAATTATAGTTCATTATCGAATTTTCTCCTATGTAGTACTTATTTCATGGCCTAAACGTCATTTATAACGTATTCATATTCACAACACACCAACATTCATGTTTCAATCCAACTACCATTCAACCATGACACTATTCACTCATTTATGATCCATTTTCTGCCTTTCTTCAATTCAAGTGTCTTAACCTTCCAATACCTTAAACAACATGCAAATTCCATAAAACTTACCTTAGATGTTGTAGGAACAAGCCTTGAGTGGTATTACTCTTCTTGCACCAAAACCCTAGTTTGCTTCTCTTGAAATTTCTTAACTTGAATGAACTTTGATGAGTTTCATACACTTGATTCACTTGGATTCTTCATATTGATCTTTGATTTCCTTTGTCTTCTTGTAGATGAAGGGTGGATAATATTCGAGAGGTTTCTACAGAGAAGTATCATGGAAATGAAATGAATTTAATGAGCTTGGGTCTCCTTTTAATGACTTAAAATCTTATCCGGAATGAACAGTAGTTGAAGTGCACAGTGGTCGTAAACCCAGTTTACGGTCCGTATTCCAGTTTACGGTCCGTATTCTGTGAGCGTATTTAAGCATAACAGAACCAGAAAGTCAGGCTGAGGACATGGTGGTTTACGACTCAGTTTACGGGCCATATTTCAGTTTACGGTCCGCATTTCAAGTCGTTTTTAACCATTCAAGTCTTTGACAGAAAGTTGAAGTTTTGTAAGTTGAAATACGACATGGTAGTTTACGGGCCGTATACCACTTTACGGTCCTTGTTCCACTTTACGATCGACTGGGCCAAAGTGCAAATCTGCAACTTTCACGTCTTGAAAACCTATAATTAGTCATTGTGGAGCATAACCTATCTCTTGTTCCCATTGCCTTTGAAATTTTACTTAGGGTCGTCAAACGTCATTCCCTTCTGATTAAACATCATATACTCGTATTCTTCGTTAGTCTATTCATTGTATGTTCCCGGGGAAATTTCCGAGGTGTAACATTCTCCCCGCCCCCCCCCCCCCCCCCCCCCTTTTGGAACATTCGTCCTCGAATGTTAAGTCATCGGGGATTCTAGAAAAAATTCCGCCAGAGTTTCCCCTGTAATATGGCACGACCATCCTGTCACATCAACCCATAATATCATTGCGTCATAGGGCTACATCACAATATCAACATATCTATGGCCACACACGACCAAAAGCATGAAAAGTAAGCATATATACCTTATATCGTTGGTGTTTCATCTTGAATCTCCCCTAGGGGTTGAAATAAATGCGGGTACTTGGACTACATACTCTCTTCCGCTTCCCAAGTCATCTCTTCTCGGTTATTATTTCACCACAAGACTTTAACTGAAGGTACCTCTTTATTTCAAAGTCTTCGCACTTGCCTATCTAGAATAGCAATAGGCACTTCCTCATAGGTTAGCTTTTCTCTTACTTGCACCTCATCTATCGGGACAATCTTTGTGGGATCTCCAACACACTTGCGGAGCATCGAAACATGAAAGACTGGATGGACTGATTTAAGCTCTGAAGGCAAGTCCAATTCATAAGCGACATGACCCACTTTACGGATAATTTTATAGGGTCCAATATATCTAGGACTTAACTTCCCTCTCTTGCCGAATCTCATCACCCCTTTCATTGGCGACACTTTCAAAAATACCCAATCATCAACCTAGAACTCTAAGTCTCGTCGACGATTGTCCGCATAAGACTTTTTGGCGACTTTAGGCTGTCAGCAATCGCTCTCGGATCACCTTAACTTTTTTCACCGCTTGCTGAATCAACTCGGGGCCTACTAGTTGTACTTTTCCTATTTCAAACCATCCAACCAGGGACCTACACTTTCTTCCATCTAGGGCTTCATACGGAGCCATTTGGATACTGGAATGATAGCTATTGTTGTATGCGAATACGATTAGCGGCAAATGGTCATCCCAACTACCACCGAAATCTAGCACAAATGCTCGTAGCATATCTTCCAAGGTCTGAATAGTATGCTCGGCTTGTCCATCGTTCTGCGGATGAAATGTCATGCTAAGCTTCACTTGAGTGCCTAGACCTTTTTGAAAGGAATTCCAGAACTTGGCTGTAAACTATGCTCCCGCACAATTTCTTTGAGATACAACCTCGCATAGTCTTCTGCTGAATACATGGTTCTAACTGGAAGAAAATGGGATGCTTTCGTCAATCTATCCACGATCACCCATATAGAATCATACTTTCCACGGGAATGAGGTAACCCCACAATAAAATCCATGTTGATTACTTCCCATTTCCAAGTAGGGATTTCCATTGCTTGCAATAGGCCCCCTGGCTTTTGATGTTCAATCTTTACTTGTTGGCAATTTGGACATTGGGCTACAAATTCTGCTATATCTCTCTTCATCCCGTCCCACCAATATATTTTTTTAAGGTCATGATACATCTTGGTTGCACCTGGGTGGATAGAATACCGAGAATAATGTGCTTCTTCTTGAATTCGTTGGCGCAATTCTGTCACATTCGGCACACATAACCTGCCTCGGTATCTAAGGATTCCATCCGTAGAAACTTTAAATGGAGACTTCTCTTTTCCATAAGATACGCCTTTGTAATGACTCAACTGGGGATCTTCATATTGCCGCTCCTTCACTTCTATATTCAAAGATGAAACTGTAGGATCGTTAATGCCAATCCCGGCACTACCCGAATCAATTACACGCACTCCAAGATTAGGTAGTTGACGGAGCTCATGAACCATCTCTTTCTTTTCCGGAGGAACTTCACTTAAACTGCCCATTGACCGGCAGCTAAGCGCATCGGCTACTACATTCGCCTTTCCGGGGTGGTATAAAATACTAACATCATAATCTTACAGTAGTTCTAACCACCGCCTCTGCCACAGATTTAACTCCTTTTGTTTGAAAATATACTGAAGGCTCTTATGATCTGTATAGATATCAACATGCACACCATACAAGTAATGTCTCCACATTTTCAGTGCATGAATAACCGCAGCCAATTCGAGGTCATGAGTTGGATAGTTCTTTTCATATTTCCGCAGCTGCCTCAAAGCATATGCAATAACTCTACCGTGATGCATTAAGACAAATCCTAATCCAACACTGGAAGCGTCACAATACACCACATAGCCATCTGACCCTTCTGGAAGTGTTAAGATCGGAGCTGAGGTCAATCTGTTTTTCAACTCTTGGAAGTTGCGCTCACAAGAATCACTCTATTGAAATTTAGCTGACTTCTGGGTTAGCTTCGTCAATGGGGATGAAATAGATGAGAAGCCCTCTACGAATCTTCTATAATAACCTGCCAAACCCAGAAAACTACGAACTTCTATAGGCGTCGTAGGCCTTGGCCAAGTCTTCACAGCTTCAATTTTCTGAGTGTCAACTCGAATGCCATTATCTGAAATAACATGGCCCAGAAATGTCATAGCAGTTAGCCAAAACTCGCACTTTAAAAATTTTGCATACAATTCTCGGGCTCGAAGAATGCCAAGAACAATTCGCAAATGATCTGCATGTTCTGATTCCGTGCGAGAATACACCAGAATATCATCAATAAATACTATCACAAATAAGTCCAAGAGAGGCCAGAATACGTTGTTCATAAACACGGCCGGAGCATTGGTCAATCCAAATGACATCACTCTGAATTCATAATGGACATATCTCGTCCTGAAGGCTGTTTTGGGAATATCCGCTTCTCTAACGCTTCTCTAACTCTCACTTGATGATAACCTGACCTCAAGCCTATTTTAGAAAACCACTTGGCACCCTGTAGCTGATCAAACAAATTGTCAATCCTTGGAAGAGGATATTTATTCTTTATCGTTACTTTGTTCAATTGCCTATAATCGATGCACATTCGCAGAGAACCGTCTTTCTTTCTCACAAACAAGACCGGCGCTCCCCACGGTGATGAACTGGGTCTAATAAATCCCTTCTCGAGCAAGTCTTTCAACTGTGCCTTTAACTCTTTTAATTCCGCCGGAGCCATTCGGTAAGGGGAAATAGAAATAGGCTTGGTGTCCGGCAACACATCAATGGCGAAGTCAATCTCTCTTTCTGGAGGAAGACCTGGAAGCTCGTCTGGAAACACTTCTGGGAATTCATTCACTACCGGAACTGATTGGAAGGTTGGCGACTTTGCCTCGGTGTCATGTACTCGGACTAGATGATAAATATAGCCTTTAGCTATCATCTTTCTTTCCATGAGGTAGGAAATAAACCTGCCTTTCGGAGATGCTGCATTACCCTTCCATTCAAGCACGGGCTCTCCCGGAAATCAAAATCGCACCACTTTCATTCGGCAATCGACATTAGCATAACATGATGCCAACCAGTCCATACCCATAATTACATCGAAATCTAACATTTCCAGCTCAATTAAATCATCTTTGTCTGGCGATCACATATCACAATTACACAACTTTTATACACTCGTTTTGCTATCACGGGATCACCAACCGGAGTACATACCTCAAAAGGTTTGATTGGCTCAGGTTTCACCCCAATACAACCAGCAACATACGGAGTAATATAAGAGAATGTAGAACCCGGATATATCAATGCATACACATCACGGAAGAATATAGACAATGTACCTGTAACCACATCCGGGGAGGACTCAAGATCTTGCCGTCCGGCTAAAGCATATACACGGGGCTGAGTGGCACCTGAAGCAGATGCTGCCCCTCTGCCTCTGCCTCGGCCTGCTGATATCTGAGGAGTCTGCCCTACCGGGCGCGCTGAGGAAGAACCAGTTGCTGAACCTGTAGGCTGAACCCCAACTCTACCACTTATCGATGGGCAATCTCTCATCATGTGCCCAACCTGGCCACAAGTATAACATGCATCCGACCCCTGGCGACACTGTCTGGAATGTAATCTACCACACTGGCTGCATCGCGGTACTGGGGGTCTCCTCTGGCTATAATCTTCCTTGAACTCGGAATCTGAGGCCCTCGAACTCTGGCCCTGTCCTGAACGGAAGGAGCGATCAAATCTCCTACCTGCGAATCGAGGAGGTGCACTAGTCACCGACTGGCCTGAGTGCCTAGAATATGTATGCCTTGATCCCCCTCTATAATCCCTGTCTACTCCCATCGATCTATCCATCTTGCTTTGTCTTCTATCACTATTACGATCACTCCTTTGTGGCTGTTGTCGCCCCTCTAAATTCTGAGCATGAGCCTGTATCCGAGAAATATCCATCCCATCTTGTAGCGAAGCTGTCAAGCAATCTTTGAATAAATGTGGCCCTAAGCCGCTTACGAATCTATGTACCCAGTCTCCCATGTCGGCCACCATAGTCGGGGCATACCTAGCCAATGAATTAAACTGAAGGCTATATTCCCGGGCACTCATGTTTCCTTGCCTCAAATTTAGGAATTTATCCTCTCTAGCTCGGCGGACCTCGGGTGGCAAAGAGTGACGAATGAAAGCATCCACGAATTCTTGGCATACAGGTAGAGGCATATTTTCTCCTCTCGATAATACCAAGTTATTATACCATAAGACTGCCACGTCCCGGAGTCTATAAGATGCCAACTCCACGGATTCAGTTTCGGAGACATGGACAATCTTCAATGTCCTCAACATCTCATCTATGAAACCTTGCGGGTCTTCATCCGGCTTTAACCCGAAAAACTCTGGAGGATTTAGACTCATAAAATCATGGGCTCTGGTACTAGCTAACCGATCACTTGGGCCCGCATTTTGCCGCTGTGCCTGAGCGGCAACCAACTGTGTCAATAGATCTATGGCCTCGGTCATTTGTTGACCCGAAGCAACCGGTGGAGGAGTTGGAGCTGGGGCTCCTTCTTGTTCTTCCACATAAGGCGGGGTGGAGGAAGTATTAGATGGGGTCTCATTTTGTGACTCGCCCTCTTCTATATTCATCGGAGGCTCTCTTTCTACCCGCCTCTTTGTCGTAGTCTTGCCCTTCTGGGCGGCTGTAGCTTTTCCCTTTGGCGGCATTTCTGGATCACAACACACTATTAGGGAGGATAAAATCTTATACATGCCTCTATCGCACGATCTCATAGGAAGAAAGATGGTCATTTTTCCTAAATGCCTTGTAGCCTCTTGTTTATTGTTGTGGCGCGCAACACACCATAAACAAGACTCTACTAGACACGACTCGTAGACACTTCCTACGACTGAACTGCTCTGATACTAGTTTTGTCACGACCCAGCTAGGGGCCGCGACAGGTACCCGGGGCTAACCACCGAGCATCGCTCGTTCTATCTCTCATCATGCTCATTTAGCTCTTTTATCACATTTGTACTCAAATTGTAGGAAAATCATATTTCATATGGAAACGTAAATAGTTTTATATACATATGCCTCTCGGCCATCAAAACAATATATGTATAATAACCTCTCGTGAGACCATCTAACCCACACTGCGTATCTACGAGCCTCTACTGGAGTGCTAAACATAAGGACGGGACAAGACCCCGTCATGCCCAAAATACATATACATGAATATACACAAAAGAATGATCAAGCACCTCCGGAACAAAGGAGTGCTTTCAATCAGCTAACAGCCACTACGGATCTGGGTCGAGCTCTCCTCCCTGTCTCCCTGTGGGCATGAACACAATGTCCAAAGAAAATCGACGTCAGTACGAACATTGGACTGAGTATGAGAGGCATAAACAATGAAATAAGACAATGATACAAAGGGAGATATCAATATGGAACATCTATATCTGACTGTCAAGTACAAAGGAAATAATGCATGCTGGCTTACTCATAATCATCATCATGTCATGTATGCATAAATGTATAAGCTTCCCGTCCATATAGGTACGGTGTGATAATCATAGCATTAGCCTGCGTCCAGGCCTACCGCGTCCAGGGTATCATCTCATGCCGCCCACTAGTGGTGTCTGCCCATGCCATTTGGCCATGGTGTATAGCTACCCGCCTTAGCGATGACTGCCCGACCATGTAGGCGCGGTGTTATATCATCATCATCATAACATACTTATTATAGTATACTTATCATAATATATTTATCATAGTACCTGCATAGGGCTCAAGAACAACTATACTTTATCGGGGTGACGTAAGGTCGTGATCCCCCGATTTCATTATGGAGCATTCTTTGACATTCTGTCTCACCTTGAAGGAACTAACATATAAGGTGAGTGTGAGCAATAAATAACATCATTATCATTTTAGGATCTTTATACTTTAACTCATCACCATCATTATAGGGCTCATAACATGTCTCTTATCGCCTATAGCTATTCATAGACATAGGCTTTTAGTTTTTCTGGAATATAGGAACTCGTGAAGGGGAAAGAGAGTCATGCTATAGGATTCATGCCATTAGAAAGAAAGGACTATCCTCACATACCTTTGACATTTAACCAAGCTATCACTTGCTTGTTCTCCTTCGATATCACGTTTCTACCTTCAAGAGAGAATTCGCGCTACCGTTAGTTAATCATCTATAAGAACGCGCTACCATTCTAGGGGGAAAATTGGGCAGTATTTCCTTTGTTTATACTATTTTTCCCATATTCTATATAAACTCCCAAACCTTCATATCAACATTCACAATATCGCAACAACAATCATCGTTTGTATACAATTACCACCATTCACCATTTCTCTTCAATTTCTCCACATTTATGATTATAGTTCATTATCGCGTTTTCTCGTATGCAGTACTTATTTCATGGCCTAAACGTCATTTATAACGTATTCATATTCACAACACACCAACATTCATGATTCAATCCAACTACCATTCAACCATGACACTATTCACTCATTTATGATCCATTTTCTATGTCTTTCTTCAATTCAAGTGTCTTAACCTTCCAATACCTTAAACAACATGCAAATGCCATAAAACTTACCTTAGATGTTGTAGGAACAAGCCTTGAGTGGTATTACTCTTCTTGCACGAAAACCCTAGTTTGCTTCTTTTGAAATTTCTTAACTTGAATGAACTTTGATGAGTTTCATACACTTGATTCACTTGGATTCTTCATATTGATCTTTGATTTCCTTTGTCTTCTTGTAGATGAAGGGTGGAGAATATTCTAGAGGTTTCTAGAGAGAAGTATCGTGGAAATGAAATGAATTTAATGAGCTTGGGTCTCCTTTTAATGACTTAAAATCTTATCCGGAATGAACAGTAGTTGAAGTGCACAGTGGTCGTAAACCCAGTTTGCGGTCCGTATTCCAGTTTACGGTCCGTATTCTGCGGGCGTATTTAAGCATAACAGAACCATAAAGTCAGGCTGAGGACATGGTGGTTTACGACTCAGTTTACGGGCCGTATTTCAGTTTACGGGCCGTATTTCAAGTCGTTTTTAACCATTCAAGTCTTTGACAGAAAGTTGAAGTTTTGTAAGTTGAAATACGACATGGTAGTTTACGGGCCGTATACCACTTTACGGTCCGTATTCCACTTTATGATCGACTGGGCCAAAGTGCAAATCTGTAACTTTCACGTCTTCAAAACCTATAATTAGTCATTGTGGAGCATAACCTATCTCTTGTTCCCATTGCCTTTGAAATCTTACTTAGGGTCGTCAAACGTCATTCCCTTCTGATTAAACAACGTATACTCGTATTCTTTGTTAGTCTATTCATTGCACGTTCGGGGAAATTTTTGAGGTGTAACATCAAGTGGGGAGCCTTGACTAAGGGCAAGGCCCAAGAGTTGGGCAAGAAGCTATTGGTAATGGGGGCCTGGAGGAGTAAGGGGGACGCGCGTAGTATGTGGTCCACGATAGCGACGTGCATTAGGGAAGTAGCTAGAGATGTGCTCTGGAATCGAAGGGTCTCTAGGATGGACACAGAGGGAACTGGTGATGTAATGAAGAAGTCCAAGGAAAAGTGGAATCTAAGAAAGCGGCTTGTGAAGCTGGTGGAGAGAAACGATAAGGAGGAGAAGAGGACGAATAGGGAGTGGTATAATGGGCACCCGACCCTTACTTAGGGCCGAGCGAACCCTCAGACTACTGCTGCACATAAAGTC
Organism: Lycium barbarum; assembly: GCF_019175385.1. NCBI lineage: Eukaryota > Viridiplantae > Streptophyta > Magnoliopsida > Solanales > Solanaceae > Lycium > Lycium barbarum. The sequence continues at coordinate 52,896,411 of NC_083346.1, forward strand.
ACATCAAACGTTTTAAGTTAAATAAAATAAAATACATAGTAAATTTTTTTTTTTTTTGAAATATTCTTTCTCAAGGTTTCAAAGCCGAACCAATCTATAATCACACAGAATTCAGAACATAACACAGACCGACATATCGGCTGACGAAGCCGCATACAGACTGACAACCAATACCCACGACATTGTCTGCAAAGTCTCTAACATAAGTCCAGAAGTCATAACATACAAACTCTGACTCGGCAGCACTCCAGGAGCAAATGGAGCTTGCCAACTCCGCTGGATCATCTTCTGTAATAACTTCAGCTCGTCTGGGAGTACCTGCGCGGCATGAAACGCAGCCCCCGAAGAACAGGGGGTCAGTACGAAAAATGTACCGAGTATGTAAAGAGAAAATGTAACAAATATAACCATAATCCGAACCAGAAGTACAGAAATATAGTGGACAGAATCGAACCCGAATCCGAAATAGAAATACAGAGTCTAGCTGGCAGAATCATCGTACGGATCAGGGGCACAGAATGTGACTGACATAATCATAATCAGAGCCAGAGGTACAGAAATGTAACAGACGAAATCATGGTCCGGATTAGACATACAGAAGTGACGCAGACAAAATCATTTTCCGAATCTGATTTCCAGAAGTGTAACAGACAGAATCGTAACCCAATCCGACAGACAGAAGTGTAACAGACAGAATCATAATCCAATCGGACAGACAGAAGTGTAACAGATAGAATCATAATCCAATCGGACAGACAGAAGTGTAACGGACAGAATCATAATCCAATCGGACAGACAGAAGTGTAACGGACAGAATCATAATCCAAGCGGACAGACAGAAGTGTAACGGACAGAATCATAAACCAATCGGACAGACAGAAGTGTAACGGACAGAATCATAAACCAATCGGACAGACAAAAGTGTAACGGACAGAATCATAATCCAATCGGACAGACAGAATCATGCATGCAGAGTCATACAGAGTCATATGCTTATACAGATGCAGATAGCATATACATACATACATATATCAGATCCCGACCCTCTCATGAGGGACGCGGTAACAGAACCCGACCCTCTTAGTACGGGACGCGGTGGACAGACATATCAGATCATATGCCATCCTGGCCGCCATCCCCATACATCACATAATCAGATTACATACAGATGTAAACAGATCCCGGCCCGCACACCGAGGGACGCGGTGAACAATGCAGTGGAATGTGCACGATAACAGAACCTGGCCCGGGCGCAGTGAAGGAAGCATTGAGGCGTCCACGAACAGATTAATGAGAAACCACATACACACAGATCATCATACAGACTCAATGGAACTGAAGTAGGCCAAACGGCGGGTCAAATCAAAGTATTCGGACAATATTCATAACATACGGATATATGTCGCTTCGGACGGCACGACAGATTTTACCAGAATAAGATCTCCAGACACGTTCCAGATGTCAAAATCATTTTATAAGACTTATAAAAATAGTCATAACACTTGTCATATAATGAACAGAATAATAGCCCAGATTTTGCCTGTGAAGATCGGACAGAAACAAGGCAATTAAAGTCATACAAAAAGTATCGGAGCTTTGTGGGCCCACCTCGGACCAACTCGAGGTGGCGTACATAAATTACAGGTAATAGACCTTATGAGGTCGTCCTTGATCGTTTTTAGGCATTCCGACTCCATTAAGGAAGTTGCATACATATAGTTTACTTTATAAGCAAGTCATAAGAAACTAGTTCAATTGCATTGAATGAATAGTGCCCAAAATCAAACTCGATTTTCTACGAACAGAATAATCCCCGAGGCTCAAATTCAAGCCTAGTACACCTAGGACATGCCAAGAGAAAGAAAAGGACAGCCTTACATACCTTGGTTGCGCCTTACGCTCGCTCAAATTCGATTCCCGTTTCGTCCAAAATCTGCAAATGGTCACTTTTACCAATTGTCATATTCAAGCCTTAAGAATCCGATCTTAAGCACATACTTGCCTACCGAAATTTCGGCAGCATTTCCTTTATAAATTCAACATTCCCGAAAGTCTAATTTAGCCAAAACAATCAACTACCCAACAACAACATCAACAACAACAATAATCACAATATAACACAATATAATGAAACTAGCCTTCTTTCCGACATAACGCAATATCTTTCATTCCGACCTCACACTTCCAAACCAATCTCAATATTTTCATATTCACCATTAATCCTGATCATTACAACGCAATTTGGAAGCATTTCATATCCTTTCTACAAAATATTCACAAGGTATACCAAATATACAAACTTTCAACTAAAGTCATAATTCATCCAAGGTCTCCAATCTTTAACAAACATTTCCATAACATGTTTCTATCTTCCAACTTCATCAACAATCATTATCATTTACACCTTAACGACTTCCATTTCCATATTTACATAAATTATAATAAAGTTGCATACCTTCCTACAACAACTTAACAACAAATTTTCCATCACAACAAGAACCATTATTCTTCCATTCACTTCACAACAACACAATTATCATACTAAAGGAATTTAATTCATCTTCCACTATCAACACAATACCACACGGCCACACACCTATATTTTCAATTTCAAACAAATTCATTCCACTTTCATTTCCAATATAAATTTCACCATAACCATAACTAGGATACAACATAAAATTCAACTCATATTACTTATACATCAAGGCATCCACGGCTACACATACATACATATAAATACCATGCAATCTTCCATATTCTTATGAATTTTAACTCTTTCTACCTCCTACAACATAAACCAAACCTTCATAACACATAAAAAGGGATTAAATCTTACCCTTTCTCTTCAACTCCTTCACTTGCCCAAAGTGCGAAAACGATGAAACGGATGAACCATCTTCCGAAATAATTATACCACGTTGTAGAGGGTACTTGAATTGGTAGGAATACTACAAGAAAATAATTTTTGGAACAAGATTTAAGTTACCCAAATTTCCATGGTCTTGGCCGAAATGGCCTTGCTTTTGTTCTTGCATCCTTGGCTTGTATTTCCTTTCTTGAAATGTCTTGAAGCTTCTATGACTTAATCACCCTTTTATGTAATTAACACATGGAAAATTTCCATGGGCTTGGGCCTACTATGGCCGGCCAAGCTCCCTCTATTTGGGCCTTTTTCTATATTTGTTTTTTAGCCCAATTAATGTAGTCCGTATTTTGAAATTCCCGAAACTAATTTCCAAAATTCCAATTTTGTCCTTGGCCTTCTTCCGTATTTCCACACCAATATTTTTCATGAACAACACACACATGTGTGAATTCAATTCAACATATGGCTTTATTCCTTACAAATCAAGATCATTTCGAATTTTCCCGAACATGCGAAAGTGCGGGATATAACATGCCGGTAGCTTATACTGGGGCAATTAAAGATATGTATGATGGTGCTAAGACTCGGGTCAGGACTTTGAGAGGAGACTCGGAGAACTTTCTAGTAATGATGGGAATGCATTAGGGATCCGCTCTTAGCCTATATTTATTTGCTTTAGCGATGGACGTGCTGAAGCGACATATTCAAGGAGAGGTGCCTTGGTCCATGTTATTTACGGATGACATAGTTCTAATTAATGAGATGCGAGGTGGAGTTAACACAAGGCTGGAGGTTTGGAGACAGACCCTGCAATCGAAATGTTTCAAGTTGAGCCAGACTAAAACTGAATACTTGTAGTGTAAGTTCAGTGACGTGACTCATGAAGCGGACATTGACGAAAGAATTGACACTTAGGGCATCCCCAAGAAAGAAAGTTTCAAGTACTTGGGTCAGTTATCCAAGGTAATGGTGAGATTGACGAGGATGTTACACATCGTATTGGGGCAGGATGGATAAAATTGAGGCTCACGTCCTGTGTTCTTTATGATAAGAATGTTCCGCCAAGACTTAAAGGTCAGTTCTACAAGGTGGTGGATAGACCGACTTAGCTATATGGGGCAGAGTGTTAGCCGGTAAGAAACTCCCATATTCAAAAGATGAGAGTAGCGGAGATGCGAATACTGAGATGGATGTGAAGGCACACCAGAAGCGATAAGATTAGGAACGTAGATATCTGGGACAAGGTAGAAGTGGTTCCCGTGAATGATAAGATGTGCAAAGTGAGGTTGAGATGGTTTGACCATGTGAGGAGGAGGGATGCAGATGCCCCAGTAAGAAAGTGTGAGAGGTTGGTCGTTGTGGGCTTGCGGAAGGGGAGAGTGTTATACCCCGCATTTTCAGAGCCTGAGCGTGACACGTGCTTCCTCAAACATTGACAATCATGTTGTTACTACATAATTTAAACTCACGTTGATAGTATTATATTTCGCATTTTTTTTGTACGTCGGATTATTCGTAAGCGGAGGTGGGGCTTACACATCGAGATTTTTAGGAACACGTGACAATTTATATGAATCACATATGTGAAGTTAAACACAACTCAAGAAGGACCCTTGAGCCAAATCAAAGTGGAAGTTCTCCAAACAAATATTTTTAAGTAACGTTTTCGGGTGATCTGACTTCGAGGGGAAAAAACGGTATTATAAGATTGGAATTTGGAAAACTACCGAGACATAGAAGCTGTATATAATTGAATTATCTTTCCAACCATAGGTCGTGGGTCCACAGGCGACGTTGGGATAAGGAGATATGGACGTTTTAAGGCAGAAAGGTCAATGGGCTAGGCCCAATCCGGACCCAACCGGGTTAGGCCTATGACCCATGTTTATTTAAGTGATATATCAGCCTTTTCTCCTCATTTTTCAGAACAAAACACCCAGAAAATTCTGGAGAAAAAGAGAGAAGAGAGCTTAGAGAGAAAAGATCAATTTTGACCAAAATCTGAGCCCCGAATCCCGTGAAGAGAAAAGTGTTCTATGTTGCGTTGCCTCCAATTTGAGCTAAAAATCAACCAAAAATAAGAGGGTGGACGTGGTGGCTGCACACTTGAGGTAAGATTAAGGTTTATTTTCATTGCTAATAAGTTTATTTAGAGTTCTACCGAACTAGAACGGAAAAAATAGTGTGATAAATTCGTTTGTTGGCGTTGTGAATTATGGAATGAGATTTGAAGAGAATTTTGAATGAAAATAAATGTATTCAACTTGTAGAATGTGGAGGATGTCGTTATTGATGTTGTTAGTATTAATTTCGACTCCCTTACGGAAATAAAATTATTAAATAGTTATATCGCAAATTTGGTTGGTTGAGGAATTTAGAAAATAATGTGTGGCCTGTTTTATGGCATACGTTGGTATTGGAAATATTATGATTAATGTTGGTATTGTTGTTGTTGTTGTTGGTTGCTGAATTGAGAATTCGGGCTAGGCATATAAACAGGGGAGATGCTGCCCGATTTTCGGCAGAATATAAAATAGTATGATTTGAAATATGGTACAAACGTGCGACAAAAAGGCTAACATTAGTATAAATTCCTTTTAAATGTAGACTTACAAGCTTGGACGAATAAGCGTAGCTTATAAGCGGTCGAACAGGTATTTAAGGCTTACCCTTTCTTTCTTTTGGCATGTCCTAGAGCTAAGTAAGGTATGACATCACACGCACCTTGGGGTAATTCTACTCTTTGATTCCGAGCTTGGTTACGATGCTTATTTTCTTTTGTAATAAGCATGTTTTGTATGGTTGAGTCTATTGTATGATTAATAAATGAATAAGCTACTTCATATGGTTTTGATATGTATCCATGATTCCGAAGCTCTGTTTGATAAGTTTCCGAGGCCGTCTATGACTCTGATTCACTTCTGATATAAGTATGTCTGATATGATCGAGCTTATTATATGATTGAACAACGGGATGAGCATAAAGAGTTTTGTTTCTAAAAGAGTTCTGTGAGTTTCAATGTCCCTAACTTTCGCAAAAGATCTCGGATTTGTTTTGAAATGTTCGTAAAAGTTCTATGGTAAAAATGTCTGTAACTTTCATATACCAACTCCGATTGACTTGAAACGTGTTTATGATCTTTCAAATGTCGGTAAGAGTACGTATTTATTGAGTCTTAAAATTTATTTGATATGCATATAGTTTCTCACTACTCTGCTCGTGCATGTGTCATTGCCTCCTTCACCGAGTCCCGGGCCGGTATGTATCGTGCGTATGGTTCGCCGAGTCCCCTGCGTGAGGGCCGGGTTCCATATATAAATTCAGGAGTATGATGTGTCCGGTCCCCGGGTACCGTGTATATGCTATGGAGTATGATGTGTCCGGTTCCGGGGTACTGTGTATATATGTCCGGTCCCCGGTTACCGTGTATATGTTATGATGTGTTATGTGTGACGGAGATTACGAAGTAAATCTTCTGGAGTATGATGTGTGTGGCGCCAAAGCAGGGTGGCGCCACGTTCCCCGGGTCCCGCAAGGGGCCGGATACCGTTCCTGGCATGCATGATTCGTGTTCCCAGTAAGTTATTTTTATTATTCTGCATATCGTGCTTATTGTCTGTACTAACCTTCTGCACGTGTCACGGCAATGTAATATATGTATATGAATCGGGCTGCACGTTCCGCAACAAATATATTTATGGATCGGGCCGAACGTTCCTCGGCACTATTATGTTATATATGAATCAGTTGTATGTATATGTACATGATGACATACGATGTTGGCACGCATGGTCTGTGTTTGGAAAGTAAGCATTTTGGCACTCTGGATGATTCACTTATTTTCTGTACCTCTTCTGACATATAACATCAGCGTACATGATCTGTGTTTGAAAAAAATAAGCCTTTTGGTATTCTAAATAATGTACTTACCTTTTGTACTGCTTGTTTCGATTATGGCTCTGTTTTCTATACTCCACGCTTTACATACTCAGTACATTTTCCGTACTGACCCCCCTTTCTTCGGGGGCTGCGTTTCATGCCGCGCAGGTACACCCAGATGCGTTAAAGCTATTACAGAAGATGTTTCCGCGGAGTTGGCAAGCTCCACTTGCTCCTGGAGTGCTGCCGAGTCAGAGTATATGTGCTATGACGTCTGATTAATGTTAGAGACTTTGCAGACAGAGTCGTGGGTATTGGTTGTCAGTTCTGTAAGCGGCTCCATCAGCCGATGTGTCATTCTGTGTTATGTGATAAATTACATATGATTACAGATTTGATTTGAATTGAAAACGATAAAAGAAAGATTCTGAAAGCTTACTATGTATTTTGTTCTTATTTGAGTTAAAAAGTCCAAAAGATTATGTGTGCACTAAGGGTCAGAGGGTTCGCTCGGCCCTAAGAAAGGGTCGGGTGCCCATCACACCCTAGGTAGATTAGGGTGTGACAGAGAGGTAGGCCGAAGAAGTTTTGGAGGGAGGTGATTAGGCAGGACATGAAACAACTTCAGCTCACGCAGGACATGACCTTGATAGGAAGGTCCGGAGGTCAAGAATTAGGGTAGTGGGTAATCACGCGCTTTTCATTTCCGTTCCCGGAGTTTTAGCATTATTCTTGTATTTTCTTATTTTAGATTCTTTTACTATCTGTTGTTTGTTTAACCGCGCTTATCTTGTTATCTTGCTATTGTTTATGCTTGTTGCTAAAGCCTATTTTTCATTTTTCTATGAGCCAAGGGTCTACTGGAAACAACATCTCTACCTTCCTCAGGTAGAGGTAAGGTCTGTGTACATACTATCCTCCCCAGACCACACATGTGGGATTACACTGGGTATGTTGTTGTTGTAAAAGCCATTGTAAGGCTACATTTACACCTTTTCTGTTACACCTCGAAAATTTTTCGTGAGCCAACAATGAATAGACCAACGAAGGGCATGAGTGTGCGATGTTTTACTAAGTAGGGAATGACTATTTATGAACCTTGGAATTAAGAAAGTTGCAGAATTTCATTTCAGCCAGTGGTCGTAAAATGGAATACGGCCCGTAAAGTGATTTACGGACCGTAAAGTGCCATTGTCCTTCAACATTTCAAAAATTTCGACTTTCTGTCAAATGCTTCGAATAGTTAAAAAAGACTTGGAATACGGACCGTAAATTGAAATACGGCCCGTAAACTGAGTCGTAAACTGCCATGATCCTCAACCAACGTTTCTGTTCCTGATATGCTTAAATACGGTCGTGAATGACGGACCGTAAACCAGTATACGGCCCGTAAAGTGGGGTTTACGACCACTGTGCATTTCGACCACTGTTTATAAAAATCAGATTTTAGCTATTAAAAAGGAAGGACCCAAGTTCATTTTCTCATTTCATCTTCACGAAATTTCTCCCTAGAAATCTCTAGAACACTCCAAACACTTCAACCACAAGAATACCAAGGAAATCAATGATCATCAACACCAAATCTATGAAACAAAGTGTATGAAACCTAATTGGAAGTCATCTCCTTCAAGAAATTCCAAAAGAGGTGAAGAAGGCTTTTGGTGCTAAAGGAGTGATTCCACTCTAGGCTTGTTCCACCATCATCTAAGGTATGTTTCATGACTTTATCATGTTATTCAAGGTATTGGAAAGCTAAGATGCTTGAAATGTAGAAGAACATAGAAAATGGGCCATTACTGAGTGAATAGTGTCACAATTGAATGATAGTTGAATGGAATCATGAACGTTGATAGGTTGTGATGATGAATATGTTATAAGTGGCGTATAGACCATGGAATAGGTGTGAATTAAGCAAAATTATGATGATGAGCTAAAACCATTAAATGTGGAGAAATTGGAGAAAAATGGTGGATTTTGCTAAATATAGACAAGTGATGAATGTTGATACGATATTGTGAGTGTTGTTGTAAATGTTTGGGAGTTGAAATAGAACATGAGAAAAGTAGCAGAAACAAAGGAAACTCTGCCCAATTTTTTCTAGAAATAACGATGTGTTCTTATGGTTGATTGACTAACTATAATGCGTATTCTCTTGTGAAGGTAGCAACGTGATATTGAAGGAGAACAAGTGAACGATAGCTTAACTAAGCGACAAAGGTATGTGAGGATAATCCTTTTCTTTCTATGGAATGAATCCCATAATATGATTCTTCTTCCTCTCTATGAGTCTCCTATATTCCGGAAAGCCAAGAGCTTAAGATCATGAATAGCTATATGAGTCAAGAGATATGATATGACGTTCCTATAAAGTAAATGATGTTGTCCATTTTATACACTCACCTTACATACTAATCCCTTCAAGGTGAGGCAGAATGTTCATGAATGCCCATAATGGAATCGAGGGTTCACGACCTTACGTCACCTCGATAAAATACACTTGTTCTAGAGTCCCTATGCATGCACAATTGTGAGCATATTTTGATAAGCATATTATTATAAGTATTTCATAATGAGCATGTCATAATCATATTACACCGGGCCTAGTTGGCCGGGCAGTCACCGCGAAAGCGGGCAGCTATACGATACACCATGGCCAGTTGGCATGGGCAGACACCACTAGTGGGCGGCATGAGATGGTACCCCGGACGTGGGAGGCTTGGATGCGGGCTATTGTTACTGATTATCACACCGCACCTATATGGTCGGGCAGTATATATATATATATATATATATATATATATATATATATATGATATGCATACATGAGATGATGATAAGCATAAAAGTAAGTCAGCATGCATTACTTTTCATACGATTCCTAGCCAGGTACAGTTGCTCCATACTTGATGCTCCCTTTATTTTCTTGATGTGTTGTTATTGTTCATGCCTCTCATACTCAGTACAACATTCGTACTGACGTCCGTTTTCTTTGGACGCTGTGTTCATGCCCACAGGTAGACAGGGAGGTGGGCTCGATCCGGATTCTTAGGAGCTGTCAGCTGATTGAAAGCACTCCATTGTTCGGAGGTGCTTATAATTATTCTTTTGGTACATATGTATATTTTGGGCATGACGGAGTCTTGTTCCGTCTACATGTATAGTATGTAAGTAGAAGCTCGTAGATGCGTAGTGTGGGTTAGATGGTCTCACAAGTCTACTACGGTATGCATAAATATATTACATATATTATTTTGATAGTCTACTGAGGCATTTATATATATATATATATATATATATATATATATATATATATATATATATATATATATATATATATATATGTATGGACTAATTGTGCTTTCCACCGAAAAATGATTGTCATGCGATTATGAATTTGTGAATGATAAAGAAACGTAAATGACTATGATAAGTGAGGGAATAAGGGGTGCTCGGTGGTCAGCCTCGGGTACCCGTCGCGGCCCCTAGCCGGGTCGTGATATTTTCGCAAAGTTCAGAGGTATATTTGCACCATCTCACACACAATTTGTTTTTTTTTTTTTTGCCTCCTTTAATTCAACGATTACTTTGGATTCATTGCTCTGATAATCAATTTTGTTTTGTGCGCATCTTCTTATTAAATTTACCATAGATGACCCAAATTATTTTTATGCAGATGCAAAGAATAAATTGCAATTTGATCACTTCTGGTTATTGGGAATAAATAAGGAATCTTGAGATCTTGAGAACATTATTTAATTTTTAATTTAAACCAGCGAGGCGGCATGAACAAATTCGAGGAAACGAAGAGGATGGGTAATGGAGAGAAGCCGGATCCAAGAATATTAGGAAAATGCTTCTTTTCAAATGCGAGAATATATTTCTTCATTTTGAGATGAAAGTTACAGCAGTAAGGTGACAAGATAACCTAGTTTATTTGGAAGAAAGTAGACCCCTAAACCATTAATTTATACTCCCAATTTATATGTCTTACATTTCTTTTTAGTTAGCCTCATAAAAAATAATACGCATATATATTTAGAAATAATCTAACTTCACACTCTCATTTTACCCTTACTGAAATGTCTTACAAAAAAAAAATGTCTAACATATTTTAGACCATAAATTTTTTAAAATTAATCAAAATCTCAAGATTACTTGTTATTCCCAATAATCATAATTGACCAAATTGTAATTTGCATCTGCATAAAATAATTCGGGGCATCTATGATAGATTTAATCAGAAGATGAGCGCAGAAAGAAATTTGATCATCAAAGCAACAAATCCAGATCAATCGTTTAATTAAAGAAGGCAAAAGAAATTCATGTGTGAGAAGGTGCAAATAGACCTTGAATTTTGCGAAAAGGTGCAAATATACCCCTACTGTGGCTCTTATTTTAATTTAAAAAAATTCTCAACGGAAAGGGTATATTTGCACCATTTGTGTAAGGGCAAGGGTATATATGCAACACTTTTTTGACGAGGTACATCTGCTCTAAATCGTAAAGTTGAGGGTATATTCACACATTTTCCCTATAAAAAAAAAAGAGGAAAAAGGGCCAAAAATATCCCCGAACTATTCGAAATAGGCCAATTTTACCTCCGTTATGTTTTTGGCTTTAAAGTGCCCCCGCAATAAGTCAACTAGCTCAAAAATGTTCTCCGTTCTCCAACTAGCCAAATAGGTCAAAAATACCTTCTTACTAACTGTTGCTCAAAACAAGAAAAATGACCAATTTTGCCCTTGAACTATTCGAAATGAGGCATTTTTCCCTTGTCGTTTTTCTTGGGTGGGGGTGGGGGTTTGAATGTGAGAAATATAATAACAACATAAGAAAATAAGTAATATAAAGACTTCTCATTTTAACAAAATAAAAAAGGGTGACATGTATAACTCTTTTTTTCGTCTTCTGATTCCTTACGTATTAGGTATGAGTTATTATTTACGAACATGAAATCATGTACCTTTTCTTAATAACTATTTTAAAAAATAGATTTTTACACTAATAATATTGAATTTATATTAGTAACTCTAATAATTAATGAATATGATAAAAGAAATCAAATTCATTATACCTTGGTCGTTATGTTACTTATTGTAACTTTCAGTCATCCCCAAGTTTCAGTCTAGGGTATAATAGTTTAAAAGGAACAAGAGAATAAATGTTTGAAGAATTAATGTTGGTAATTAAAAAATTTATTACATAAAAATTATCATTTTAAAATAATCAAAGTAATTCCATAATCTCCAATATAAGTTTTCGCTTAAGTGAGCATTTGTCCCGAACTTTAAATGGAGGGAAAAATTGCCCTATTTTGAATAGTTCAAGGAATAAAATTGGCAATTTTTTCTTATTTTGGAGCAACTGTTAGTAGGAAAGGTATTTTTGAGCTATATGTCTAGCTGAAGGGCATTTTTTAGCTAGTTGACTAATGACAAACACATTTTTGAGCAAAACATAACGGAGAGTAAAGTTGACCTATTTTGAATAATCCAAAGATATTTTTCTTTATCATTTTTCCTATAAAAAATTACCGTATTATATGTGAGACAATTCAATCAAAATTGTTTATAATATTGCTCTTGTTGCCACTAATTAAAAGGAGATAACAACTGAATATTCTCAAGGTAAGGGAATTTTTTTGTGGACTCGCGATTGCTCACCACATTATATGTTTTTGTGATTTGCGAAAATGTCTGATCATTCGTTTGAAATTTGGATTAATCTTGTTCTCGCCGTTTACAAATTGATACGTATTTGTTCTTATTTTCGAATTCAACTAATAAAGTTATGAAACTATTTAACAAAAAAAAAAATCAAAAGTGAAAATATGTATGAAAAAATGTTTAGAATTGCCCCTGTGAATTACGAAATGGTCAGTTTTAACTTTTGTTAAGTAACCTAGGGTAATATTGTCCTTTTCTCTAACGGTTCCATTTTGTATCTCAATTTGTGCTTGTTAAAATCATAAAATGCCACTTATCTATTAGCATTTTCACGTTGAATCATCATGCTTTTTATAATAAAAATAATACAAACATAAGAATTATACTGACCGAGTAGCTCAGTAATTAATCAATATGTTATACTTAACAAATTTGCAATGTCACGAGTTTTAATCCTAAATGTTGACTTATCGTTGTCGTCATTTCGCCTTGCTTATTCTCATATTTACTATGTGAAAGAAAGAAAGAAAAAACCTTAAAAGCCGGAGTTAGACGCCCCATAACATGATGAGGTAGATACTCAAAGTATGGAAGACAAGGGCAGTAGTTCAAGTGATTCAAGGTTGAAAAAGGATTCTCCCATGAGGCATTTACATGATCTGGTTTCTCACAATATATCAGAGGAGGAGAGGAGGCAATTATCAGATGACAATGCAATTGCTTTGATAGAAGACAAAGAAGAGAGCATTCAAGATTCTCCAATTAGAGTTACAGCTTTGTCTCCAAACTCTGTAGTAAAGGGTGGAAGAAAAGGGAAAAAGCAAGTGGAAGCACAAGTTTCAGTCAGAGTGATGCCAAAGAGGGGTGCAGCAAAATCCAACTGTAAATGATGATAAAAGCCTTTATATGGATTATAAGATCTGTTAGAACTCAGCAAGCATTTCACAGGCTTCAAAAGCTGCATAGACATCATAAATTCACTTTCATAGCTCTGATGGAACCTTTCCAACAGGCTAGGAATGTTGAAATCTATAAGAGGAAATTGGGAATGAATATTGTTGGTGCAAATAGTACTGGCAAAATTTGGTATTTTATTGAGGCCAATGTAGATTTGCAAGTTTTGTCAGATACAGCACAACAAATCTCTTTAAATTAGTGCTTCTTGATCAGAATAAATCTTTGGTTATTACTTTAGTTTATGCTAAATGTAATGAATCAGAGAGGTTGCAATTATGGGATGACATTTATCAGGTGGCAGACTCTATTAATCTTCCATGGCTAGTTAGAGGGGATTTTAATGTGGTTTTACATGAAGATGAGAAGATAGGTGGGGATTCCAGTCCAACCTCAAGACTATGAAGATTTTGCTTTTTGTGTAAATTCCTGTGAATTGATGGAGATCAGTTTCAAAGGAAGTCATTTTACTTGGTGGAATGGTAGAGGAGGCTCAGACTGCATCTTTGAGAGGTTGGATAGAGTTTTCATTAATAAACAATTTCGGCAATGGTTTGCACAGGTAGAAGTTGAACATCTCACAAGGAGAGGTTCAGACCATGCTTCTTTGTTCATTACTTTGGGAGAACAAAGTCAGGCATATATTAGACCATTTAGATTTCTGAAGTTTTGGACTGAGCATCAAGGTTTCTTAAACATAGTTAGGGATAATTGGTCAAGTAATTTGGATGGAAACCCTTGTTGTTTAAACAGAAATTGAAGCACGTAAAGAAGATTCTGTCAGCATGGAGCAAAGAAGTTTATGGAGATATTTTTAAGTAGCTGATTATTAGAGAAGAAATTGTGAGGATCAAAGAAGAACTATTTGAAGGGGATCCTTCTCATTTGAACAGAACGGTGCTATAACAAGCAGATGCTGAACTAAAGAAGTATTTGCATTTTGAAGAAGAAATCTGGAGACAGAAGGCTAATGTTACTTGGTATGCTGAAGGGGATAGAAATACTAGATTTTTCCATAATCTGGTAAATGGTAGAAGGAAGAGGTTGTAGATTAAAAGAATTCCGAATTCAAATGGAGATTGGGTAGAAGATGCTACTCAAGTGGCTGTGGAGGCTGAAGAATTTTTCAAAAAAAAATGTTTTCTCAGGAGCAAGAAGCTACAGATTTTAGTTTACACAACCATGTTCCTTCATTGGTGATTGTAACACCTCGTAAATTCGGGTTAGGTGTGAAAGTGTAAAACTAGTAATAAGATGATATTTTAGCCATATTAATCCATTCCGAGGACATGACCTTAGATAGGAGGTTGTGGAGGACCCAGATTAAGATAGAAGGCTAGGTGGCTTATCCTTTCACCATAGTAGTCGTAGTTTTGCTCATTTGTCTATTACTATTTGATTTCTGCATTTGATTGCTGCTTATATCTGTTGGGCCGGTATACTTTGGTTATCTTATTTATCTATAACAGTTAATGCTCTTTTCTTTCCGGACTGTCCTACCATTACTTTCTCGCTTTCGTTATTCCTTAGTTTCATATTGTTTTCGATATGATTGGTTCTATCTGACCTTTGCCTTGTTTTCCTTGTTTCCCTCTCCTGTTCTCCTCTCTTGAGCCGAGGGTCTTTCGGAAAGAGCCGCCCTACCTTGCAAGGTGGGGGTTAGGTCTGCGTACACTTTACCCTCCCCAGACCCCACATGATGGGATTATACTGGGCTTGTTGTTGTTGTTTTTAATCCATTCAGGATGAATTTGGGTGATAAGTAGTCGTTTTGAAGTCAACCTAAATAGTGAAGTTAATAAGAGTTCCAAAACTTGTCTAAATTTCAGTAGGTTTGACTTCTAAACCATTTTTGAGAAAACAGGTTGGTAATTTGGGAACACTTCCTAATGAAAGTTGTAGATCTTTGAAATGCCTTTCCAACGGTTGGTCGCCCAGCTCCAATGGAGCTCTGTGGTAGGATTTATGCCTATTTTACTGAACATTATGTGTGCAGTGTAAAAATTAGGAGTGCGCAGCACCCAGGGCAGCGCCCCAGGCCAAATTTTCAGGAAATTCAAAATTTTGACGCTGTCGAAATAGATTCACTGTGTACGCCACCCTGGGCGACGCCCCAAGCGACGCACCAGGCCATTTTATGCCTGAAGCGATTTTTCCCGAATTTTATAAAAGCCTAACTTCGTTATATTCATTCCCACTTCGTTTTGGCTGACCTTTTTAGAGGAATAACCCTAGGGTTTCCCCAAAACTTATAAGGTAAGTTGTTGATCAATTCCCATCATTACTTCATCAATCTAGCATCAAATTAACACTAGTTCGTCTTCCAAAAACCCTAGATTCTTGAAACCCAAGAAAAAGAAAAAGAAAGGAACGTTTGGAGACATTGAGATTCCTTCAATAAGGTATGATCCTTGACTCTTCATATGTTATTGAAAGGGTTAGACTGGCGTAGGTTATCCTATGGGATTAGAATCCATGATTGATTCATGAAGTGTTCAAGAACACGTTCTAGTCATGAAAACCCTAGTTTTTCTATAAAGGGGGTATATGGGTAGAATTAGATTAAAGCTCTAATCTTTCTCATCTAAAACCATTGTAGTGTGATTGTAGAACCTTGGGAATAACGTTTGAGCGGGATTTGAGGTATGTCTATATTTCAAAAATCGTCTTCTCAAGTATGTCTACTTTTGAAGTACGTTTATATTGTGAAAGCATGATTTGTATTTGAGAATCCTTCCTTGATTGTTTGTATAAGTTATAGCTCTTGTTTGGTGGGAGTTCTTTTGGAATTAAAGATAATTTCTTTTAGACAATGTCATGCGTGTTTAGCGTCAAGCCGGCATCGAACCTTATATGAACTATACTACTTTGTGAAACTCGCTTTTCCCATTATTGGATGATTGAACTTATTTTTCTAAAGGTTGGACCTTAAACTTGTTTTGTTGTTGAATGGGTTCTTGAACTTGAAATTGAATAAGAGATTTGAATAAGATTCTAAATCGTTTATGACTTGAAATACCTCTATTTTGAGATGATGACTTAAGAAGTGAGATTCGGCTCTAAGCCATGATTGATGATTTGGTAATATGCCATAATTTGTATTTTGTTTGTGTTTGGGCCTGTATGGGCAAGCTGTGCTAGTCCAGAGGATGATTAGCCGTTATGAATCCTAACATATCAATACGAGTATTACTATGTCAGTCCAGAGGATGATTGACCTCCGTTGCATCCTAGACCGGAGTATCTATTGTTGTGTCAGTCCAGAGGATGATTGACCTCCGTTTCTTCCTAGTCCGGAGTATCTATTGTTGTGTCAGTCTAGAGGATGATTGACCTCCGTTGCTTCCTAGCTCGGAGTATCTATTGTTATGCTAGTCCAGAAGACGATTAGCCTCTGTTATTTCCTAGCCCGGAGTATCGACTGATTGATTTGCCTGTGAGTGGCTTGTTTTGTATCTTTGTCGCCTGTGAGTTGCTTGTGGAAACCTTGAGTTCGTAAATGAAACACAGAATGATGTGAACGATAACATAAGTGGAACTTGATATATTCCTGTATGTTGACTCTTATTAGTGATTTCCCTAATTTACTAGCTTACTTAATCCCTGGAGTTCGAACTGTTTCTTTTGATATCATTGTATTGATTTTACTACCTTATTTTGGTTTTTATTAACTATTGCCCCTTAGACACTCACTGATTACCCAGTACTCAGGCTTACCATTGTTGTTTTTGATGGTATGTTAGGTATCATTGAGGAGTAGGTTCGCGATACGCCTACGAATTAAGAGAACTTGCTACTTTCGAGACTATTCGGCGAGCCCACATGATTGTTCGTGTGGCACCATTCTATCTTTACTTTTTGTATTTTAGTTTTGGGCTGTGTCCCGATGTTTTTAGACACTCTTTATTATCTTAGAAGCTCCATAGACAGTTGTCAGATTGTGGGTAGTGTGTTGGAGTCCTGTGTGACTCGTTGGGTATTTTTCCATATTTATTTACTAAGTTTCTGATTTGACTTTCGCTGGATTATATAAAAGTATGATCGTTCTTTTATCCAATTTATTAATGAGTGGTTTTCATAATTATTAAAAGATTTTCGAAGTAGATTAGACGTTTATTGATTTTATAAGGTGTTTCTAGTGTTGTTCATTGTATCGGATGCCTGTTACGCCTAGGGTGGGTTTTGGGGCATGACAAGCTTGGTATCAGAGCCTAGGTTTATACGTGTCCTAGGTTGTGTCTGTGTCTGTGGAGCTACGTCTAGTGGAGTCTTCTTCATGCAGGCTGGCCACCTATATGGATGAATGACTACCAGTACATTTTAGGTGTTTCTCATTCTTCTTGATTCTAGATTGTGCTGTAGAGCTTGAACTTCCTTTAGGATCATTCTGACGTGTTCGTTACTCGTGTTTTATGGAGATGACTTTAACTCGTGTTGTAGATGTTAACCAAGTGAACAATGGTGTTATGGAGTGCACATTATTGTGATGTGTAATTTGATGGATGGTACAGAGTCATTGAAATTGTATTATAGGGGCTTGGTATATATGGACGATGTAGAGTTTCGTTGTTGATAAATTGAGACAGGTATAAAGACAAAAGTAGTCCTTGTTACAATGAAAACTCTGCCGAAATCTTGTTAGGATGAAAGGAATAATTAAGATGTGATATGTTTCAAGTACTGGAGGTTAGTATAAAATGAACAATTGAGGGTCTCTTGTAGTGAATTAAGAATTATCGTACATTGATATTATATTCTTATTGGGTTAAAGATCTGTGTTATTTTGATGTCTAGTGGAAGAACTATATTTTACGCTTGAAACTCGAAAACAACCGCTTGTGGAATCATCATTTAAGAAGATGATGGAATTGATTTAGGTTTTAATTTGTTATTCTCGGTTTTGGCATGAGGTAATTTAGGCCTGAATCATGTGTTGTTGAATTAGCCTATTTGTTGGAGTATATTGTCTAGATTGATATATTGTGCGCTTCCTAGTCGAAGCATATACATGTTGAACCTTTTGGGTATCTAACTCTTGGAAAGTGAGATGAATGTAGAAACCCCCTTACTTCGTGTTGAGATTTGAGTGTTCCAGTCGTTAGAATCCCCGTGAGGACTATGTTGTTCTTATTTGGTTGTTAGTTGTATTTTTGTCTTTCCGGGATCATTTAGTACAAAGGAAGCTCGACTTCATGAATTGGCTCGTAGGGAGGTGGTTGAAGCCTTAGATGTGTGGTCACAGGTATTAGGTATTCTCACTATATGTTCTTTTGAAGCATATTCGCTGATCAATTCGAGTTCGACTCTTTCTTATATAACTCAGCATCTTGCCCTTAATTTTGGTGTGGAACTCAAGCGATTGTTAGAACCCTATACTATGAATACCCTACTAGTATTCTCGTTATTGCTTCTAGAATCTATAGAGATTGTGTAGTCGTAATTAAGGGCCGTGAGACTACCTGTGAATTATTGGAAATAGGAATGGTGAACTTCGAAATGATTATAAGGATAGACTGGCTTTCCAAATGTTTTGAAATTTTAGGCTGCCGATTAAAAATAGTTAGGCTTGCATTTCTAGATGAACCCGTTATGATTGGAAGAGTAATATCGTTAAATCTCGAGGTAGACTACCTGTGTAAATCCCATATTCCATGCTTAGGTTTGTCTGGTGTAGTTGTGGGAGTCTCGGTGAGGGTCATATGGTTATTGTTATGGTATTACATGAGTTTTTTTTTAGATAGCTTGCAATACAAAGGAACACTAGCGAGAATATTGAAGACTTGAGGTTTAGTGAAAAATCTTAGGTCATGACTTTCATTCGGGGACGAATGATCCTAAGGGAGGGATAATGTAACACCCCGTGAATTCGGGTTAGGTGTGATAGTGTAAAACTAGTAATAAGATGATATTTTATCTATATTAATGTCACACCCCGACTTTACTAGGGTGTGATAGGCACCCGACCCCATATCTGGAACCGAGCGAACCCGCTGACTCTTATTACATAGATAAACTCTTGTATCAATTAAGAAATAAATACATGGTAAGCCCTCCAATATTTTTTTTCATAAGTAATGTCTATCATCATATGGGACCCGCGACATGAAACGTAATAACATTGTGACGGTTGAAGCCGTCTACCAAGCTGACACTCTATACTCATGACTCTGTCTGCAAAGTCTCTAACATTGAACAAACACCATAGCTCATATACTCTGACTCGGTAGCACTCCAGAACAAGTGGAGCCCGCCAACTCCGCTGGAACATCTTCTATGATAACTGTGGCTCAGCTGGTGTACCTGCGCGGCATGAACGCAGCCCCCGAAGAAGAGGGGTCAGTACGAGTAATGTACTGAGTATGTAAGGCATGAATAGTGACATAATAAAGGAATATACAGTATGAATAATAACGGAATAGACATATGGAGCTTATCTTGGGACAGAAGTAACCTGTACATATGAATGCCTTTCAGGCAGATGCCATGCATGCTTCGTCTTTTTTTCAGAAAACAATACTTCTTATTTACATGTACAGAAAACAGAACGTTTCAGAAAACGGTATCCTTTATTCACATTTGCAGACGCCGAGTACATCGGCTCTCCCACCCCCCTCCCCAACAGTGTCCCAACATATCATATATAAATATATATAACATATACAGACGCCGTATCCGGCTCTCCCATATCCCGCGTCCGGGCATCCCGCGTCCGGGATGAAATCCAGCTGAATCAGGTGGTGATGTAACAGTGGCCCTTCCTCTTTTCCTCATATACATATACATATACATATTCACATTCATATACATATGTCATACAATTGGCATGCATGAGAGCCCAAAGAAAGTCATGTGTCCATCGGAGTGACGTAAGGTCGGTGACCTCCGATTACATTATGGAATAATCATGGTTACTTTGTCTCACCTTGAAGGAACGAGTATTTTAAGGCGAGACTACCAACGGAAAATAGCCTTAAGAGAGAGCATAGAATGAAATCATGGACATTATAACCGCCAACTAATATGCTTTGAAGTCTTTTAGAAACTAGTGTCATAGCTAAGGAATAGAATTGAGGTTCAAGAACTAGTATAACACTTTCATATTCACATAGGATTCTTAGCTCAAGACTCTTAGTCATGGAATCATTCTTGTCGTACTTATCGTAGGCATATTCTCTTTCTCAACATCATCATTATCATTGTCATCATAGGAGTATCTTCGTTAGCATAGTTACAGTACTTGTCATTCGGTGAACGGAATACGGATCAAGGGTTTCTTTGGATTCTGCTTCAAAATAAATCAAACGGAACAATAAGGAAAATCCGGGGACCATGGGCCCACCTCGGGTCAAATGAGGCGGCGTACCAAATTTACATATGTTACATGTCATGGCGTTACTTGTGAGGGTTTTAGGGTAGTCGGGTCCTATTTATGCGAGTTCTAGAGGTTTAGGAAATTCTTCCAACATTTTGCACACTTTTTAGTTCAATTCTACTGATTGAAAAAGAGAAAACTTTAGGCGCGGATTCGGGAGGGTAGAGTTATTCCCGAGGCTCATATCCAACATATTCCGTCTAAGACATGCCATAGAAAGAAGGGTGAAGCCTTATATACTTTTTCTGCTTCTTATGCGACTCCAAATTCACGTTCCAAATCCGCCAAAATCTACAAATTGGTCATGTTTACCAAAACTTGATTAGAGCCTTTAGAAGTTGATTCTTTAAAGTAACACTTTGTCTGCCGAAATTTCGGCAGCATTTACCCTGTAAATATGCCACCCCGAGAATATGGCTCGGCCCAATTCAACAGCAACCCAACCAACAACCAAGCTATAACGTCAATAATCAATTCAAGAATACATTCTAACATTAAGCGCTCTTCCTACATAGTCTGACAACATTCACAATATTCACAATGATTTAATGCTACCCGAAAACTTCAACAAAAGTGTAACCACACATTTTTATTCTAGATTCATAACCCACATTAAAACCATGCATTGCTAATATCATATTCATACAAATATAAAGAAGCATACTAATATTACATTAACTTCTCCACCAATCTACAACCAATTTCCATTTCGTTCCAACCCTTTAATCCTTCATATAATAACATAGAATCCGCAACAACATCGACTAGAATATTACATGAAATCAATTCATCATAGCTTACCACACAATAACATTCTAGACCACAACAACTACACCCCTATTTTCATGAATTTCCATCCTTTTCCATACATTGCAACAACAACTAACATACTACATATAATTAATCCATTCTCTTCCAAATCACACTATGACCACACGGCCACAACTACATATACACGGACAACTATTCAACATCCATATTTTCATAATCTTCATGAGTTCCATTCACTCCCACACACCACAACATACACAACCATACATAACATATAAAAGAAGATTAAGTTTTTACCCTTTTTCTTCAATTTCCCACTTGGCTAGAATGTTGATCTTGCAACAATAAATGTTCTACTTGTTCCAATGACCTCTTCTCCTTGCTAGGGACCTTCCAATTAGTAGAGAGTAATTTTTGAGAAATTTTTTCCAAAGTTCTTGTTTCCTCCAAGCTTGGCCGAAATTGGCCCTTTGTTTTTCTCCCAAAGTGTCTTCTTTTTTCTTTGTTACTTCAACTCTCCAAATTGATGAATTAGTCCTCTCCTTTTATATATATATATATATATAGTCTCCTCCAATCTTATGTGGCCACCTATCCATCTCTAGATTCTTCTTAATTTGGTGGCAAAGATGACTTATTTGTCAACTTTTTTTTTTTTCTAGAGTTTTCTTGAAATTTTAACAAAGAAGACTAATGTCTTCTTTGGCAAGCTTTGCCCCTTATGTTGTTATAATTTACCATTAGCCCTTATTAATTAATAAAAATGTGGACATATAGGGGCATGCCACACGGCCAAGAGCCCTTCAAGAACATTCTTGATATTATTTTTTTTGTGAAATTCCCATTTTGCCCTTAGTCCTTCGCAATATTTCCATACTACCAATGTTCGTAAATAATATTCACAACAACTTATACATTATAATAAATTTTTGAAAATGGTCATTCCCTTTACTTCGTCACGACTACTTTGGGATATCCGAACGTACGAAATACGGGATATAACAATTAATCCATTCGGGATGAATTTGGGTGATAAGCAATCGTTTTGAAGTCAACCTAAGTAGTGAAGTTCGTAAGAGTTCTCAAACTCGTCTAAATTTAAGTAGGTCTGACTTCTAATCCATTTTCGTGAAAATAGGTTGGTAATTTGGAACACTTCTTAAATGGAAGTTGTATACCTTTGAAATGTCTTTCCAACGGTAGGTCGCCCAACTCCAATGGAGCTCTGTGCTAGGAGTTATGCCCATTTTACTGAACATCATATGTGCAGTGTAAACATTAGGCGTGTGCGACGCGGCGCCCCAGGCCAAATTTTTAGAAAATTCAAAATTTTGACGCCGTCGAAATAGATTCACTATGTGCGCCGCCCTGGGTGACGCACCAGGCCATTTTATTCCTGAAGCGATTTTTTCTGAATTTTATAAAAGCCTAACTTCGTTATATTCATTCCCACTTCGTTTTGGCCGACTTTTTGAGAGGAACAACCCTAGGGTTTCCCCAAAACATATAAGGTAAGTTCTTGATCAATTCCCATCATTACTTCATCAATATAGCATCAAATTAATACTAGTTCATCTTCCAAATACCCTAGATTCTTGAAACCCAAGAAAGAGAAGAAGAAAGGGACGTTTGGAGACGTTGAGATTCCTTCAATAAGGTATGATCCTTGACTCTTCTTATGTTATTGAAAGAGTTAGTCTAGTATAGGCTATCCTATGGGATTATAATCCATGATTGATTCATGAAGTGTTCAAGAACACGTTCTAGTCATGAAAACCCTAGTTTTTCTATAAAGAGGGTATATGGGTAGAATTAGATTAAAGCTCTAATCTTTCTCATCTAAAACCATTGTAGTGTGATTGTAGAACCTTAGGAATAACGTTTGAGCGGTATTTGAGGTATGTCTATATTTCAAAAATCGTCTTTTCAAGTATGTCTACTTTTGAAGTACGTTTATATTGTGAAAGCATGATTTGTATTTGAGAATCCTTCCTTGATTGTTTGTATAAGTTATAACTCTTGTTTGGTGGGAGTTCTTTTGGAATTAAAGATGATTTCTTTTAGAAAATGTCATGCATGTTTAGCGTCAAGCCCGCATCGAACCTTATATGAACTATACTACTTTGTGAAACTCATTTTCCCATTATTGGATGATTGAACTTATTTTTCTAAAGGTTGGAACTTAAACTTGTTTTGTTGTTGAATGGGTTCTTGAACTTGAAATTGAATAAGAGATTTGAATAAGATTCTAAATCGGTTATGACTTGAAATGCCTCTATTTTGAGATGATGACTTGAGAAGTGAGATTCAGCTCAAAGCCATGATTGATGATTTGGTAATATGCCATAATTTGTATTTTGTTTGTGTTTGGGCCTGTATGGGCAAGCTTGCTAGTCCAGAGGATGATTAGTCGTTATGGATCCTAACATATCAATACGAGTATTGCTGTGTCAGTCCAGAGGATGATTGACCTCCGTTGCTTCCTAGACCAGAGTATCTATTACTGTGTCAGTCCAGAGGATGATTGACCTCCGTTTCTTCCTAGTCCGGAGTATCTATTGTTGTGTCAGTCTAGAGGATGATTGACCTCCGTTGCTTCCTAGCTCGGAGTATCTATTGCTGTGCTAGTCCAGAAGACGATCAGCCTCTGTTGTTTCCTAGCCCGGAGTATCGACTGATTGATTTGCCTGTGAGTGGCTTGTTTTGTATCTTTGTCGCCTGTGAGTTGCTTGTGGAAACCTTGAGTTCTTAAATGAAACACAGAATGATGTGAACGATAACATAAGTGGAACTTGATATATTCCTGTATGTTGACTCTTATTGGTGATTTCCCTAATTTACTAGCTTACTTAATCCCTGGAGTTCGAACTGTTTCTTTTGATATCATTGTATTGATTTTACTACCTTATTTTGGTTTTTATTAACTATTGCCCCTTAGACACTCACTGATTACCCAGTACTCAGGCTTACCATTGTTGTTTTTGATGGTATGTTAGGTATCATTGAGGAGTAGGTTCACGATACGCCTACGAATTAAGAGAACTTGCTACTTTCGAGACTATTCGGCGAGCCCACATGATTGTTCGTGTGGCACCATTCTATCTTTACTTTTCGTATTTTAGTTTTGGGCTGTGTCCCGATGTTTTTAGACACTCTTTATTATCTTAGAAGCTCCATAGACAGTTGTCAGATTGTGGGTAGTGTGTTGGAGTCCTGTGTGACTCGTTGGGTATTTTTCCATATTTATTTACTAAGTTTCTGATTTGACTTTCGCTGGATTATATAAAAGTATGATCGTTCTTTTATCCAATTTATTAATGAGTGGTTTTCATAATTATTAAAATATTTTCGAAGTAGATTAGACGTTTATTGATTTTATAAGGTGTTTCTAGTGTTGTTCATTGTATCAGAGCCTAGGTTTATACGTGTCCTAGGTTGTGTCTGTGTCTGTGGAGCTACGTCTAGTGGAGTCTTCTTCATGCAGGCTGGCCACCTGTATGGATGAATGACTACCAGTACATTTTAGGTGTTTCTCATTCTTCTTGATTCTAGATTGTGTTGTAGAGCTTGAACTTCCTTTTGGATCATTCTGACGTGTTCGTTACTCGTGTTTTATGGAGATGACTTTAACTCGTGTTGTAGATGTTAACCAACTGAACAATGGTGTTATGGAGTGCACATTATTGTGATGTGTAATTTGATGGATGGTACAGAGTCATTGAAATTGTATTATAGGGGCTTGGTATATATGGTCGATGTAGAGTTTCGTTGTTGATAAATTGAGACAGGTATAAAGACAAAAGTAGTCCTTGTTACAATGAAAACTCTGCCGAAATCTTGTTAGGATGAAAGGAATAATTAAGATGTGATATGTTTCAAGTACTGGAGGTTAGGATAAAATGAACAATTGAGGGTCTCTTGTAGTGAATTAAGAATTATCGTACATTGATATTATATTCTTATTCGGTTAAAGATCTGTGCTATTTTGATGTCTAGTGGAAGAACTATTTTTTACGCTTGAAACTCGAAAACAACTGCTTGTGGAATCATCATTTAAGAATATGATGGAATTGATTTAGGTTTTAATTTGTTATTCTCGGTTTTGGCATGAGGTAATTTAGGCCTGAATCATGTGTTGTTGAATTAGCCTATTTGTTGGAGTATATTGTCTAGATTGATATATTGTGTGCTTCCTAGTCGAAGCATATACATGTTGAACCTTTTGGGTATCTAACTCTTGGAAAGTGAGATGAATGTAGAAACCCCCTTACTTCGTGTTGAGATTTGAGTGTTCCAGTCGTTAGAATCCCCGTGAGGACTATGTTGTTCTTATTTGGTTGTTAGTTGTATTTTTGTCTTTCCGGGATCATTTAGTACAAAGGAAGCTCGACTTCATGAATTGGCTCGTAGGGAGGTGGTTGAAGCCTTAGATGTGTGGTCACAGGTATTAGGTATTCTCACTATATGTTCTTTTGAAGCGTATTCGCTGATCAATTCGAGTTCGACTCTTTCTTATATAACTCAGCATCTTGCCCTTAATTTTGGTGTGGAACTCAAGCGATTGTTAGAACCCTATACTATGAATACCCCTAATAGTATTCTCGTTATTGCTTCTAGAATCTATAGAGATTGTGTAGCCGTAATTAAGGGCCGTGAGACTACCTGTGAATTATTGGAAATAGGAATGGTGAACTTCAAAATGATTATAAGGATAGACTGGCTTTCCAAATGTTATGAAATTTTAGGCTGCCGATTAAAAATAGTTAGGCTTGCATTTCTAGATGAACCCGTTATGATTGGAAGAGTAATATCGTTAAATCTCGAGGTAGACTACCTGTGTAAATCCCATATTCCATGCTTAGGTTTGTCTGGTGTAGTTGTGGGAGTCTCGGTGAGGGCCATATGGTTATTGTAATGGTATTACATGAGTTTTTTTTGAGATAGCTTGCAATACAAAGGAACACTAGCGAGAATATTGAAGACTTGAGGTTTAGTGAAAAATCTTAGGTCATGACTTTCATTCGGGGATGAATGATCCTAAGGGGGGTATAATGTAACACCCCGTGAATTCGGGTTAGGTGTGAAAGTGTAAAACTAGTAATAAGATGATATTTTATCTATATTAATCCATTCGGGATGAATTTGGGTGATAAGCAATCGTTTTGAAGTCAACCTAAATAGTGAAGTTCGTAAGAGTTCTCAAACTCGTCTAAATTTAAGTAGGTCTGACTTCTAATCCATTTTCGTGAAAATAGGTTGGTAATTTGGAACACTTCTTAAATGGAAGTTGTATACCTTTGAAATGTCTTTCCAACGGTAGGTCGCCCAGCTCCAATGGAGCTCTGTGCTAGGAGTTATGCCCATTTTACTGAACATCATCTGTGCAGTGTAAAAATTAGGCGTGTGCGACGCGGCGCCCCAGGCCAAATTTTTAGAAAATTCAAAATTTTGACGCCGTCGAAATAGATTCACTATGTGAGCCGCCCTGGGTGACGCACTAGGCCATTTTATTCCTGAAGCGATTTTTTCTGAATTTTATAAAAGCCTAACTTCGTTATATTCATTCCCACTTCGTTTTGGCCGACTTTTTGAGAGGAACAACCCTAGGGTTTCCCCAAAACATATAAGGTAAGTTCTTGATCAATTCCCATCATTACTTCATCAATCTAGCATCAAATTAACACTAGTTCATCTTCCAAATACCCTAGATTCTTGAAACCCAAGAAAGAGAGGAAGAAAGGGACGTTTGGAGACATTGAGATTCCTTCAATAAGGTATGATCCTTTACTCTTCTTATGTTATTGAAAGGGTTAGTCTAGTATAGGCTATCCTATGGGATTAGA
This sequence comes from Lycium barbarum, assembly GCF_019175385.1. Classification (NCBI taxonomy): domain Eukaryota; kingdom Viridiplantae; phylum Streptophyta; class Magnoliopsida; order Solanales; family Solanaceae; genus Lycium; species Lycium barbarum. The sequence continues at coordinate 52,923,766 of NC_083346.1, forward strand.
ATCCATGATTGATTCATGAAGTGTTCAAGAACACGTTCTAGTCATGAAAACCCTAGTTTTTCTATAAAGAGGGTATATGGGTAGAATTAGATTAAAGCTCTAATCTTTCTCATCTAAAACCATTGTAGTGTGATTGTAGAACCTTAGGAATAACGTTTGAGCGGGATTTGAGGTATGTCTATATTTCAAAAATCGTCTTTTCAAGTATGTCTACTTTTGAAGCACGTTTATATTGTGAAAGCATGATTTGTATTTGAGAATCCTTCCTTGATTGTTTGTATAAGTTATAACTCTTGTTTGGTGGGAGTTCTTTTGGAATTAAAGATGATTTCTTTTAGACAATGTCATGCATGTTTAGCGTCAAGCCCGCATCGAACCTTATATGAACTATACTACTTTGTGAAACTCGTTTTTCCTATTATTGGAAGATTGAACTTATTTTTCTAAAGGTTGGAACTTAAACTTGTTTTGTTGTTGAATGGGTTCTTGAACTTGAAATTGAATAAGAGATTTGAATAAGATTCTAAATCGGTTATGACTTGAAATGCCTCTATTTTGAGATGATGACTTGAGAAGTGAGATTCAGCTCAAAGCCATGATTGATGATTTGGTAATATGCCATAATTTGTATTTTGTTTGTGTTTGGGCCTGTATGGGCAAGCTTGCTAGTCCAGAGGATGATTGGCCGTTATGGATCCTAACATATCAATACGAGTATTGCTGTGTCAGTCCAGAGGATGATTGACCTCCGTTGCTTCCTAGACCGAGTATCTATTGCTGTGTCAGTCCAGAGGATGATTGACCTCCGTTTCTTCCTAGTCCGGAGTATCTATTGTTGTGTCAGTCTAGAGGATGATTGACCTCCGTTGCTTCCTAGCTCGGAGTATCTATTGCTGTGCTAGTCCAGAAGACGATTAGCCTCTGTTGTTTCCTAGCCCGGAGTATCGACTGATTGATTTGCCTGTGAGTGGCTTGTTTTGTATCTTTGTCGCCTGTGAGTTGCTTGTGGAAACCTTGAGTTCGTAAATGAAACACATAATGATGTGAACGATAACATAAGTGGAACTTGATATATTCCTGTATGTTGACTCTTATTGGTGATTTCCCTAATTTACTAGCTTACTTAATCCTTGGAGTTCGAACTGTTTCTTTTGATATCATTGTATTGATTTTACTACCTTATTTTGGTTTTTATTAACTATTGGCCTTTAGACACTCACTGATTACCCAGTACTCAGGCTTACCATTGTTGTTTTTGATGGTATGTTAGGTATCATTGAGGAGTAGGTTCGCGATACGCCTACGAATTAAGAGAACTTGCTACTTTCGAGACTATTCGGCGAGCCCACATGATTGTTCGTGTGGCACCATTCTATCTTTACTTTCCGTATTTTAGTTTTGGACTGTGTCCCGATGTTTTTAGACACTCTTTATTATCTTAGAAGCTCCATAGACAGTTGTCAGATTGTGGGTTTTACAAGAGGTGAATTTCCATTCAAGTATCTAGGATGCCCAATATCTCATAGCAGAAAGAAGAAGGCATATTACAATGATCTGATAAAGAAGGTGAAAGATAAACTCCAGAATTAGAAAGGCAAGTTGATGTCTTTTGGAGGTAAAGTTGTGCTCATCAACAGTGTTCTTCAAAGGATGCCAATGTATTTGTTTTCTACCATGGTCCCTACAAAGTATACTATTCAAGAGCGACATAGGATATTTGCCAGTTTTATTGGAGTAACAATGAAGATAAAAGGAATAGCCATTGGTCCTCTTGGTTAAATATGTGTTATCTAAGACAGGAAGGTAGGATGGGATTCAGATCACTATTTGATGTTTCAAAAGCACTCTTTGCTAAGCTATGGTGGAGGTTCAAGACTAGCTGCACTCTATGGTCCACCTTTATGTGGAACAAATATTGCAAAAGGAAAATTCCTAGGATCACAGCTGTGGCAGAAAATGATAGAAGCCAGGGATGATATTGAACATGCCATTTGGTGGGAGCCTAGAAATGGAACATCTAGTTTCTGGTTTGATAACTAGACTAGATTAGGTCCTTTAGTTAAGTTGATTCCTGCTAGTTTTCATCTCAATGAAGATATTGAAGAAGTGAAAGTAGTTATGACAGATGGAACATGGAACTTTGATCTGCCGCATCACACATTAGCTGAAGATATTGTTGAGCATGTCAGGTCTGAGTTAATTATCAATGAAAGGGGGATGATAAGTGACAAGGCTTGGTGGTTATTGATAAGTACAGGCAAATTCATAGTGAGTAGTGCTTGGGAGGCAATTAGACAGAAAAAACAGCATAGCTGGTTTTTCAAAATGATGTGGACCAAGGGCTTACCATACAAGATTTCTTTCTTCCTATGGAGGGTCTGGCATCACAATCTACCAATGGATGATGTTTTGGCAAAAATTGGTATAAATATGGTTTCAATATGCAAATGTTGTACCTTTCCCCAATAGGAGACAATGACTCACCTGTTCCTAACAGGTGAGTTTGCATCAGGTATCTGGCAGATTGTTTTTCTTCAGCAGCTGGATTACAAGGGCCATTTGTGTAGATCAATCAAACAGTTTCTAAATGGTGGACAGCAAAATGTGGTGCTAAGTTGAAACCTATCTATCAGGCTGCTCTTGCAATCATATGTGGTAGATATGGAAAAGAAAGAACACTATTATTCATGGAGGGGTGATGTCAAGAAATAAGGTGATTTTTTAGATCAACAGGAATTTATGGCAGCAGAAAAAGTTCAAGTTCTCATGGTTAGATATCCCTCACAGTTGGCCTCTTTTGGTTCAGTTTTTGGAGAAGTACAAACCACAAGTAACAAGCAAAGCAGTAGCATGGAATTGTCCTCCTAATGGTTGGTATAAGTCTAATACAGATGGGGCATACAAGAGCAGCACAGGTCAAAGTTCATCAGCATTTTGTATCAGGAATAGTGAAGGAAACTTAGTGCATGCATAGGCAAGCATTATACCAGAAATATCCTGCATTGTTGCTGAAGCAAGAGCAATCCTTGAGGGGGTAGAGTATTGTGTTACAAATCAGTTGCTTCCTCTGATAGTGGAAATAGACTCACTCTTGATGACAAAAGTATTGAATGATGAATAGGAGATACCTTGGAGGATTTCTATGATGGTGAATTTGATTCAAGATTGGAGGAAGAAAGGCACCATACAGATTGTCCATGTACTCAGAGAAGGCAACAAATTGGTTGATTTTTTAACTAACATGGTTGTTCATTTTGCAAGTACTTTTCACATAGCAAACTATCAGGAACTTCCATCAGAGGCTAAAGGAATTCTAAATGTTGATAAACATAATATGCCTAGCTTCAGATTCAAGAAACAGCATGTTAGAGAACCAGACTGAACTACAAAGGAGTTAGAAAATGCATGATCACTAATATCATGTAGACAACAGATAACAGTCAGGTTGGAAATCTTCTGTCATCAACTCATAGCTGTAAACTTAGTTGCGAGTGTAGTTCTATCCAATGTGTGGTATTAACTTTCAGTTCAGCCTATTGGAAGAACTTCCTTTGCAGCCTAGAATATGGAATTTAGCTAATTGTTCATAATCCCCTGGCCAGACAAAGAAGTATTCAGAAACTACACTTGACACTGAGATTGACTAACACAGCCTAATCCATGTTGGAAGGATTCTTCTGTTGGTATACTGATTCCATAACCACCTGGTGAGAGCTTTGAGGTGATTTGAAATGGCATAAAACCAAGACTGGATTAGCAGCAGTAATTAAGTCAATATTAGTGTTTAGATTAATGTTTCTAGTCTATTGTGAGGCACTTTTGGCCTTTGTTGCATTATTGCTTTTTTATTTTTTTTGCTTCTGTACAGATTTTTCTTATGAATAAAACACAACCAGTCTCATGTTGGTTGCTTTGATTAAAAATTTAAAAAAAAATAGATGCCCCATAACAAAAATTACAAAGAAAACGGAATTAAAATGCTTGATATTTCTTTATACAAAAAATCACATCAAGTATGGAATGTAGCATCGGCCATTCATCTACCCAAATATTAGGAGATCCATGGTGGTGCTATTGAAAAGAGAGAAACCAATCTCCATATCTTTTCTCCCATACACTAATTTCTATAATGAAGTTCATCTCATTCCAACCCCTACTTTCCAAAACAAAAAGAAAACAAGAGGAAAAAAGACAACTTTCTTTGGACTTTTTCCCAATAATGCCCTCCGTCCACAGAACAGACAAAAAGTAGATCCAACCACAATATTACTCTATCAAAAGAAAGAGTAATAACACTACTAAACCAAGGGCAAGAGAGGAAATCAAAGGAAACAACCCTTCCTAGCCCCAAATTCTAAGATATAAAAAATCAAAAAAAAGGATTTGAAATGGGACTCATTTTGTCCTTTGATCTTTTTCAAGAAGGAATGGCCAACAACAATGCCTGTCCTCCGGCAAGCATAAGAATCCCACAAAGATCATTTAACCCCTCCATCTTCCCCGCGCCAACCCCCCCCCCCCCCCCTTTTTTTTTTTTTACAATTGAGTGTCTCTATCATTTCAATACTGGCTTTCCCGTCTTACAAAACCAAAAAGTAAAAGCTGCTATTTTACCATCTTCTTCAATGCTTTTTCTTGTCCCAACCATAAATCAAAACATGTTTTTCTTTCCTGCAGAGGAAGATAATGTTATATTAGTTGCATATAATAGAAGCCTAGTGAGACGTATAAAATAAAATAAGAACTCATGCAAACATCTTATACAGGCACGAGGATTATATACTTGAGCTATTTAGCAATTGCGGCAATGATAATGGTTAGTTTTCAAGATAAAAAATACCAGTCCTAGCACTTAATACAAAATCACTCTGTTTCGTGGGACCCAAATCACCCAATTAAATAAAGTACTTAGAAGAAAAGAACAGTACGACGTATTATTTTATTTTTACGAAATTTTTTGTTTATCTTTTACCAACACAAAGCAATGTCTAGTAGTCAGACAATAATGCTCGACAACCAAAAGCACGGAGCACAAAGCAGGTCCTTTAATCCATGAATTTCAAACTATTCCAGGTGAATCCTGTTACTTCAATTAACTTCACAACTTACTAGTAGGCCAACCACTAATATTTTCACTCAAAGCAGTACCAGTAAATTACTTCCTTTTTCTTCACTTCTGTGCATTACGTATATTTTATCCTGCTTTCTCTTCTTTTTAATAAGACCATTCTTTTGACCCCTTCTTCCCTGTTGAATTTGGCTGGAAATATTTCACAGTATACATGCCGGCTCGCCAGTAACAGATAACTCTATCCACCAAGACTAAGGCAGATGGAAATAATTCACCTAGTGTTTTTGCCTCTATCGAGATTTGAACTGATCTCATGATTCTTAACCACTTTTTGACCATTAGACCACACCCTTGAGTGCGGCTCAAACCTTACATTTGTGTTAAAAAATTTATTCATATAAATAAACTATTTAAAACCCAATAAACAAAAAAAAAAAATTATGATTTAAAACCTCAACCAAAAATCTTAGCTCCGCCCCGACAGTAACCATTGAGATAGCAGGATACGGTAGGGATTGCAAGTCACCATCTGAATAGTGACTTGTATAATTTGTTGGGCCTTAGCTAATAATTTTGTCTAAAATATTATGCAATTGTTTATACCACCTTAACTAATTTTAATCATTGCACCCACGCTTCAATTATACACAGTTGCATAACAATTCTTCAGTCAAAACGATGTGACCATAGTAAATCAAATTCAAATCAATCAGTTGACTTCATCGGGACCCTGTTTTATGCAAGATTTGCCCGGTTCATAATCATAATACGGCCATTTTCAATCTTGGAAACAAATTTTATACTTAAATAATTCAAGATGTAACTTTGTACATGATAGTTATCAGGACCCATTATTTTGGATAAACTAAAACCTAGCCCCCTTAGGCCATCTCTAACCTTGCACCATTTTTTACACCAAATACTATTTTGGTGTAAAAAAATGATATTTTAAAGCTCCAACCTTGCATTATTTTTGCATGAATAGTATTACACCAAATTTAATGCAACACTATTCATCTACACCATTACTATTCATTAATATTTTATTTTTATTTTTTTATTATATAACACTTTTGATTTAACATATTATAATTTTAATTTTTACATTTAGATTCCTAATATACCTATTCATCTACACCATTACTATTCATTAATATTTTATTATTGTTTTTTTTTATATAACACTTTTAATTTAACATATTATAAATTTTAATTTTTACGTTTAGATTCCTAATATACCTAATTCTTTTTTATGTAATATCTTATAATATTAATTTTGGAGTATAAGTTTTATAAATTAATTTTCGCATATATTATTTTTATATAAAATTGTGAGTTAATTTTATTATAAGTTATAATTGTATAAAAAAATATAACCATCACAAAAATGAAAAGTGCAAATATAAAATATAATATGATGTTAATAATATGCCGTCGCGTTTTTGGAGAAAAGAAGTGCTACATGATATATTAACTACATGTATTATACTGCACAACATGGTAATCGAGGATGAGCGTGATCTTAATGCACCAATTCAAGATGCTTGGGAAGGTCCAACTCCAACAGAAGAAATGATGGTAAATGAAAATTATCGATTTGAACAATTTTTAGCTCGACACAAAAAAATTAAGAACAAAGATGCTCATTTTGCACTTCGTAATGCATTAATAGAGCATTTATGAGAGCAACATACTAATCATGGAAGTTGAATATTTATGTAGAAATTAAAATAAATTCTACCTTAATGTAATATTTATCTAATTATATTTTATCAATGATTTCACTTTTATTTGAATTATCCATTAATATGTATAACGTATAATATTTGCTTATAATTTATATTATTTAAAAATTTATGGTATAAAATAATTTTATATTAAATGGTTATATAACAAAGGATTATGAATTACATGGGATGGATATGTAAAAAAAAAAAGAGAATTTGTTTTATGAAATTAAAAAATAAAATTGAAGTAAAAGAAAATAATATAGTATAGAAGAGAGAGAAGAATATTCTTTTTTGGTGTAAAAAAGAGTGCAATGGATTGAAGTTAATTTGCACCATTTTGGTGCAAAAAATGGTGCAATGAGTTGGAAATGCCCTTAGGGATAAGAACAATGAAATAGAGAAATGCACAAGTTTGTTGTTGAAAAAAATGTTTTAACTGTCATGCTATGTAATCTCTACATCCAAGTTTGGGCTTAACTGACATGCTATATAAATACTTTATGTCACACAAATAGTTGAATACTTGTTCTTTCCAAATTCAAGAGAATAATCATCTAGGAGTGTGGTGACATGAATAATATTTCTTTACTCTTAATTAACGGTCTCGGTTTGAATTCTAGAATGGAAAAACTCATGATAATAAGCTCTTCCCATTTGATGAGCAGCCTTACATGACACGAATCTAGATTAGCTAAGCCACTGAATCGTTAAACTGAAACGAAAGTGAGAATAATGCAAAAAACAGATCCTTAGAATGTCAAGTCTATATTTACAAGTTCAATGTAATGATAGTGACAATTTACTCAAACAGTGTCAATTTAGTCAATGGCCATAAAGTCAAACGAGATAAAGGGGATTTGTGATTTATTCTATACATCCAAGATGATCCAAGTGATTCTAAAATATATCAACCCGACTAATATACCAAAAGCTAAAGGAAGGAAAACAAGAAGCAGAGGGAGTAGGTAAAAATAGTGACCACTCTGAAATCACATTTTAGTGGAACTTTGAGCTCTAAAAGCAAAGGTGAAACTGTGAAAGGCACATAGCATAGCAGAGAAAAAGAAAGTGCTTTGTCTAACAGTCAACCACAACATGATTTCAGGGTACAGAAAAAAAGTAGTGAGTAGGACCCTTTACTTTAATTCCTTCCGGACTACGGAGACTGTCCATGAACCCAAAGTGATCCCAAAATGACCACAGGGTCCCCCCACAACCTTATTACTACATCTGTCTCAATTTATATGGTCCTTTTCCTTTTTAGTTCGTTAAAAAAAAATGTCACATTTCTATAATTAATAATAGCTTAACTAAAAAATTCTCCATTTACTTTTAATGAAATGATTTATAATCATACAAATGTTTAAAGTTTGATTTAGAGCATGTCACATTTCTATAATTAATAACAACTTAACTAGAAAATTCTCTATTTACCTTTAATGAAATGATTTATAATCATACAAATGTCTAAGGTTTGATTTAGAGCACAAACTTCAAAAGTCTTCTTTTTTTTCTTAAATTTTGTGTTAAGTCAAATGGTGTCACATAAATTGGGACGGACGGAATAGTAAAATGACAACAAAGGCCTGAAAGAACCAACTGTCGGTGGACTAACACATTTCCTTACAACCACCAGCCAAGCTAGGCCTGGATTGAGTTTGATCTTTTCAAAGACAAAGAAGAAAAGGACATATGACGGAGCCCACTGATGCACACAAAAAAACAACACCCTATTACCCATATTACGTTCTCGTGATCCATGATTTTAATTAGACAACCTAACGTATTACTAAGGCAAAAGGGTTTTTGATTCATATCATTAATAATGTACCAATTATTAGTATTATGGGTCCTAGTTGATATCATCATCAAGCTTAGGTCACACAAGCTTGGAATTTTAAAATATCAAATGCACAGAAGAATTTTACAAAGTGGAAGGGTATAAGGAAAGAAGAATTTACCAATTTATTTGTCTTTTTTGTAATTTTTTTGCTCGTCTTGGTTACTATTTGAGAGATGTTTGGGAAGCTTTTGGTGTAGCTTGCTTAAACGCAACAGTGGGAGCTATTCGGCAACTCCTTTTCTGATGCTCTTGCACAAGTTCTCCAGCAAACCAGTCAAGTTTCTCAAAATTGCTTTGCTCTGCAATTCTCTTACCCCCAAAAAGCACGGACTCTACATTTTTCTGTTTCAACATTTCATCTGCTATTCTTACGAGCGTTTTCACATTGCTTGGACTTGGGTTCGCGTCTACATTCACCCCACAACGACCAAAGCTTGATCCGTTAGCCTGCAACCATAAACACTAACTGCTATGACCATTTAATTTTACTAATTAAGAAATCCAAGTTTAGCACATATTATAACACTTGAAACCAGCAAATAATTCTCTACTTTTACATGTTAATTTGAATTTACAACTCTTTAAGATTAAGAATAGAAAGTAAATATTCCTTGACTGGAAGAAAGCATCAGTGGATGACGAACTCAATAGTTTTCTGCCTGACATTTTATAAACCATGTGGCACTTGTTTAACTTATCCCTTTATTCTTCAAAATGATCAGTCTACTAAATTATTATATATTTCATTAGGCCAATTATCTCCACATAGTAGTCTCCTGCCACACATTCTATTGGTCAATTACATATCCCTAACATCCACTACACCATTTAACATCAACTGAACTGAAGTATATACTGTAAGCCTGCTGAAATTTACCCTCTTCAGTAAGTTATCTGTAAAGGGTAAAAAACCAGACCCCACCTTTGATAGCACAGTAATAAATAAAGCAAGCTCTCAAGGACAAGGAATTTGGTAAGAGAATAAATGGGAAGGTCTAAATAGTTGGGAGAGAGGTACTTGGTAATCAATGACTGTGAGGACCATCCTTGAGCCTTTTCTTTAACATACAGATGTAGGTGACCCAAAAAAAGGTTTTTTGAAAAAAAAACTTAAGTAACCATGTGGTCTCTTTCTATGAGAAATTTTTAAGTCACTAAGACGGTGCTGATTATGAATGATCACCCCTAGCTAGTTACAGCTCTGTACATATTTGCTGTACTAATTAGCATTCTTGATTTAGCAAATTGCCATCATCAGATATTACCAATTTCTCGTACCAAATTATCCAGTGCCAGTTAGACTTTAGTAAAGTACCCCCTCCCCTTTATTCTCAGGTGCAAAAATTCAATCTTTATCATTATTATCATCAATCACTGTAAAAGCTTACTTCATTCCAACAAATTAACTACTATATTCACAAAGAAAAAGAAGAAAGACACTCCTTCCAATTACACACATTGTGTGTGTTTAAGTGTTTTTGTGTCTTGAGTCTCGCCAACCAATAGGTTTTGTCTAGTTGTTAACTAAAGACAACATTGTTCCTAGTGGCCTCAATTTTGACTGCACAGTTTCTCTAGTAGCATACAAAACAACAACACTATCAATGATCTTAGCTTATAAAACCTGTAAATGAATCAATATTCTTCAAGAAATTAAATTGCATGCGCCCACAAACATCAAACGGCGCAGGTTAGAGGTTAGACCCACCCCTTCCCCTTTCCCATACCAAGACACCTTTCCACAGCCTGTCCCCTTTCTCCAGGCCCCTATTGATGAACTTTATCTAATACTCCTCCAGTGTCAATTTATGTGACATTTTTTTTTTTAAGCTAAAAAGAAATAACACCTTTCTAACTTTAAGCATCCCATTTTAAAGTTAAAATTCTTATTTTATCCTTAATAGAATGATGTACAACCACACAAATATATATGGGTTTATATTAGACCACAAGTTTCAAAAAAAATCTTTTTTTTCCTAAAATTTTGTGCCCAGTTAAACATCATCACATAATTGGAACAAATAGAGTACTCCCTCCATTTCAAAATGAGTGATGTTTTTAGCTTGGGCACACCCCTTAAGAAAATTATTTATTCCTGAAAAGTAAAATGTATTTTTCTTAATAAATATTTTGAAAAAGATATAGCTCTTGGTTATGTAAAACCCTTCTTATTTAAATAAGGGCAAAATTGAAAGAACATCGTTAGTGTCTTTTTGATTATGTGAAACACCATTTATTTTGAAGGGGAAGTTACATAATACTAGGAAATGAGTAACATATTTCATAATGTACAACTATTAACTATATTACATAATCTACAATATATACTTTATAAAAATATAGCGTATATATGATTTTGTACCATAAATCAAGAATGTTGCTATTAATAAAAGGCTAAAATTAAGGAGTTTCAACAATTAGTGATAACGAAATTAAATATTTATCAAACACATTAAATACTATTCTAAAAAGTTCCAACATACTCTGCTAGCCTTCTAATCCATAAACAAGTATATTATTATTTTTATGATATATATTATACTACAATTCTTCAAACAGGAGAGTATGGAGGACCCAGATTAGGGTAGAAGGCTAGTAGATAGTATCGTTTATCCTTTCATATTAGTAGTCGCATTATCGCGATATAAGTTCTTGTGCTTTGATTTCCGCGACTATCTGTTATTTCCTGTACTTTGATTATCTTATTTTATCTGTGATAGTTACTGCCCCTTTGCAAACTGCTTCATCATGGCTTAATCACTTTCGTTATTCTCATTTCCATATCGCTTTGAATTTTTTGGCCTTATCTGACCTCTTTTTATGCTTTCTATTGAGCCGAGGGTCTTTCGGAAACAGCCGTCCTACCTTGGTAGGAGTAAGGTTTGCGTACGCTCTACTAAGGTCTGCGTACGCTCTACCCTCCCCAGACCCCACGTTGTGGGATTTCACTGGATTATTGTTGTTGTTATTGTACAATTCTTCAAACAAGTATATACATTATTGTACTTATATATTATGTATATTGCACTATTATATACTATATATAATATGATTTGTTATATACCTTATATTTTTTTAGGTATATTTTCATGCACTTTTCTTATACCATATACCATATATCATATATTTTCATGTACTTTTCTTAATATTAATAAATTCAAATAATTTCTTTTAGTCACAAAAAAAAAAAAAATTGCATCAGTCATCAACTGAAAAAAAAATAAAGAGGAGGAAACGAAAGAAAAATAATCTTTCTAAAACGATAGATGGAATATGGGATTTGAAGTTGATTTGTTATATTTATTTTGAAAAAAATATTCTCTCTCATGCCTTTTTCATAGATTTTGGGAGGAGGGGTGTGGGGATGGGTGGGGGGTGATTTTGATAAAAAGAGGAAGTAAAAAGTGGATATGCATTAATAATAGTAATTCCTAAAATTAAGTATTATAGATATTTTAGGACTCCAAAAGTTGTATTTTTGTAATTAAAAAATTAAAATTTTGAATAAATTGTATTTATGTAATTTTTAGAAAATAATTGTAATCTTTTTAATTATCATTTTAAAAAGTTATATTTGTGTGAGTTTCCCTATTTTGAAATAAAATAAAAAATAAAAAACAGCACTTATTTTGAAATATCGAAATAAGATTTTGGAACAATTTAGAGAGTTAAATGCACATCCCCAACTCACTAAAAAAAAAAAAACAACGGTATACCTGAACGCGTACGTAATTACTGCTACGGTATTGTCCAAAAGCCATAGCGACTGAGTGGTCGACCATATCAGCCGAGCCATCCCCAGAAATTCGAGCCATTGGTCTAGCCCAGTCTTTTGCTTTCCAATTCTTGACTTGCTCATATTCAAAGCTTCCTTCTAGAAGCTGACCTGTCCCTAGTGAAAGTACCAATATATCCTCAACACCTCTCACGAACGGAAACTCCTGCTTATTGTGAAGCACGTGTGTAATCGCCGCCGCCGTAGGATTGCCCATAGCTAATCCGCCGTCAACCGCCACACACTTAGTTTTTCCGTCGACCGACTTCATACATACCTAGAGGTGACAAAATTAGCCATGAAAACATAATCTGTCCGACCCGTTCTAGTTTGGGTGGTGGGTCATTGATCGGCCTATTTATTAGCTCGCCCCATAAAAAATTGAGTTGATATGTAACCTAAATTGACTCATGAGAAATTTAGACCCGTTTGGCCATGAGAATTATTCATTTTTTTCTTAAATTTATTAAAAAATTGAGGTTTAGCCATGAAATTTTTTAAAGTTTGAAAATTAAAATACACCTAAAATTATGTTCACTTTTTTTTTTTTTTAAATTTTAATATATTTAAACAACAAAATATTTATTGTAAGAACTATAAACCACACACAACTCTATATTAACTAACCTTCAAACATTCCTAATAAAGTGAAAATATTTGATTTCCATAACCAAACGCCTAATTAGTCAAAATATTATTTTTTTTAAAAAAATTATTTAATATATTATATATAACTATAATTAAAAAATATTATAAGGTAATACTAAAAACTTAGAAAAGAAGAAATAAAGTAATTAAAACTTTTATTAAGAATTGATCGGATTGAGTCATCACATTTATTTATTAACTCAATCCATTTTGACTTGTTCAAATTTTAACTCAATCCGCCCATTTAACGCCTCCATACTTACCGGCTCGAACACTCCAGGCTCGGCTGACGTGGCTCTGCAAACCTCCCATAGCCGGAAATCAAAGCTGTCGGTTTCCAAAGCATCAGCTCTCGAAAACAAAAACGGCGCCGTAGATGAAAGGTCGTAGCATGGTATCAAAACCGGTTTCACCGTGTCCTTTAACGTTAGGGCTCGACCTGTTTTTTTATCTACAAACGCTTCCTTCATCGATTTATCCAAACCGGTCGTGACTGAACCGGTGTTGGACCGGAAAATCCGTTTAAACAACCCACCTTTGGTAGGGTTAGGGTAGAATTTCTTGGATTGTTCGGTTAGAAGCTTCCACGTGTCACCAGCGTGAAATAACGGGCGGTTTTGGTCATTTAAGGAGAAGAGCATGGCGGTGAATATACCTCCAAAGCCTGAACCGGCTGCCACATCGAAGTAATCAGCGATTCTTGCATCTGGATCTCCTGATTTAACCTTGAGTGCTTGTTCTAAATAGGCTAAAGATTTTCCTGATAGGATGCTTCGCATTCCACCACCATCTATGCTGAGGATGCAGATTTTGCCTCTCTGGTTTTTTATTGCCTGAACCGGTGATGACGTGTCTTTGTTGTTATTGTTGTGGTGTTCAACAGATGGAGGAGGAGGAGGTGTTTGTTTAGGAATCCATAGCTTCTGATCATCGTAACCGAATAAAAACTTGCTTTCTAATATCGAGAAAAGCTCGTAGCTCAACTTATCTGTATCTATGCTTGGCTCTTGCATATCTGTTAGATTATTACACGCCATTAATGGGTGGTTCTTGTTTTTGTATATATGAAATGGGTTGATGTTATTTATATATATATAACTTTGTAATCTCCGGTCTTCCACTAAACGTGTTTCTGGAAGAGCGGGAGGAGAAAATAAAGAAAGAAATTAATCTGAAAAGTGAAAAAGAAGGTTGACTAATCTTCTTTTATTTTTTTTGTGTATGTGTATATACGAAGAAAAAGTAGGCAAAGAGGAATAATAAAGAAAAGTGGGTAGTGAAGATCCTGTATTGAATATAGAAATACTATATGAAGACGTCAATAAGAGATGAAGAACAAAAGAAGACAAAGGAAGTGATGAAGAGGAAGCAACAACATAGCAGTTGCAGAGGATGTCTGTTTGCTTTAAAAAAAAAAAAGAAAAAAAAAAAAAAAAAACTCTCCAGGTCGCTTAATCCCACACTTTTTCCAACTTCCTCCATACCTCATTTCATTGTCCATATTTACGAATACTCCAAATATCCATATTTCTCTCTCTTTCCTCTTAAACCCTACCATCTTTTTATTTTACCTTTTATGGGTAAACATGTACTTTTCCCAAAGTATTAATTTTGCCCCCTTTCTGTAACTTGAATTGTTTTTTTTGTGAGTTTCATCTATTTCATCTGTCACAATTTAAGTATTTTTTTTTAATTTGTTTCAAAAAGAGTATTTTTGTTTACATTTAATAAGTTATCAATTCAAATATCCTATACGTTAAGTTTATAACCACAAGATTCAAAAAATGTTTTAGTACATTATACACATTTTTAATTTAAAATCATAAAATTTAAAAGTTTTTTTTTTAATTTCTTAAACATATACTTAGTCAAATTAAGATACTTAAATTGGGACGAAGGGACTACATCTTTATCTTCCTTGACCCCCGAGCATCGGATAATGTAATTGTGGATAAAACCTAAATATTTGTATCCCATAATTTTACATAAATTTTTTACCCAAGGGAATTGTTTTTTTTTTTCCCCTTTCTATAAAGATGGTATCAAGATTAACTTGCACGTATTTCAATTATTTAATTTTGTCCATCAAGATTTAAGAAAATGAGAATTACCTATTGTTTGGTTTTTCTTATAGAATTTAACTTTGTCCTTAAAACTTACACCCGCTACCAAATAAGCATTAGCTTAAACATACCTAAGCAAACTGTAAAGTTGGTAAGGAATTTTTTACACGGATGGTAAACTTAATTAACATGTGTACTTATGATCATTGATTCATTGAAAAATTATTTATTGGGTTACTTGAATGAAGTATGTTTTTTGTGCGAAATAATTGGTTGGCTATTTAAACTTTCACATTATCAGTGTGAATTAGCTTCTCCACCTTATAATACCATCCCCGCTACACCTTCTTGATATATTATTAAAATTTAGGGATAATTTCAGAAACCTCCCTTCACGTTTGGCTCTATCACATTCACCTCCCTTGTGGTTTACAATGTTACGCATACCTCCCTTATTTTGATTTTCTTGTAACCATACTTTAAACCTATTTAAAATAAATATAAATGAATTACGATTTGACAAATTTACCCTTCGTAATATTAATTTCTTCATATTAATGAACAATATCAAAAAATATCTTACTTAACAAATACTTCAAAAATAAACCAGCAAAAAAATCGCATTTTCCTTAAAATAAAAGTCCTCTTCCCTGCAAACTTCCAGTTATCATTACGGTTCAATTCCTCTTCATTCTTCTTCGCAAAAGTCAGCCATCTTTCCTGCAAAAGAAAGCAAATTAGGTATTCTCTGCAAATCTCATATCTTTGCTAATGCAGATTAAGTATTCTTATTTTGTGGGTTTTGATGCTACATCACATATATATTAGAAGTACAAAACCCTATAGATTAACCGTGGCTTTAACCCAATTGTTAAGAACTACATTTTGTATTAGCACGTCAATTGATGCAACCAAATATTAAGGAAACGGCATTCGAAAGGGATATCATGAACAAAAATTCAACCAATTTAATTGGCTAGTATATTATGAACAACAATTCAACAGGTATATTGACAGAAGTACCCTGAATTTTCTTCATCACTTTGCTGGCTGGATCTTCCATTAGGATCACCTTTGACATGTTTTTTACACCAGCAATGTGAAGCATTCAGTCTCATCCTTTTCTTTTCCTTGGAACAATAGTCTCTACACATTAGGATGTCGTGACTAGATTTTGTTCTTGTTTACTTGTTCTTCTTTTTCATTGTTTGTTTGTGTGTGTTTTTTTCCACTGTAGGATGACACCTCCCATGGTTTATCATGATATAACTGTTCACTACGAGAATCATGAGCACAAGATCTATGGTGTGAATCCATCAAGTTACTTGTACTCCCATCTTTTGAATGATGCATGTGAGAAAGCACTTCATGATGTTCCCGAACTTGAGTAGTTTGATATCTACGAAGTGTGAAATTCCTAATACTTATCTCAGTATGGATTTGAATTGTGATGAAGATTTGAAACACATGTTCAATTTTTATGCAAATCACAGAAGCATACATATTATTCTTTACAGTATAGATATAATTCCTTCTCCCCAACAAGTACATGATGACTCAAATGGAGAATTTAGCAGTTTGGCTCCTAGTGAATCAGCGAACATGAGTGACGATGCAGAATGGGAATCATCGGGTGATGAAGACTGTAATGATGATGTAGACCCATTTGACCTTTTTTCAGAGGAGAAAAATCAAGAAGTTGATGAATATTTTGAGGTAGATGATAAAATAGATGAAGATTCTGATTTAGATGATCAAACCCCTATGGAAATTTCATTGAGAGGGAAAAAGTTCGCCTATGATCCTTCTCAAAAAATTAATTATGTAAAGGGAGACTTGTTTACCTAAGTTGACGCCTTTAGGGCTGCATTGAAAGATTATGCTATCCAAGAAGGAATTAAGTTAATGAGAAATAAGAATGAAAAGTCTAGATGCACAGTTAAGTGTGCACTGCCCGGATGTTCTTGGAGAATACATGCTTATCCTCTCCCAGATGGAATCACATATAAGATTAATACCTTAACGGATCAGCATGGCTGCATAAGGGAAATGGAGAGAATCTATGAAGCTAATTCTACTTGGATTGCAAAAAAGTTGGTGGATATTCTTAGGGAAGACCCTGATATGACTAATAAGGGTATAATGGCAATTATGAAGATCTATGGATTAACACCTCACAGGATGCAACTTTGGAGAGCCAAGACCAAAGCATTAGAAGAGATTGAAGGAAGCCACAAGGAGTCATATGCAAAGCTTGCCAAATATGCTGAAATGTTCAGAGTATCAAACCCAAGAAGCATTTTTAAGGTGCATTATGAGAGGCCTGACTTTACCATTAGCCCTAAATTTCTGAGATGTTTCTTTTCATTTCCTGCTTCAAGGAATGGATTATTGGGAGGATGTAGACCTTTTGTTGGTTTTGATGGATGTCATCTTAAAGGGCCATATGGTGGAGTTTTGCTATCAGCATTTGCAATAGATGCAAATAATGGCCTATTTCCAATTGCATTTGCTATTGTTGAGAGTGAACAAAATGAAACATGGAGATGGTTTTTCTACTGGTTAAATGACTTTGTTGGTGCTTGGCCGCGTAACAAGCCATGGACATTTATGAGTGATAGACAAAAGGTGAGTAAAATGTGTTATGTATCTGTATTACATTTTTAGATATGTTTACATTCACAATCTGATTATTTATTCATTTATTTATTTATTTATTTAGGGACTCCATCAAGCATATGAAGAGATCATTCCATTTGTGAGTGGAAGATATTGTGCTAGACATATATATGCCAACTTCAAGGCACAATACCAGGACTACTTCTAGCAAACTACTTTTGGCAGCTGCCAAAAGTTATGAAGTTAAGTACTTCAATGAGGCAATGGAAATGATCAAGCAAATTGATCCAAAGGCATGGGAGTATTTATCAAAAATTGAGAAGCGAACTTGGGCAAGACATGCTTTTGACCCCAGGGTAAAGTCTGATCACATAACAAACAATATAAGTGAGTCTTTAAATTCTTGGGTAGATGAGTTGAGGGGAAAGCCTATTTTGGCGCTTGTAGATGGTATTAGGGCCAAAATAATGACTACACTTCAGAAAAGAACCCAGAAGGGTCGTGGCTGGGAAAGTGCAGTACCACCATCTATAATTGAGAAATTGAATAACGCCAAAAAGTACTCAAGGAAATGCACTTTGCAGGTTGCTGCTGCTAATGAGTTTGAGGTTATTGACAAAGATAGACATTATATAGTTAATCTTGACACAAGAACATGTCAGTGTGGCGTATTTCAGATTTCAGGCTTACCTTGTAAACATGCAGCTCTTGGCATTGCCCACAAGAGAGATAGGATGGAAGCATACTGTGATCCAATGTTAAAGACAGAAGCTTATCTCAAATCATATTCTGAACGCATACATCTGTTCCTGATGAAACTTTTTGGCCACCAATGAATGAAATCCTTCCTACAACCATTCTTCCTCCGGATCTTAGAAGGCGGCCTGGTAGACCAACTAGAAACAGAAAAAAAGCAGCTGATGAAGGTGCAACTTCCCAATCGAAGAGATCATGCACAGTAAGGTGTTCGACTTACAAACATTATGGACATAATAGAAGGACTTGTCAGGGAGCTCCAGTAAGAGCAAAAGAAAAGAAGGTACATAAATATCATGCCTTAAATTAGAACATATAATAGGTTGCATATGTATCAAGTTTACTAATTCATTTTCTTTATGACTCGAAGGGGAAGGGATATGGCCAAAAACAAAAAGGTGGCCCTGGGTTATCTACTGCTGGTTTAAGTGGAGCTGTTTTATGGGTAAAGTGTTCATTCAAGATTCTTTGTTCTTTTTTTTTTCTTCTGTTTTGGACAATACATAGATCAGCTAATAATAATTATTATCAGGAACATGCTACAGGAAATATTCCTATTGTTTTCTCTACTCAAGGAAATCAATCTAGTAGCACTCCTTTGTCTACAAATAAAACAGCTCCTAATGCATCACTTAATGGAGATACGATTCCTCCCAGGCAACCAAAGCATGTTGCCAAAAAAAAAAAAAAAAACTGTTGCAACTGGACAACCTAAAAAGGTCATTCTATATCGTCTTTGTCACTTAGTTTATGATACTTTTATTTGCTATTTCCGAAACATTTTTCATTTTCTAGAGAGGAAGGCCCTTGAAAACATCTACTTCTGAATTCTGATACTCAAGTGGAGCAAGGAAAGCGTGGAAGATTTGGAGACTATAATGCAGCTTGACAAAAAAATAGCTAGCTTAGGAGAAGATAACCTCGAGCATGAATAGAACAATTTGTGTCAGCTTGTTGCTAGAGTGAAATATCAAAACACATTGGTTTTATCACATGTTCCAGGGATGTTCTATGAACATTTTTCTTGACTCATGTACTGACAAAGTTTCATTTATTCCATTTCACTCCTATTTCTAATACTTTTACTTCAATACCAGATGCTTGCAGATATCAATCTTAAAGAGGATATTTGGTGATTGCTTTCAGATTTTTACAATCCGCTAAGAGTTAAGCTGGCATTTCAGATTGACTGATGTAAACAAAAACTTGCACTTAAACAAAAAATATTCCTATATAAGTAATTCATTCGATATTATAATGGCCCGGTTGCTCCAATGAAGAGAAGAACCTATGATTAGCTTTTCGGGAAATTTCCAAACGAACAATTTTAACAAAATCTCCCGGGCCAATGGCAGTTGAACTGTTCTTTCTAGCAGGTGCAATAGCGCACTGGGATTTCCAAATCTTAAAAACTAGAACTCCTCGGCTTGCGAACTGCCTAATCGGAAAGAGTGGGTGCTATCATTAAAGCTTTGTATTGGTTTGAGATCCACGAGCTACTCATTACTAATATTATCATTTCCGTTAAAGCCTATCCAATCTAAACAATATACGTAGCCATTAATCGTCCTACATGGTACTCGCCCAAGATGGTTAATGTTGTAGCACTTAATCTTCAACATACTAGAGACGTTTGGAGTATTAAGAGTGAAAGAGAGATGAATTCACTTACCTGCTGCAGCCAACAGTTGTGTCGTTGCTTTAGAACTTATAAATTCAATTGCTTTGACCAACAACTTCCTCCAATATTGACCGGTCCTGCAAGCTTAGATCTAATCTTGATTCTCCTCTTTCAAACCCGACTGTATTTTGTTGCCACTTAGCTGAAATTTTTGATTTCTTTTTACGTATACCCGTCTTTCATAAATGAAAAAAAAAACATATAGAACTCAAACTCGACTTCATTCGCTGGAAATTTTGGGATGATTTATCTCTATTTCTTGAATCCTTTTTTTCTCAGCTCACGCATATCTTTCATAAATCTTTTTTGATCGTTCTCATCAGCTTCCTCTTTTGGGGAGTCCATTTTTACCTTCAATTTGAAGAACTTGTTGCTGGAAAATGGTGGGTTGCCGTGAAAGTTCTATTCGCGGATGAATTGGTAAAGGTGCAGATGAAGAGTTATTACCTGGGTTATTAGTTCACTTACCTTAATGCCAAGACACGTGAGATTTGTTTTGTAAAAAGAAAAAGAAGCAAGTTGGCTTTACACGTGTAATAGTATTAATTTATTTTTGCTACTTTATTCTTAAAGTATTGTTCATTAATATGAAGAAATTAATATTACGAAGGGTAAATTTGTCAAATGGTAATTCATTTATATTTATTTTAAATAGGTTTAAAGTATGGTTAAAAGAAAACCAAAATAAGGGAGGTATGCGTAATATTGTAAACCACAAGGAAGGTGTGATAGAGCCAAACGTGATAGGACGTCTCTAAAATTATCCCTAAAATTCAAATAAGCTAGACAAAACAATTTAGAGAATTAGAATGCTGCTCACCGATATAGAAATAATTAGGGCGAAGCTAGAGCAGGAAAATTTGGGAGGGGGTTGGAGTTAATTACTTTTGGGAAAAGTGGATTATTAATTCCATTAAGCAAATTAAGTACGTGCCAAACCAGTTAGCCGATAATTATTCCGTTGATTATAGATTAGTACATGTTCAGGTGAAAACAAACAATCCTTTCAAAACGTGTGAACAAAATCTGTAGACAGGAAACGAAAATGGGTCAACTTTGAAAGAATTGTAATACTTAAGCATTCAATTCTCTATTAAAGAACTTTATTCATATAATATCTATAAAGGATTTAATTTAATGGGATGTAACTGTTTTCAGGGTTACAACTAGGGTGTCAATGATTTTTTAAAAAACCGGCCAAACGAGCCTTATTGAATAGATTATTAATTTTTAAGAAATAAATTCTATGTTTTGATATAAATTGATTTATAATTGTATTGAATAACTAGAATAGGATTTTATTTTTCAAAAAAACTAAAAAAAAAAAAAATACTGTATGAAATCGTAAATTGAATAATACTCTATGCAACCCTGGACCAATCTCTACTGCCTTTTGCATAAGAAATTATCTTGGAGACTTTGTGTATGCTAGTAAAATCTCATATACTACCAGCATATGTGTAGAGGAAAAAGCCATTCATCATGGAATTGAATATTGTGTGTGCAAGCAGCTTCTGCCTTTACTGATTGAAACTCTTTTTTTTTTTTTTTTTTAACTGATTGAAACTCATTCCCTGACAATGAAGAAATTGTTGGATGGCACTTGGGAAGTACCATGGAGCATTAGAATGGAAGTAAATGTTATAAACCACTGGAGGAGAAAGGGACATATACACATTGACCATATTTTGAGAGAGGACAATGTAATAGCAGATGTTTTCACTAACATGATTTTTGATTTTGCAGGTACAATTCAATTTTTATCTTTCTAGGAACTTCCAACATGCAAAAAAGTTGATCAATGTTGATAAAGCCCAAATATCAAATCTGAGGCTCAGAACTATCAAGAGAAGGGAACCAAATTAACATCAAGGGATTATTGCTACATTCCTGACTACAACTGATCAAATTTTAAGAAGTCAGGAATCATACAGTCACAACATAATTACAGAACATTCAGCAGATGACTTTGAGGATATGAACACTACGGAATTAGATTTCCTGAGTTGAACATAAATAAAACAGATGATAGATCTTCTACTCCTCTTCTATCCAATGTGTGGTATTAGCCTTGTTTTCATCCTATTGGAAGAAGATTAATAAGGGATAACATTCAGTAAAATATTTTTTGTTCACAGAAGTTTCACTTGGAACTATAAGTTGGCAGAGAGGCTGTTGGTTGATGACGACAGAAAAGATTTTGCACTATCCATTTTGCCTGAAGATTTCTTCTTATGGTCATTGATTCCATAGCACCTGGTGAAAGCTTTGAGGTGACTAGAAATGGTATCAAACTAAGGAGGATGGACTTAGCTGCAAATTCTCTTCAGAATCTACCAATTAGCATACATGTTCCTTTTGTTAGAACACTTTTGGTCTCTTGTAGTTTCTTTAGCTTTTCTTTCCGCCTTTTGATTTTGCAAACTCTTTGTTCTCTTTGATTTTATTTATGATAATGACATTTAACCTTGGTGATACATCCAAGTGCTTTTTATTTTGATGATTTTCAAACTGATTCAGAACCAGATAGAGACCTGGTCTGTGATCTGCTCTCTGTGCATCTTGCACGGTAAACCGAGACAGCTGTAAAGCCGAACTACTCACTGCACGCAAGTACAACAGTTAAGCTGGCCCATGCTTTAGGTCAAATATTGAATGAGTGGTCTCTATTCATCCCACATGCTTCCCACTATATATACAACATGTTGCAACATATTGTGCATCACTTGGAAAATCTAAAATCACTTTAAAAAGTGCAGCCGTCACAAGACTCTCCAAGTGTTCAACAAAGTTAATCACAAACTTAAGGATATGTTTCCAACACTGAAGATGCTTTATTCTCTTAGTTTGTTTTAAGTTTTGTTTCATGTGCTTTAACTTGTAAACCTACTCTTCTATTATAAGAAGCTGTTGTAAGTATTTCAAATTCTTAGTAGCTATTAGGCAGTTTGCCTTTCAATATATTAAGTGGTACCCTTGGCTAGTGTTTAGTCTAAGGTGTATTAGTTAGGTTTGGCTAGAGGTAGTCAACCTTAGTTTTCTTGGCTAGAGTTAGTCAAGTTGAGGTATTTACAATCGGTGTATTGCAAAAGGTTGAGGGACTACGGGAGTTAGTTCCTAGGTTACATAAGTGTTATTGTAAGGGTGAGCGGTTATGAGAGTTAATTCCTGGCTTACAATAGAGTTGTAATCTGAAGTTGCTCGGTAAGTGGAGTTGAAATCCTAATGGGGTAGGTTTTGATTTTTAATCCCTTAAGAAAGGAGTTTTCTACGGTAAAATCTTGCCTTCTATACTTACTGCATTTCATCACGGAACTGATACACAACCAGGTCCCTCATATATTGTTTGGTGGATGCACAGCCTCTAACATGTGGTATCAGAGCTGGTGCTTTCTAAAAGGTTAACACCTAGAAAGAATCTGTGAAATGGCAGCCCCACCAAACCTTGAAGAAGGTCAATCATTCACCAGACCACCCAGATTCAACGGAAATTACTATGGGTGGTGGAAGGCTAGGATGCATGACTTAATTATGGCTAAGGACTCAGAACTGTGGGACATTATTTGTGATGGTCCTCATGTTCCTGTAAACAAGGATGAAGCTGGCATGACAACCACTCCAAAAAGGAGGCAAGAATATAATGAGGCAAACAGGAAGGTTGTGGAGAAGAACTACAAAGCAAAGAAGATCTTGTGTGTTGAATAGGAGCTGATGAGTACAATCGAATTTTAGCATGTACAATTGCTAAGGAGATCTGGGAAGCTCTCCAAACTGCCCATGAAGGAAAAACTCAAGCAAAAACACTCCAAGATTGACATGCTCACTACAGAGTATGAATTATTCAAAATGAAAGAGGATGAATCTATCCATGACATGCACACTAGATTCACCTCTATAATCAATGAACTCAGCTCTCTAGGAGAGATCATCACATCTATCAAACTGGTAAGGAAGCTACTTGGAGTTTTGCTTGATTCTTGGGACAGCAAAGTAAATGCCATCTATGAAGCCAAAGATCTCGCTAAGCTGACTGTTGATGAGCTAATAGGAAATCTCAAGACATATGAGATGAAGATGACCATGAAGAAGGCAGAAAATAATGAAGTAAAGAAAAAGAGAAATCTTGTTCTTAAAGCTGCAAGAGGGGATTCAAGTGACGATGAATCTGAAATGGCCTATCTTACTCGGAGATTTCATAAGATAACAAAGAAGAATGGTGGATTCACCAAGACAAGAAGCTCTAGCAGAAACTTCAGAGGAAACGACAACTGCTGTCACAAATGTGGGAAATCTTGCCACTTCATGAAAGATTGTCCTCAAAACAAGTAGGACAATTATAACAGGACTGCCATGAGGAACCAAGTTCCCGACAGGAGATTCAGAAGAAAAGAAGTTGCTGACGAGCTGGTGAAGCAAGCGCTTGCTGTATGGGGAAATTCCTCTAGTGAATATGAAGATGAAAATGACCAAGGGGACATATGAATGATGGCCATTGAAGATGGAGTAACTGAAAATGAGTCAATAAGTTCGCTCATGGCTGAGTCTGACACGCATAATGAGAATAAGGAGAGAAACTTTCTTGACATAAAGAAAAACTTGAAAGTTTACTCTCAAAAGAAACTGATATCACTAGCAAGCGTGTTAATTGATGCGTATCACGTTCTGGTTGCTGAGAAGGGTGAGCTAAATCAAGTAATTGATGAGATAGAGCAAGAAAGGGAAGACATGTGTATATCCTCTGCAGAAATGAAGAAACAAATCCATGAGACAAACCAACAAAACATTTTGTTAGAAAGCCAAGTAAGAGAAGGGGTGAAAATGTCCTTCAAGGGAAAAGGTGAAGCAAATGAAACTGTTACACCTCGCAGCTTGGCACATTGAGATTTGCTAGGTGGTAGTCGTACTGTTGCGGACGCGGGGTTATAGTTAAGGATGTATGAGGTTATGTATGTTCATCCTATGATTATCAAGGTTAAGTTCATATAATAGGTCATGGAAGAGTTGGAGGACAAGTGAATCAGAGAGTTAAAGTGGGGCCCACATGATGAGGTTTTATAAAGGACATATGAAAAGTAATATGAGTAGTACATGGGAAGTTGAGCAAGTCTTAAAAAGGACCCTTAAGCCAAATATGGCATAAGCCCTCCAATGGGATTATTTAAGGGTACGTTTTCGGATGATCTGACTTGGAGAGGACAAAACGCCATTGTAAGTTTGGAATTTGGAATCACACCAAAAATAAAAGTTGTAGATAATTAAAATATCTTTCCAACCATAGGTCGTGGGCTCTCATACGATATCGGGATCACACGTTATGCACGTTTTAAGATCGGCTGTCACGGCAAGATATTAACCCTGCGCAAACGCGCTAGAAGGTGGCGCGAACACGCAGGGCAAGACCCCACAACTCAGCGCGAACGCGCCACATGGAGGTGCGAACGCGCTGAGTAAATTTTAAGTTGGTCCAGGCAGAACCTGGACCGTTATAAAAAGGAGGTCACCCCCCCCCCCCCCCCCCAAATTCTTTAGCCAAAAACACCCCAAATCCTCTCAAATTTTCTGGAAATTTCCCAAAAGTTCCCACACCCACTTTTAAGCCAAAATCAGGTATAATTCCCGAATTTCGGCCCGGATAGCGTATAGTTGCGGTTACAAAATCGTATAGCGGCATGTTGTGGCCTAAGCTTAAGGTGGAGAAGTGAAGATACAACAATATTAACGGGAGAAAGGTATGAATCTTCTATTATTAATATTAATCTTGGTTCCTTTACAGAGATAGAGCCACTAAATAGTTATAAAATAATTTGGTTGATGGAAATATGGGATAAACACCACATGGGATGCTTATGAAGTATTTTGGTATTGAGAATATTATGGTTAATGTTGGTATTGTTTTTGTTGTTGTTGGTTGCTGAATTGAGATTTCGGGCTAGACATATAAACAGGGGAGATGCTGCCCGACTTTCGGCAGGATATAAAATAGTTTGATTTGAAAACCTGGCATAAGTATATAACAATGAGTCTAATGATAGTATGCGTCCTATTGGATGTAGGTTTATGAGTTTGGGCGATTAAGCGTAGATAATAGGAGGCCAATCAGGTATGTTAAGGCTCGTCCCTTTCTTTCAAAAGCATGATTCCTATGGTATGATTCCATAAATGTTTCCATAACCTCATTGATTTCAAAAGCTAGAAGTTCATAATTCTTAAAGCTTCTCATGATATTAAAGATGAGAATGATTCTATGATGATTACAGTGAAAATGATGATTTTATGTTCAAAGGTCTCAAGTTATGATTTCAACGATGATATGAAAATGTTGAGCTATTTCATGATTTTCTCGATTTATTTCATTGTTGTTGATCTCACCTTATGAATTGTTCGTTCGAGGTGAGATATAGCGATAATGGTTGTTCCATAATGTGAATCGGAGGTTACCGACCTTACGTCACTCCGCTAAAGTAGTAGCTTTTATTTGAACTCCCATGCATGCTATAAGTATAATATATGTATATAGCTATTTTTTGACATTACCGAGTTCTATTATTTCATTTTGCTCATGCACTGCACTCATTCTCATTCTTCATGTGCATACAAAAGGCACAGCTGACAGGGGGTGACGCTGTGGCCTTTGTTGTGATGTGTGTATATATATATATAAGGCACAGTTGACAGGTGTTGACACCCAATTTTGTCCCTCCTTTATTTAATTTTATTTACTCGGGCTTCTAAATTTATTGACGAGCTAAATATTTTATTTTCAGTTTTTATCGCTACTACTATTAATATCGCTACTTTTATTTTCAATATTATGAGCATTACTTTATCACAAATTTTAAATGGTTCGCCATCGTTTCATTTTCGGGTGGATTCGTTAAATTAATTATAAGACAACATTTTGTTAAATCCTTATTTACATATTAATTATTAATTATCTTCACATAGTATATATTATACCAGTTATTAAATTAGAAGCCCAAAAATAATTAAATAGAGGAGGAAGGACCAATAATTTTCAGCCAAATTAATGGCCCAAAATACAAATACAATATTATTTCCCTACCCAAATAAACAGCCCACATTTTTTAGCCCACTATCCATTCAATATCAGCGGCCCATTACCAAAAAAAAAAACTACCCGGTCCAGCCCATACCCGAAATTGACCCGACCCGGTCCAACCCAATTCCCCTATTTTTCTTCTTACCCTAATCTTTTTCTCTCTTCTTTCCTTTTTCCCGAAAACCCTTCAGCCGCCCCCTTTCTTTGTTTTCTCTCATCTCTCTCATCTCCACTCATCTTTCCTTCTCCCTCACGTTCTCTCCACCCGCTTCCCTCCTTCCCTTCTCTCCTCACGTTCCTCTGCACCTCCACTCACTGCTGTCCCCCCCCCCCCCCCCCCACGCTTGTCTCCTCCATCCCTCTCTCATACGCTCCTTTTGTTTTTTTTTTTTTTTAAAAAGTACAGATGAAACCCTATAAAGGTAATTCTAGTTGAATCGTTTTAGGGGATTTGTTTTTGGGAGCAAGAAACCTAAGGAACTTAGATAAAAGATCTGGAATCTACAAATTTTCCTTACAAAAACACAGTTACTTTAATCGGATTCGTTCGAGTTCGAGTAGAGATCCGAGATTCATACCCCACTTCACTGTACCCACAAAAGATCGGTAAACTTATTTCCTGTCTTTTATTTTTCATTTACAGTTCTTGCTGTTTTCCGTATATATTTTTTTTAGTTTTCTTCGTTTGGTTTTGGTTTGCTGTTCAATTATTAGTTTAGTTGTTACTGTGTTTAGGCAGTACTGGATACTATGGCTGCATTTGGTTTAGTTGTTGTTCTATGATAGTTTTTTAACTAGTTCATCTCTGTTTGGATTCCGCATTGGTATTCATGCAATTCATGTGATCAGTGAGTCTCAATATTTATTTGCTGGGCTATTTGAAATAGGATAGATTAGAGTATTGAAATAGCTTATCAAAAAAAAAAAAAAACTGTTGTTTATGCATTAATTCGATGTACTGAAAATGTCAATATAGTTTAAGTGTCGACGAGAAATGGCTATCCGCACCATGTGTCCAAACTGCTAGCCCGTCCTCTCTGTTATATTCTCATTTGTTAAGCTCTGTGTGTTTTCGATTTTATTAGCTTAGAGAATGCTGTTAGAATTAGACAAATAATGTTCCTTGTCCATGCATTTTTAAGATTCCGTTTTCTTTCGTATGATTAAAGTTTATTGGCTATGTGATTAAGGTTAGAATTTCTTTAAGGATTCGTTAGTAGAAAATATGCAATTATGCCTACACTCTCTCAATGTATAGTAGTATGAGTGATGTATGCTTCATATTATTATGTTTTAGAAGGACATCGAATCTGTTAGGGTCTGTGATTATTAACATGGCATGGTTTTGAAGATCAAACCTATTAGAAGTTAAATAAATAGTCCGCACTCATTTTTCTTTTGCTGTTTACAGCGAGTTATAAGACCCTCAGGTTTAAGTATTTAATTTGTCCAGAATATTGGCAATACCCTATTTTAGGAAGGTTGTAGTCATTTGAAAACTGTCAATGTTGTCTAATGAGTAAAACATGCTTTTCTTTGTCTCATTTACACAGTTTTTCTCAGATATTAAGAGAGGATGAAGTTTCTGTTTTCTTTTAGTTTTTTCTAGTCTATCTACTCTGCTTTCAGTCAATCACCCTCCTCTTCATAGTTTTAGTTTTTGTTTATCTCTAAGGATCTGTTTGGTCGATATTGTGTTCGAATACCAGCTCCTATCATTGACTCCAATAATTCATCATGCTTAGATACTTTGCCACTGATTTCAGTCTAGTAACTAAGATATATTAGAAAGACAGGTCATGCCTCGTGTTATTTAAATCTGCTGATTTTCCATTTCTTGAGCTGGTGTATTTCACATCCAAAATTACATTTTTATTCGGTCCTCCATATCAATTAGCTTTGGCTTCTTGTTGCGAGTGAAATCTACGCATCAGAATTGATAGCTTTGTTATCCTCCATAAAAGGAAGGAAACAAGAATAAGACAGATTAAGAATAAATTTGATAATTTATTATGGAAATCTCGAAAAATAACTTACTAGTTCAAAGTTTGACAAATCTGATAGATAAACTTTCGTACATGGAAGCCACTGTTTCATAAAACGTGTTTATTACATGAATTAATAGTGTTTGCCTATTGAGGAGCAAATCCACTTTAAAGCATGCCTTTGGGGTGTTCGTTGTCTGCTACTTAAGATCTGAGCTTTTTTTTAAAAAAAAAAAATGTTTTCCCAATCAATTATAGCATGCTATTTTTTACATCTGTTTGGGTTTCAAAGTTTGAAAAGCTTCATGAGTTGATCTCTATCCTTTTACTATACAACATGGTGACTGATCTAAATTTGCAAGTTGACTGTTGCTTTATTTCAGCTTTCGTGTATTATTGGTTAAGGTTATAACTCCTAATCTTCTTTATTTCTCCTTCTTTTGCATGTACTATGGAGCCGAAGAGTCTCCAAGTGAGACTCGATGACATCATCACTAAGTGAGGGCCAACGTCTCCTTCTCATTTCCCTTCATCTAGTGTCCTTCGCGCCCTCATACGAATCGAAACTAAAAGAGGGGCGAGGAAGATGGCGAATGCTTCTCAATATTCCTTCAATCGCTAAGCGCATCATGTTTGCTTTGACGATATCTTTCGCTGGAATTATGTGACTATTGCTTGTCTTCTGGTTTATTTGTTTAAGGCTACTTTAGTTAAACAACAGGGTAGTTTTTGATCATATATTTTTTTTCATTTTATTAGCTGGTTTAAATACATTAGGCGGCGCTAAAGATATACTCGCATCACGTCTACTAAGTTTATTTTTATCAGGTCAAATCTTTGCTGGAAAATATTTTGCTCTAGTGGTCTGGAAGCTCTCACTTTTTGTTTACATCAGTAATCAAGAGTTTTTTTTTTTTTAAATGGAGATTTTCCTTTTGTTTATCAAATTTTCTACATATTTTAAGTTTGAGAGTTTGAACTAATATATTAATCCTATTTGAAGTAGTTTAATAAAACGTAAGCTTAATGTTTTCATCTGAAGTAGTTTTTCTTTTCGAACGTTTACCTCCCTTTTTTATTACCTTGAGTCTTTGAATACTTCATAGTTAGTTAGTCTTGTCTAAGTTAACTCGAAGCATATGAACGTTTTCTGATTTACTATCTTTTTAAAACTTTAAACAATAAATTCTACAACTTTACAACTCGCCTTTTAAATTAATCCTACAAGTTCTCTTTTAAACAACATTTTTATATATCTATCTATAACTTTAGCAATACTTACAAAGCTATTTTCTTTTCTACAATATTATATTTATACTTAGCCTAACTAATCGTAAGTCCGGTCGGTTAACCATTGTTAATGGGTCTTAAAGGATGCCTAATACCTTCCCTTTAGACTAATTGAACCCTTACCTAGAATCTTAAGTTTCGCAGACCTTAAACAGAGTTAACTTTAAAATAACTTTAATAAATTTAGGTGTCCTAATTCACCATAAATAATTAGGTGGCGACTCCTTAAAACAAACAATTTAGGAATCTCCAATATGTTGTACTCCGCTTCAACCCAGTTAAAATGGGGTATAATAGCTTGGCGACTCCGCTGGGGATAATTAGGTTCTAACCATAACGGACTTAGTTTAAATGGGCTTTGTGTGCTTATTTTAATTACTTTATTTATTTGGCAACGGCTTTTACATGCTATTAATTGTTTGTTTGATATAAATTGTTTGTTTGATAAAAACTGTTTATGTGTTACTTGCTTTGATAAAACTGTCATTCCGTTCATACTTCCTCCACTCCTGGAAAATTCACACAAATTCACACACTTAAAGCGGTTTCGCGGTTCGCGGACGTACACTACAAAATCACCCTTTAGTTGGATCGATCTTGTGGATTTAGTTGATCGGCGGTGCAGTCGACGGCCACGGACTTTCCACTCCCAAGTTATCCACTTGGGAGAACCTTGTGTCATAGGAAAACAACTCTTAGTCAGCCTAAGATAGAGATAAACCAACACCCTTTATTAAGAGCATACATTTCATGACCTAGGAGGTTTAATACCGTTGGTGTATTAAATTCATTAGATGACTTTACCCAAATGTCCAAGCGGGTTCACGACCCCGAGTGACACTAATCATACTTTATGTGCATGTTTGAAGGATAACTGTGCCTAAATATTGACTATTTGCTCTAATTAATTAAACTTTAGGAGGGAGGGAATGACTAACGTTTCTATGACAGGTATGGATTTGCATTGGAGTACAATGAATGACGAAGATCAATGACATCACAAAACGGAGCTGATTTTTAGACATAGGAAATTGTATTTACTTTACTTAGATTAGGAAACACTTTATGTTTTTTTCATTTGATATGTAAAAAATATTACACTACTTTTGTATTTTATTTTGGGGAAATAGAATTTGTTTAATTAATCAAAGCAACGGGATGACGTATTATGGCACACTTTACCCTTCAAATAAACGTTTGTCCTACCTCTGGCACAACGAGGTCACATGCATATTAGGACGCGTTATTATCGTTTGATATAATCGTTTACATTTGTTTGATAACTTGTTTGACTTTATTTGACGAATTATTTGTTACATGACTTACTTGACTTTACATGATCATGACTTTACCTAGATATGTTCATGAGACTAACATCATTTACACTTTATGTTTCTCTTATTTTATTCCCAACAAAAGTTGATTTGTGTTGACACTCGAGCTGGCTGACCATCCTTACCTCACAAGGTCAAAGACATCATCATTACCGCGACGTAGTTGGGCTATTCAAGGAAAAGAAATTATTATGTCTGATCCAGCCGCATCTATTTCAACTGGTTTGGAAAACATCGTGATCTCTAGTGATCCCCCCGAGACTTCCGAACACAGAACTAATATTCAACATGATGAACATATCGCCCGCCTGACTCAAGAAATTGAGAATCTACGTGGAGAACTAAATCGGGTTAGGGACTTGACCAATTTATCCCTCACACTCCAAAGTCCACCCCCTGAACCTAGAAATACTGCACCAAACCCGCCTCGTTTCCCATCACTCGAATCTCCAGTTCCTGAGCATTTTCCTCCACAAAACAATGCACCTACCAACAACTTACCTCCGATCACCCCCGCAAATCCACCAAATCCATCATCCGCCTATACTCTTCCACAAAATTAACCACCCACTTACACTAACTATACTCCTCCACAAAATCAACCACCCACCTACACTACCTATGCTACTCCTAATCCACCACCCGTCAACCCACCAAGTCAATCGCTAGTTCACACTCCCTATGTTCCTTTACCCACCAACACTAATCCACTACTCACAACTACTCCTCTAAACCTACCAAATCAACCACCTACAAACACCACTTATAACACACCACCTCTAGTCCAAAACACTCCCACTGTCCAGACTTACCCAATCCAGCATATAGAAGGGGGACATTTTGTCAGTCCAAATACACAATATATTCCTCCAGTATATGCCGCAGAAACACAAGCCTTTACCAACCCAGTAACAGTCAGGTTCCAACCCGAGGTAGATCAATACGAGGAAATGGAAAAGGATGCAAAAGCAGGGGCAGATAACATATTGCTAAAAGAGATCCACAGTCTCAAAGAAGCGATAAGAAACCTTCAAGTCGCCAGAGGAAGCAAAAGTGTAGAATACGAAGATCTGTGTGTTCAGCCTGACGTCGATTTGCCCGTAGGCTACAAACCTCCGAAATTTGATACGTTTAACGGAACAGGCGATCCTCATACACACTTAAGGGCCTATTGCGACAAACTGGTTGGAGTAGGTAGAGACCAGAACATAAGGATGAAGCTCTTCATAAGAAGCTTATCTGGTGAGGCTCTTACTTGGTATACACAACAGGACGTCCGTAAATGGGGTGGTTGGAGTGACATGACGCAAGACTTTATGGACAGATACAGTTTTAACACTGATATCACGCCAGATAGAGTCTACATGACTAAGTTAACCAAGAAGTCAACTGAGACGTTCCGCGAGTATGCGTTACGCTGGAGGTCAGAAGCGGCCAGGGTTCAACCTCCGATGAATGATAGAGAAATGACTGCTACCTTCATTGAATGCCAGGCTGGCGTATTTTATGAGAAAATGATAGGTATGATGGGACAGAAATTCACAGAAATTGTCCGAATGGGAGAAGCTTTAGAAGAAGGAATCAAATCGGGGAAAATTCAGGATCTTATTGCTTTACAAGCAATAAATAAAGCCATTCAATCTGGTTCTATCGGCGGGGTTAAAAAGAAGAAAGAAGATGTCGCTGGAGTCATGAATATCCAAGGGCATAAGCCGAGCCAAGCCATTACATACTTTAACCACCCACAACAACCCTTTTACCCTTACCACTACACTGAACCCTACCAAGATCCACTATCTCCTTACCCTATCTACAACACCCAAGCAAACTACTACCAACCCCGAACACCTTTACACCAAAACCCACGTCCATATCAACCCGTCCAAACTCCAACTTACCAAAATCGACCACATGCCACACCTAGAGCCCGACCAAACCCTGACATCAAAAATACCCGTAAGTACACTCAAATCGCTAAACCCTTATCTCAGTTATTCGAAAGACTAAAAGCTGCAGGTCTGATACGACCGGTTGAAGGGAAAATTCCCGATCCTATTCCAAGATGGTTTGATGGTTCCAAGCGTTGTGCATACCATTCTGGAGTTGCTGGGCACGACACTGAGGATTGCTTTGGTCTTAAAAACAAAATCGAAGCCTTGATCAAGGAAGGAGCGATCCAGCTCGCTGAAGCTAAGCCCAATGTGGTCCACAATCCTTTACCTACTCACGAAGAGGCCAAGATTTGAAAGAATCCAGTGTGTCAATTGGAAAGGTGGGAAGGGGACATGTCATCAACTTTTGTCGCTCCCGTAGGAACAATCCAAAGACAAACACACATGAAGATTACTACTACAACTACTCACAATACCGAGACATCGACCATATGGGGTGCCGAACTATGAGAGACTCTGAAGAATTGGACTTGTATTCCGTCCCTGATTCGCCGCGAGTCTTGGTAGTGTGAACATGTAGTGAACTTGTTTTTTAAATTGAGGCTTGAATCGTACCCAAAACTTTTGTTTGTTTTGCTTCATCTTTTGGAAGCTTAAATTGCAAAAACTATGAATGCATTTATGATTTTCCTTAATCATCCATTATTGTTATTTTCTACTTTATTTATCAAAACTGCCAACTCTACGATTGTGACATAAAATGAACGATGAATAACATAGTCTCGAGAAAATAATAAAGAATTTAGAGGATAAAACGAGATTCCAGATGAAAGAGATCGAAATAGCCGATAGACAATGACACAAGCATCAAGGCTATCAGTCAAGAAGAAATCAAGGACGACATTAGGTTAGACAACCTAGTTTGCAACCTTTCCTTTAATACGCGTACGAACTACGTTCCGACCTGATTCCCGAGGTGGGATACGTAGGCAGCCCACGTAGGGTTCGGTTGCACTATAACAGAAAATCAAAAATCATTAACAAAGTACGAACTACGTTCCGACCTGATTCCTCGGTGGATACGTAGGGTTCGGTTGCACTATAACAGAAAAATCCGAAATCCTTATGCAAGGAGAACTACACATGGCTGGATTCCCTCGGCGGTATTCGTAGACTATCAACATACAGGTCCGTCACACCTAGATAAAAATCCAACAAATCTTTTACCATTTATATACGAACTACGTTTCGACCTGATTCCCGAGGTGGGATACGTAGGCAATCCACATCTGGTTCGGTCCCTTTATTAGAAAATTTCAAACCATTTTTATGAACCTTACGAACTACGTTCTGACCTGATTCCTTAGCGGATACGTAGGAAACCTATACAAGGTTCGGTCACACCATAACATAGGTTTAGTACGCCCTGCTGAATCAAAACTGGGGCATATTTTGAAAGATTAGAGTTAGATATCGACAAGATTAAGGCTACCAGACAGGAAGTATTATAGACCAATTACTTTAGAAGTGTCACAATCTGAAGTTGGCAGAAATATTTTACAATGTACATATGTTTACATATATATTTTTCCTTACATACATATATTTTCATATGTATTTTTCCTTACATAGATATATTTACACATATATTTTCCTCACATACATATATTTACATATATATCTTTTCTTACATATATATACTCACGTATATATCTTTCCTTATACATATACTCGCATACATACCTTTCAAATGAAACACTTTCTTTCAATTGTTTCACTACTGTTCATCTCCCGAGGCTTAAACGGAGATCACGAGATCCAAACAAACAGGATGAATGGACCGCCAACAGTGTCAAGCTTCGAGTCAACACGAATCAACTTCCCCCTCCCAAACTAAGAATTTTTTTTTGAGTGCAGGAACCAAAAGGCTGCGAGGTCAACAGTCAAGTCTATCGATCACGGCGAAAAGCATCCTTTGGCCCATTATAGCCTCGCCTTAAAAGCCAAGAGGCTTTATTTCTACTTTATCTTTAATTTTATTCTATCACAATAACTTTATGACTTTATTAACAAATACACTTGTTTTGTAGGTTGCCGAGATTAAAGGCGAATTAAATCGGGATTACACCAAAGACGTCATAAATTTGGCTTGTCACAGTCTCATCAACATCATTAGCTAACTGGCTACGCTTACTTTACTCCATACTTTATCATCCACTTTACTTATTTCATTTACCTTTATCCTGAACTTTACAGGGTTTTCATTAAATCTCCAAAGACAACTGGAGACATCATCCTGAACTTTACAGGATTTACATCAAGTCTCCGAAAACAACCGGAGACATTATCCTGAACTTTACAGGGTTTGCATTAAATCTCCGAAAACAACCGGAGATATCATTTACATTTTATCCTGAACTTTACAGGATTGCATCGTGTTTCCGAAAACAACCGGAAACATTATCCTGAACTTTACAGGGTTTGCATTAAATCTCCGAAAACAACCGGAGATATCATTTACACTTTATCCTGAACTTTACAGGATTGCATCGAGTTTCCGAAAACAACCGGAAACATTATCCTGAACTTTACAGGGTTTGCATTAAATCTCCAGAAACAACCGGAGATATCATTTACATTTTATCCTGAACTTTACAGGATTGCATCAAGTTTTCGAAAACAACCGGAAACATTATCCTGAACTATACAGGGTTTGCATCATTAAATCTCTGAAAACAACCGGAGACATCACATAACATCATTTATCATCAAGTCCCAGAAGACAGCCGGATGCCTTATCACTATCATTAAAATCTCCAAATACAACTGGAGATATTATTACATCCTCGGCATACGCATCACACATTCATTCAAGTCCCTGAAGACAACCAGAGACGATATTTGGACACACGAACTCATTATAAACCACACGGCTTCATCCTCACTCTCACACTCATATTTATTATCATTTTTACATTCTTTACAAGTTTTACACTTTCAACTTTATCCCAGGCTTTATTAATGATTTTAGCATGAATTTCAGTTTTGACAGAAAATACAGTCTACATGCAGAAATGCAGCGCAACGTGGAACTTTATCTTACGCAGTGAACTGGGGCAAATGCTGAAGAGGAATATCAAACTCATAAGCAAAGGTCACAAATCTACTCTCGAACTCGACTCCGCCTACGTCCACAAACATGTGATACGTAGGTTATCCAAAAATCTTCTTTCATATACACCGCCAAGACTCTACTCGATCAATTCTTTTCATAAATCTCGTATCTTTTTCTATAGCCCAGCGTCTCCATAATTCAACACTGGGGCATTTTTTGGAGAATTTACATCGTGTCTGGTAGAGTCCTACTTAAAGGTGTGTTGCGCGCCACATTTATAATTAGGAGGCTATAAGCATATGTTCGATTCTTAAATGTTCTCGTCCCCTGTCCACAACCCTTGCAAAGTGATAAATCCATAAATAACATTCTCTCAACAGGTTCGACCATAATTCCTTCTGCCCTCATAATATTTTCACCAAATCTTCTAATCCATATTTTCTCAAGTTCGTATAGGTTGGCCGAAACAAAATTGGCTACTACGTCAACTTCTTAGCCCGAAGACTCTTACATCGTCTCCAGTCGAAGAGGGGCATCTGTTGACACCCAATTTTGTCCCTCCTATATTTAATTTTATTTACTCGGGCTTCTAAATTTATTGACGAGCTAAATATTTTATTTTCAGTTTTTATCGCTACTATTATTAATATCGCTACTTTTATTTTCAACATTACGAGCATTACTTTATCACAAATTTTAAATGGTTCGCCATCGTTTCATTTTTGGGTGGACTCGTTAAATTAATTACAAGACAACATTTTGTTAAATCCTTATTTACATATTAATTATTAATTATCTTCACATAGTATATATTATACCAGTTATTAAATTAGAAGCCCAAAAATAATTAAATAGAGGAGGAAGGACCAATAATTTTCAGCCAAATTAATGGCCCAAAATACAAATACAATAGTATTTCCCTACCCAAATAAACAACCCACATTTTTTAGCCCACTATCCATTCAATATCAGCGGCCCATTACCAAAAAAAATACTACCCGGTCCAGCCCATACCCGAAATTGACCCGACCCGGTCCAACCCAATTCCCCTATTTTTCTTCTTACCCTAATCTCTTTCTCTCTTCTTTCCTTTTTCCCGAAAACCCTTCAGCCGCCCCCTTTCTTTGTTTTCTCTCATCTCTCTCATCTCCACTCATCTCTCCTTCTCCCTCACGTTCTCTCCACCCGCTTCCCTCCTTCCCTTCTCTCCTCACGTTCCTCTGCACCTCCACTCACTGCTGGCCCCCCACGCTTGTCTCCTCCATCCCTCTCTCATACGCTCCTTTTGTTTTAAAAAAAAAGTACAGATGAAACCCTATAAAGGTAATTCTAGTTGAATCGTTTTAGGGGATTTGTTTTTGGGAGCAAGAAACCTAAGGAACTTAGACAAAAGATCTGGAATCTACAAATTTTCCTTACAAAAACACAGTTACTTTAATCGGGTTCGTTCGAGTTCGAGTAGAGATCCGAGATTCATACCCTACTTCACTGTACCCACAAAAGGTCGGTAAACTTATTTCCTGTCTTTTATTTTTCATTTACAGTTCTTGCTGTTTTCCGTATATATTTTTTTTTAGTTTTCTTCGTTTGGTTTTGGTTTGCTGTTCAATTATTAGTTTAGTTGTTACTATGTTTAGGCAGTACTGGATACTATGGCTGCATTTGGTTTAGTTGTTGTTCTATGACAGTTTTTTAACTAGTTCATCTCTGTTTGGATTCCGCATTGGTATTCATGCAATTCATGTGATCAGTGAGTCTCAATATTTATTTGCTGGGCTATTTGAAATAGGATAGATTAGAGTATTGAAATAGCTTATCAAAAAAAAAAAAAACTGTTGTTTATGCATTAATTCGATGTACTGAAAATGTCAATATAGTTTAAGTGTCGACGAGAAATGGCTATCCGCACCATGTGTCCAAACTGCTAGCCCGTCCTCTCTGTTATATTCTCATTTGTTAAGCTCTGTGTGTTTTCGATTTTATTAGCTTAGAGAATGTTGTTAGAATTAGACAAATAATGTTCCTTGTCCATGCATTTTTAAGATTCCGTTTTCTTTCGTATGATTAAAGTTTATTGGCTATGTGATTAAGGTTAGAATTTCTTTAAGGATTCTTTAGTAGAAAATATGCAATTATGCCTACACTCTCTCAATGTATAGTAGTATGACTTATCGGTTTAAGTTATAGTAATTGGCTTTGTTAAGTCATGGTAATAAGAAGTCTAGTTTCATTTCCATCCCTTCATGTGATTAGTGATGTATGCTTCATATTATTATGTTTTAGAAGGACATCGAATCTGTTAGGGTCTGTGATTATTAACATGGCATGGTTTTGAAGATCAAACCTATTAGAAGTTAAATAAATAGTTCACACTCATTTTTCTTTGGCTGTTTACAGCGAGTTATAAGACCCTCAGGTTTAAGTATTTAATTTGTCCAGAATATTGGCAATACCCTATTTTAGGAAGGTTGTAGTCATTTGAAAACTGTCAATGTTGTCTAGTGAGTAAAACATGCTTTTCTTTGTCTCATTTACACAGTTTTTCTCAGATATTAAGAGAGGATGAAGTTTCTGTTTTCTTTTAGTTTTTTCTAGTCTATCTACTCTGCTTTCAGTCAATCACCCTCCTCTTCATAGTTTTAGTTTTTTTTTTATCTCTAAGGATCTGTTTGGTCGATATTGTGTTCAAATACCTGCTCCTATCATTGACTCCCATAATTTATCATGCTTAGATACTTTGCCACTGATTTCAGTCTAGTAACTAAGATAAATTAGAAAGACAGGTCATGCCTCGTGTTATTTAAATCTGCTGATTTTCCATTTCTTGAGCTGGTGTATTTCACATCCAAAATTACATTTTTATTCGGTCCTCCATATCAATTAGCTTTGGCTTCTTGTTGCGAGTGAAATCTACGCATCAGAATTGATAGCTCTGTTATCCTCCATAAAAGGAAGGAAACAAGAATAAGACAAATTAAGAATAAATTTGATAATTTATTATGGAAATCTCAAAAAATAACTTACTAGTTCAAAGTTTGACAAATCTGATAGATAAACTTTCGTACATGGAAGCCACTGTTTCATAAAACGTGTTTATTACATGAATTAATAGTGTTTGCCTATTGAGGAGCAAATCCACTTTAAAGCATGCCTTTGGGGTGTTCGTTGTCTGATACTTAAGATCTGAGTTTTTTTTTTTAAAAAACAAAATGTTTTCCCTATCAATTATAGCATGCTATTTTTTACATCTGTTTGGATTTCAAAGTTTGAAAAGCTGCATGAGTTGATCTCTATCCTTTTACTATACAACATGGTGAGTGATCTAAATTTGCAAGTTGCCTGTTGCTTTATTTCAGCTTTCGTGTATTATTGGTTAAGGTTATAACTCCCGATCTTCTTTATTTCTCCTTCTTTTGCATGTACTATGGAGCCGAAGAGTCTCCAAGTTAGACTCGACGACATCATCACTAAGTGAGGGCCAGCGTCTCCTTCTCATTTCCCTTCATCTAGTGTCCTTCGCGCCCTCATACGAATCGAAACTAAAAGAGGGGCGAGGAAGATGGCGAATGCTTCTCAATATTCCTTCAATCGCTAAGCGCATCATGTTTGCTTTGACGATATCTTTCGCTAGAATTATGTGACTATTGCTTGTCTTCTGGTTTATTTGTTTAAGGCTACTTTAGTTAAACAACAGGGTAGTTTTTGATCATATAGTTTTTTTCATTTTATTAGCTGGTTTAAATACATTAGGCGGCGCTAAAGATATACTCGCATCACGTCTACTAAGTTTATTTTTATCAGGTCAAATATTTGCTGGAAAATATTTTGCTCTAGTGGTCTGGAAGCTCTCACTTTTTGTTTACATCAGTAATCAAGAGTTTTTTTTTTTAAATGGAGATTTTCCTTTTGTTTATCAAATTTTCTACATATTTTAAGTTTGAGAGTTTGAACTAATATATTAATCCTATTTGAAGTAGTTTAATAAAACGTAAGCTTAATGTTTTCATCTGAAGTAGTTTTTCTTTTCGAACGTTTACCTCCCTTTTTTATTACCTTGAGTCTTTGAATACTTCATAGTTAGTTAGTCTTGTCTAAGTTAACTCGAAGCATATGAACGTTTTCTGATTTACTATCTTTTTAAAACTTTAAACAATAAATTCTACAACTTTACAACTCGCCTTTTAAATTAATCCTACAAGTTCTCTTTTAAACAACATTTTTGTATATCTATCTATAACTTTAGCAATACTTACAAAGCTATTTTCTTTTCTACAATATTATATTTATACTTAGCCTAACTAATCGTAAGTCCGGTCGGTTAACCATTGTTAATGGGTCTTAAAGGATGCCTAATACCTTCCCTTTAGACTAATTGAACCCTTACCTAGAATCTTAAGTTTCGCAGACCTTAAACAGAGTTAACTTTAAAATAACTTTAATAAATTTAGGTGTCCTAATTCACCATAAATAATTAGGTGGCGACTCCTTAAATCAAATAATTTAGGAATCTCCAATATGTTGTACTCCGCTTCAACCCGGTTAAAATGGGGTATAACAACAGGGGGTGACGATGTGACCTTTGTTGTGGTATATATATATATATATAAGGCACAGTTTATAGGGGGTGACGCTGTGGCCTATGATGTGATGTTTATCTATAAGAGGCACAGTTGACAGGGGGTGATGATGTGGCCTATGTGGTGATGTTTTAGAGGTGACGATGTGGAGTATGTTGTGGCATTTTTTATAGATATATGCATTTCCTTGATATAGCCGTACTGATTCATTTATCTTGCCCATTTATTGACATGTCTCAAATGTCTTCCAGGATTTTATGTACATGTTGATTTCATGCCTTACATACTCAGTACACTATTCGTACTGACCCTCTTTATTCGGGGGCTGCGTTTCATGCCCGTAGGTACAGACGCTCAGTTTGGTGATCCTCCAGCCTAGGACTTCTATTCAACTGCTTGAAGAGCTCCATTGTTTCGGAGCTTGAGCCACCTTGGTACAGACCCTTTTGATATATACTTATGCATATTCAGGGGTACGGCGCCCTGACCCATCATTTGTCACTGTTATACTCTTAGAGGTCCGTAGACATGTGTGGGTTGTATATATGTTTTGGTCAGCTATCTCGATGTAGTTCGTTTTGGATACTCCTGTATATAGTGACAGCCTTGCCGGCTTGCATATTTGATTATGTTTTATAATTTCCATATTGTCCTTGGTTTCGGTCTGATTATATTTAGCAGTTTCGTATACGAGTGTCTAGCTCGGGCACTAGTCATGGCCCGTCGATTTGGATTGTGACAAAAGTGGTATCAGAGCAGTTCATCCTCAGAATGTCTTCAGATCGTGTCTAGTAGAGTCTTGTTTATCAGTGTGTTGTGCACCATATCTATAAAAAGGAAGCCACAGGACATTTAGGAGGTTATCTTTCCTTTCTATTTTAGATCGTGCGATAGAGCTATATTATCAGGATAATTCCCCTCCCCCACCCCAACGCATTGTGGTGTTTTCAGTTATGCCTCCAGAGAAAGCGACAACTGCCCAGAAGGGAAAATCAGTAGCAGGGGATACTAGTCAGACTCGGAGAGTTACTCGGTCCCATGCCCAGTTTATACCTGAGACGGTAGTCCAGACAGCGAGTTCTGCTACATCGCCACCT
Source organism: Lycium barbarum (assembly GCF_019175385.1). Classification (NCBI taxonomy): domain Eukaryota; kingdom Viridiplantae; phylum Streptophyta; class Magnoliopsida; order Solanales; family Solanaceae; genus Lycium; species Lycium barbarum. Next base: position 52,966,302 of record NC_083346.1, read on the forward strand.
CCAGAGGAGCTTGGAGCAGCAGCAGCCCCAGTTCAGGGGGGAAGCACCAGCGCCAGCTCCCGAGGCCCCGGTACCTGAGCCTCCGGCTCCTCAGCCAGGGGCGGAGGATAGGGCCATGAGAGATGCAGTTCAACTGTTGACCAGATTAGTGGCAGGGCAGGCTCGCTGGCATAGACTAGGAGTTGACTATGTGGATAGGTCTGATAGCTTGAGGGTTCGTGACTTCTTGAATTATAATCCTCCAGAGTTTTTCGGGTCAAAACCCAAGGATGCTCCGCAGGAGTTTATTCGGCAGATGCAACGTACATTAAGAATAATGAGGGCTTCTAAGACTGAGTCTGTTGAGTTGGCTTCATATCGATTGCGGGACGTAGCTGTTAATTGGTATGAATCTTGGGAGTTATCTAGGGGCGAGGATGCTCCTCCAGTGGTATGGGATGAGTTTGTGGAGGCCTTCCTTGGCCACTTTCTGCCCCCAGAGATGAGGCGAGCTAGAGTTGATAGATTTTTGCATTTAAGGCAGAATGGCAGGAGCGTTCAAGAGTATAGTCTTGAGTTTGATTCGTTGGCTAGATATGCGCCGACTATTGTAGCTGATATGGCGGATAGAGTACATTATTATGTGATGGGACTAGATCGTTATTTGATTGATGGTTGTATGGCAGTGGCTGTTCAGCTAGGTATGGATATTGCTCAGGTACAGGCGTACTCACAGGGGGTAGAGGATCGACACAGGGGACGTTAGCCAGATAGAGACCATGACAGAGGCCAGCATAAGAGGGCTAGATCAGCGGGTTATTCTGGTGAGTTTCGAGGCGGGCAGCCTTAGTAACATGTTAGATATTCTTCCCAGCCAGCATGGAGTGCACCCCCACGGTTCGTGGATAGGGGATTCGATCGCACGGGGTATTCAGGAGCCGGTCAGAGCTCCAGGGCTTCAGGTTCACAGATGAGCAGGGGTTCGATTTAGTCGAGGCCACCTTTGCCTTAGTGCTCTCAGTGTGGTAGGCCCTATTTTGGGGAATGTCATTGGGCTATAGGTGCTTGTTTTTCTTGCGGCCGGCTGGGCCATATAATGAGAAATTGTCCTTATGGAGGTGGTGCAGATGGTATGGCTCAGCCTACTGGGTCGGTTGCTGGTTCATCTTCTTCTGTAGCCATGCACCCTACGGGGCAGGGTATACAGACGCCAGCAGGCCGTGGTAGAGGTCATGACGGAGCTCCTTGTTCTAGCGGTCCCTTGAACCGCATATATGCTTTGGCTAGTAGGCAGGATCAGGAGGCATCATCGAATGTGGTTACAGGTATATTATTGATTTTCTCCCGGGACGTATATGCATTGATAGATCCAGGTTCCACCTTATCATATATATCCCCCTTTGTTGCCAGTAGAATTGGAATAGAACCTGAGTTGATAGAACCATTTGAGGTGGCTACACCGGTAGGAGATTCTATCATAGCTAGGCAAGTATATAGAAATTGCTTAGTAGGCATATATAGTCGTCATACCATAGCAAAACTGATAGAGTTAGACATGATTGAGTTTGATGTTATCATGGGTATGGATTGGCTGGCTTCGTGCTATGCTCATATTGATTGTAGAGAAAAGATAATTCGGTTTCAATTTCCAGGAGAGTCGATTATAAAGTGGAGAGGGAATACAACATCACCGAAGGGTAAGTTTATTTCATACCTCAAGGCAAGGAAGATGGTTAAGAAAGGCTATATTTATCATCTGGTTCGAGTGCATGATACGAAAGCAGAGGTACCGGCTCTTCAGTCAGTGCTGGTAGTTAATGAATTCCCAGATGTATTCTCTGATGAGCTTCCAAGTCTCCCTCCAGAACGGGAGATAGAGTTCACTATTGATGTATTGCCAGATACTCAGCCTATATCTATTCTTCCTTATAAGATGGCACCTGCAGATCTGAAGGAATTAAAGGAGCAACTGAGAGACTTGTTAGAAAAAGGCTTCATCAGGCCTAGTACATCACCTTGGGGAGCACCAGTACTATTTTTGAGGAAGAAAGATGGATCGCTGCGGATGTGTATTGATTATAGGCAGCTGAATAAAGTAACGATAATGAATAGGTATCCCCTCCCCAGGATTGATGACCTATTTGATCAGTTGCAAGGTGCTAGGTGTTTTTTGAAGATAAACTTGCGGTCAAGTTACCATCAGGTACGGGTAAAGGAGGCAGATATCCCGAAGACGGCATTTAGGACCCGATACGGATATTACGAGTTTAGAGTGATGTCTTTCGGGCTAACCAATGCTCCGGCGGTGTTTATGGATTTGATGTATCGGGTGTTCAAACCATTCCGAGACACGTTCGTTATCGTATTTATTGACGATATTATAGTTTATTCATGTTCAGAAGAGGAGCATGCAGACCATTTGAGGACGGTCCTTAGGGTACTCCAGCACCAGAAGTTGTATGCTAAATTTTCTAAGTTCGAATTCTGGTTAACTTAAGTAGCATTCTTGGGGAATATTGTTGGAGCTGACGGTATTCGGGTAGATACGCAGAAGATTGAGGTGGTAAAGACTTGGCCCAGACCTACGACACCTTCTGAGGTACGTAATTTTCTAGGGCTTGTAGGATATTACAGGAGATTCGTAGAAAAGTTTGCCTCGATTTCAGTGCCTTTAACAAGGCTAACTCAGAAGTCAGCTAAGTTCTAGTGGACTGACGTTTGTGAGCAAAGCTTCCAGTTGCTGAAAGATAAGTTGACGACGACTCCAGTTCTAGCTCTCCCTGAGGAACCAGATGGCTATTTTATCTATTGTGATGCTTCAGGTGTTGGACTAGGCTGTGTATTGATTCAGAATGGAAGGGTTATAGCCTATGCCTCCAGACAGCTCAGAAAGCATGAGAAAAATTATCCTACTCATGATCTGGAGTTAGCGGCAGTGATACACGCCTTGAAAATACGGAGACATTATTTATATGACGTTCATGTTGATATCTATACAGATCACAAGAGTCTCCAATATATCTTTAAGCAGATGGAGCTAAATTTACGATAGAGACGGTGGCTAGAGTTATTAAAAGATTATGATGTTGACATTCTATACCATCCGGGAAAAGCGAATGTTGTAGTTGATGCTCTTAGCCGTAAATCTATGGGCAGCTTGATGGATGTGAAACCAGAAAGAAAAGAGATGGTTCGTGAGATTTATCAGCTAGCTAGCCTTGGGGTCCGTCTGGCTAATTCTGGAGGTAGTGGAGTTTCTGTTCGAAAGGTTGTTGAGCCTTCTATCATAGAAGTGGCGAAGAGACGTCAGTATGAGGACCCTGTTCTGGCACAATATAGGGATACAACCCTTCAAAAGGAGAAGACCCCATTCGAGATTACACCTGACGGAGTGCTACGATACAGGGGCAGGTTGTGTGTATCTAATGTTGCAGGGCTACGACGGCAGGTTATGGGAGAGACACATTACGCTCGTTATTCCGTTCATCCGGGGTCAACGAAGATGTATCATGACCTTAAATGCTTATATTGGTGGGATGACATGAAAAGGGACATAGCAGAGTTTGTTGCTCAGTGCCCGAATTGTCAACAGGTTAAGGTCGAGCATCAGAAGCCTGGTGGATTATTGCAGGAGATAGAGATCCCAACTTGGAAATGGGAAGTGATTAATATGGACTTCATTATCGGTTTACCTCGCACTTAGCAGAAGTATGACTCTATATGGGTCATTGTAGATAAGCTGACAAAATCAGCCCATTTTCTTCCAGTCAGGACTACTTATTCAGCTGAAGACTATGCGAGGTTATACATCAAGGAGATAGTAAGACTTCATGGGGTTCCCACTGCCATTATTTCAGACAGAGGAGCTCAGTTTACAGCTAACTTCTGGAGATCGTTCCAGAGGGGATTGGGGACACAGGTGAGTCTCAGCACAATATTTCACCCTCAGACTGATGGACAGGCAGAGCATACTATTCAAACGCTAGAAGATATGTTGCGAGCATGTGTTATTGACTTCAGAGGTAGCTGGGAGATCATTTTCCACTTATTGAGTTTGCTTATAATAATAGCTACCATTCTAGTATTCAGATGGCACCGTACGAGGCCTTATATTGGAGGAAGTGCAGGTCACCTATCGGTTGGTTCAATGTTGGTGAGACGAAGTTGATCGGCCTAGACATGATTCAGTAAGCTGTTGATAAGGCGAAGCTTATTCAGGAGAGATTATTGGCAGCCCAGAGTCGACAAAAGGCATGCGCAGATAATCGACGTCGAGACTTAGAGTTTCAGGTTGGTGACTGGGTATTCCTGAAGGTATCACCTATGAGGGGTGTGATGAGATTTGGCAAAAAGGGGAAGCTCAACCCGAGGTACATTGGGCCTTATCAGATTATTCGTAAGGTAGGCAAGGTTGCCTATGAGTTGGACCTACCATCTGATTTGGAAGCGGTACATCCAGTATTTCATGTATCAATGCTTCGTGAATGCATTGGTGACCTTTACAGAGTATTTCCTATAAATGTCGTCCAGGTGATAAAGGGGTTGTCTTATGAAGAGATCCCCATAGCTATACGTGATCGCATGGTTAGAAGGTTACGTACGAAGGATGTATCTTCTTTCAAAGTCCTGTGGAGGAATAATAATATGGAAGAGATAACTTGGGAAGCTGAGGAAGACATGAATTCAAATACCCGCATTTATTCCCACTCCCAAAAGACGTGCAGACAGAGCCATCAGCACCCTAAGGTACGTAAGGTGTTTTTAAAATAACTTCTGGGTCGTGCGTGGTCAACTCAATATAAATGTCGATGCCCGATGAGGCCTTGTATATTATGGGTTATTGTGACAAGACAGTAGTGGTGCAATTACAGGGAGAATTTGGCAAAATTTTCATAGAAATCCCTAAGAGTTTAACATTCGAGGACGAATGTTCCTAAGGGGGGAGAAATGTTACACCTCGTAGCTTGGCACATTGAGATTTGCTAGGTGGTAGTCGGACTATTGCGGACACGGGGTTATAGTTAAGGATGTACGAAGTTATATATGTTCATCCTATGATTATCAGGGTTAAGTTCATATAATAGGTCATAGAAGAGTTGGAGGACAAGTGAATCAGAGAGTTAAGGTGGGGCCCACAACTGGGGTTTTATAAAGAACATATGAAAAGTATGAGTAGTACATGGGAAGTTAAGCAAGTCATAAGAAGGACCCTTAAGCCAAATATGGGCATAAGCCCTCCAAAGGGATAATTTAAGGGTACGTTTTCGGATGATCTGACTTGGAGAGCCCAAAACGCCATTGTAAGTTTGGAATTTGGAATCACACCAAAATGAATTTGTAGATAATTGAAATAGCTTTCCAACCATAGGTCGTGGGCTCTCATACGATATTGGGATCACACGTTATGCGCATTTTAAGATCGGCTATTAGGGCAGGAAATTAACCCTGCGCGAACGCACCAGAAGGTGGCGTGAACGCGCAGGGAAAGACCCTGCAAGTTAGCGTGAACGCGCCATGTGGCGGCGCAAACACGCTGAGTAAATTTTAAGTCGGTCCAGGCAGAACTTGGACAGTTATAAAAAGGGGGTCACCCCCCTTCCCCCCCCCCCCCCCCATTCCTCAGCCAAAACACCCCAAATCCTCTCAAATTTTCTGGAAATTCCCACACCCATTTTTAAGCTAAAATCAGGTATAATTCCCGAATTTCGGTCCGGATAGCGTATAGTTGCAGTTACAAAATCGTATAGCGGCGTGTTGTGGCCTAAGCTTAAGGTGGAGAAGTGAAGATACAACAATATTAACGGGAAAAAGGTGTGAATCTTCTATTATTAATATTAATCTTGGTTCCTTCACGGAGATAGAGCCGTTAAATAGTTATAAAATAATTCGGTTGATGGAAATATGGGATAAGCACCATATTGGATGTTTATGAAGTATTTTGGTATTGAGAATATTATGGTTGATATTGGTGTTGCTGTTGTTGTTGTTCGTTGCTGAATTGAGATGTTGGGCTAGGCATATAAACAGGGAAGATGCTGCCCGACTTTCGGCAGGATATAAAATAGTTTGATTTGAAAACCTGGCATAAGTATATAACAATGAGTCTAATGATAGTATGCGTCCTATTGGATGTAGGTTTACGAGTTTGGGCAGTTAAGCGCAGATAATAGGAGGCCAATCAGGTATAGACGCTCAGTTTGGTGATCCTCCAGCCTAGGACTTCTATTCAGCTGGTTGAAGAGCTCCATTGTTTCGGAGCTTGAGCCACCTCGGTACAGACCCTTTTGATATATTCTTATGCATATTCAGGGGTACGGCGGGGCCCTGACCCATCATTTGTCACTGTTATACTCTTAGAGGTCTATAGACATGTGCGGGTTGTATATATGTTTTGGTCAGCTATCTCGATGTAGTTCATTTTGGATACTCCTGTATATAGTGACAAGCTTGCCGGCTTGCATATTTGGTTATGATTTACAATTTCCATATTGTCCTTGGTTTCAGTTTGATTATATTTAGCGGATTCGTATACGAGTATCCAGCTCAAGCACTAGTCATGGCCCGTCGATTTGGGTCGTGACAGAAACTTTTCTAGTGCTTGAAAAGAAGTTAAAGATGGAAAAACTAAGCCTCATTGCTGAGATTGAGAAGAATGAGTTACTAGAAAAGGATTTGAATAGGGTTAAGTTTGATCTTGACGAACCTCTCAAGTGGACCTGGTCCTCTGATGATTGCCTCTATGTACATGAGTACATGAGATTAATGAAAAAGGATTGGTTTAAAAAGAGATAAAATACCCTATAATCCGCACAACAAGTGTGTCTCCACAACTGAGAACTGGCTGTGCACTAACTGTGGGAAACCAGGACATTACAAGGAGGGATGTAAAGCAAGGATTAAGGCTTTTCAAAGGAACAAAGACTTTGTCAAAAAGGGAGTCAGAATAGGAGGAACTGGTCCTCAGAAGAAAGGTTCTAAAAAAAGAACCAAAGGAATAGGTCCTCAAAAGAAAGGATCTCGAGAAGGAACAAAAGAAGTGCTACGCACATGGGCTGAAATGAGCTTGATTCATCCCTTCTATAATTACAAGGGACCTAAGATGGTTTGGGTTCCCAAATCCAATCACTGACATCATGTCAGGCTAAGGAAAGAGAGAAGGAAGGAAGCTATCAATAACATTGACAAACAGGGACAGAAAAAATCTCATGGGTTAGTTAAAGAGGTCTTTTCTCAAGGCCTTCACGGCAGGATATATGTCCTTGGTATCTAAAGGAAAGGACACATATCAGTGTCAGATGCTGCAGTTCAGGATTCACAGTTACTCCAGGCAGAAGTAAGAAAGGAAGATGAGTAAAATGATGAAGCAGAAAATGCAAATGCTGGGTCAAAGGTAGATGTGACAGGAGAAGGGGTATACACATATGAGAGGTACAGGACAACATGTGAACAATTTTTCAGAATTTTTGCTCGAGACCGTCAAAATTGTCCAGAGACCCGGTCTTTCTGTGGCTCAAGTTAGTAGTCCTTTCAGTATTTTCATATGTTCTGAACTACTTAAGTGCGAAGTCGGTCAAACGTCTCCTAATTCAAAATTCAAACCTTAAACCTTTCAATCGAAGCTTCACTTCTGAACCAATATGTCCTTCTTATTACATATGTCCTAAAATGCCATCTCGGATTCCTTAAATCCACCCCTCTCGCCTTTCTCCCTCTCTTCACTTACCAAAATCTTGAGACCGACAGAAACTCTCATTACCTCATTTGTTTTACACAAGGCTGTATGAACCAACTCATATCTCTGTATTCTCACCAAGTACAAGCATCACCAAACCCTTTTCAAACTAAATCAAGATGGCCATCATCCTTAGAGCACTCAATCTACTTTAACCAAAGTACCTCTGAACCAATTCCAAAATCCCCCATACTCATCCCTTCAGAAACTAGTAGACAAAGAGTTTTGAGAAAATCTACTTCCTTATCTGGTTTCTTTGACCAAAGAAAACTTTTCGACCTCATGGGAAGTGATGCAGATGTATACATGCTATCATCAGACTCTTCTTCGAGAGAATCAGACAAAAAAAGTGGTGGGGATAAAATGAAAAGATCTAACATCAATAACTCTGCAAGACACCAGATCGAAAATCCTAACAGAGAAGAAAATCCTGCTAATATCTTACCTGTCTCCCACCCTGAGAAGAAAACCTGGTGCCCCATCTGTGCTGAAGTTACCAAGTGCCTCAAAGGAAAATAAGAAAAGGAAAGCAAAGGGAAAGACAGAAGGAGAGGAGGAGATAGGAGGAGAGGAACGTGATACTCAGTCTACTTCTCAAAAGAAGAGGAGGATAAGTACAAGTAAAGAACCAAGTGCCTCCAAGGGACATGAAAGTGGACGGAGAGAGGGACATCTCCAAACACAGAAGATTCTCTTTGGAATGATGATTGATGTAGACCTGGGAGAGGAGAATAGGATGAAAGAACTGTTGGAAATGGTGGAATTACAAGATTGGACTCATCTTCTTACTCCGCCGGCTCCGAGCGTGTATGAAGCTGAAGTGCTTGAACTATTTACAAATCTACGTCATCTTGATGACAGTACTCTGGTCTAACAGTAAACGTGACAGAGTTTGTTTTGACTGAATCAATCTGCCAGCTATCATGATCAATGCAGTGAGCACGGGGGAAAATAAGCCTGGTCTTCCTTATGGCTTTCTCTTGACAAAGGTGCTTGAGCATTTCAATGTAAGAATCGGAAAAGCTACCTTAGGAACAGAAGAAAATTTCCTATCCAGAGCTACTATGAAAGACTGTAAGTGTGTGGCTGAAGGAGCGGATTCTACCATTCTTATCCTAACCGAAAAACTAGAGGCAACCAATGGAGAAATTCAACAGCTGAAGGCTGAGAACGCTCTTCTGAAGGATCAGTTGAAAGCTAAGGTGGAAGATCATCAAAACCAACTGCTCCAGAATCAGGGTACACATATTGAGAAAATTGAAAAAATTCTTAATGATCTGGATCCTCCCCAGTAATCAGTCCCTAGCATTTCTCTCCAGTCCGTGGTCCCCCCTCCCATGTCTGACTTTTCTCTTTCTGACTGGTATAATATGTTTGTACTGTTTGAACTAGTATCTATTTTTGGGCTATTACTTATTTGTGTGTGCTATTGATCTCCTTTCCTTTTTGATGATGCCAAAAAGGGGAATATGTGTTGTGATTCAATGATTCAAAGAGGGAAGATATGCTAAAATCAAGGGGGAAAGATTGATATGTGCTGTTTATAATTGAAGGACCCTTTAGTGGGCAACAACCTGGTCTTCTAGTTTCGCAAAGGAACAGGTATTATGTTGCTAACATGTTACAGGTGCATTGAACATGATGGTATGCATCACAGGGGGCACAAGTGGGAAGCTGGTTCTCGGGGGAAACATAGTCTATAAGTTTGTCATCATTAAAAATGGAGAGAAATTGATACGTCCAAGTGCTTTTTGTTTTGATGATTGTCAAACTGATTCAGAACTAGATAGAGACCTGGTCTGTGAATAGTTTTCTTACATAGTAGGACTGGGCTTCAACATCCCGAAGGACGGCTTGCCACAAACCCGACTTCAACAACCCGAAGGATGGCTTGTCAAGTTAGTCGGACAGTTTGAAAGATCATAGATATGAAAGTTTTTCTGAGTTGAGTAGCTTTGGAGTTTGTAAGGGGAGAGCCATTGTGCCCATCTGAGAATCTGCAGATTTGGGATATTCTTTGGATTTATCTGGATCATCTTCGGGAAAGCCTTCATATCCATCTCGATAAGAAACTCTGTGTGAATTAAAAAGAAATTAAACTTTTTAATCCCAATCTTTACAGCAAGAATTTCTTTGAATGTGGAATGATAGTGTTGCTCAGCATCTTTGAACTTTCCACTAGCATATCCGCATATTTTCCGTTGGCCATCTTTTTCTTCAAAAAGTACCGCACTACAATATTCGTTGCTGGCATCCGCCTGTAATATCTTTTTCCAGTCTGACGGAATATGGAGGGCTTTGATTTCTTTGGAGATTTATTGTATTCTCCGAACTGCTTTATCTTGTTCCTTTCCCCAACCTTGGGCATTCTTCTTGAGCACTTTTGTAAGTGGAGCAATGTATGTAGAGACATTAGGGATAAAATCTCTAACATAATTAATCAATAGTTTTCCGAAGCTTTGAAAGTATGTCTGTAGTAGCCTTCATATCCATCTCGATAAGAAACTCTGTGTGAATCAAAAAGAAATTAAACTTTTTAATCCCATTCTTTACGACAAGAATTTCTTTGAATGTGGAATGATAGTGTTGTTCAGCATCTTTGAAAGCAAACATTTTGTGCTGACATACTGTCAAAGATATTTTCCCGGACGGCTCAGTGAACCGATAGATGAATCTCCTTCTTCATACCTTGTTCGGAACTCTCTTTCAGAGTTTCCCCCTTTTTTCTTTGATTTTGATCTTCTTGTATGATATTCATCCAATTCAATTTCATCGTCAAGACATTCTTGACAGTCACATTGGATATCCCATGGCCAGACTGCAAGCACAATAGTTTTCTTACATTGTAGGACTGGGCTTCAACATCCCGAAGGACGGCTTACCACAAACCTGACTTCAACAACCCGAAGGATGGCTTGTCAAGTTAGTCGGACAGTTTGAAAGATCATAGATATGAAAGTTTTTCCTACAAAATGGGCTGGCTGCCTGGCTAAGCTACTCAACTCAGAAAAACTTTCACACTACTACAGACATACTGTCAAAGCTTCGGAAAACTATCGTACTTGTCTTAACTTGCTCAATATTTCCTAACCCTATACTAACTTAGGATCAGCCTTGTTGTACCCTATTTTAACTGGAGTCAAAATAGTTTGCAACATTCCGGTAATTCCGTGGTTAATTAAAGTTAGGGAGTCGCCACCTAATTATTATGGTGAATTAGGGCACCTAAAGTTGATTAAAGTAATTATCTAAAGTTAACTCTGTTTTAATGTCTACGAAACCAAAAGATTCTAGGTAAGGGTTCTATTAATCTAAAGGGAAGGTATTAAGCATCCTTTAAGATCCATTAAAAATGGTTAACCGACCGGACTTAACGTTAATTAGAAGACCTTGTAGAATATAAGTAATAATGTATAAAATAATTGATTAATTATAAGGAAGAGGGGATTAGTATTTAAAAGTGAAAGGCAGTGACTAACTTTGTATTTGAAGCCAATTGACGTTATTAAAAAATGTGTTGTGGAGTTAGAACACTCTCACGTTGTACTCGAGAATCAAGGTGGATAACAAGATGATTTAAAATCTAGTTTTGTGTAGAAAATCAGTTTCCTCGTCAAATTATTTAATTAAAAGAAGAAAAATCATTAAAGTTATTCCGCTGCCAAGTTAAACCAACGTAAGACCTTCTACCATTTGCAATCAATTTTTTGATGACTCAAAGATTCCAAATTTTATTTGAACCAAACTTAAAAAAAAAATATGTCGAACGCAAAATGATAATCTAAACAGCGAAAATAAGTTTAGTCTTTAAGATTAAAACCTCTTTAATGATACACACTTAGAAGTGCTATGTGATAGAATAAGTACTTTAGTTACTAACTGTAGGTAAAACTTAGTGTGACCAAATAAATCCAGCTGTTAATCATTATGTAACAATTCTAGCTCTTCCAACAGAAAACACATAATTAAAGATAAAAGTCATTCCAACGTAAGTAAAGTGAAAACAAGCTCAAATGAATGAGTTGACCCATAGCCATGTCTGGCTTCAACAGAAGGACAAAATCTCTTATGTAATTCGATGTTCAAGCAGTGCAAAGGCGAGGAAGAGTGAGGATGTGCAGACTCCTTGCAATGGCGGTGTCGTTGAGTCTCAAAGTGAAACTCTTCGGCTCCGGTATATCATGCAAAATAATAAAAGCATTGTGGTTAGAAAAAGAGATGTGATTTTTTCATGAAAAAGAGTAATGGAGAGTAACTATCATCACTAATACATTAGTTAGCAACAAGATTTTTTATTAGCAGCAAACTAGTCCTTTATTGCTCACAGATATTCTTGAAAGCGTGTGTGGTGTTAACTATTTGAATTACGGACATAACGAGATAGATTAATTAACATCACCAACTACGACTCAGGCCATAATGCATCAAGACAGTATGAACTACATGAGCAGGGAGGTCATGGATCATTTTTGGTGTTGATTAAAAGATTAGCCATTACTACTAGTATAATAATGTCCAGTCAAGTTCATAAGGAAAGTATCATGACTTAATAACTAAAGCTTTGAACAGAGACCTAAGAACATACTTCTACCGTACGGAAATATAAATCGAGACAGTAACATATAGAAATGTGAACCAAGACGGTAACATTTTATTAAACCTTCATACATGTGATTAAAGGGATGAATAAAAAATAACCCATCAAAATAAATCTTCTAAGCCATCCTAACATTTATGCTTATCCACGTAGTAAATGAAAGAAACAAGAAATAGGATTTCCAGAAGATTTAAGAGTGACAAAATTGCGCAGAAGAAAAACAAATTAACTTAACCAAAGCAGAATCATACTCATGCTTTAAACATTCATTATCAGAACACACAAAAATAAAATCATGAACATGGATTTTTCTAGATAAGCAAAGACACTAGACACGGAGGGTGTAAATGAACAAAATAGAATCGGATTTACCTGTTTGTGGTGCAGTGAACGTGGATGTCGGTGGCCTCGAATATACTCTCTCGTTATGAACAAATCGAAACCTCGACACGAATGAGTTCTAAATCTCCATCACAGCTAAAGATTAACCGAGATAGAAAGAGCAACTCTAGAAATTAAAGATTCTTTAGAGTTAAAAATGAGCAGATGGTATTTAGTGTGGTGATATTTCAAGATGTTCCAAAAAAAAAAAAATCCTCCTTCATCTGAGTATTTAGATTAGTAGTTATAGAAGAAAATCAGGTTAGAGTTTTAGGCGGGATAGTGAGACTAGAAGTTTTGAAATCTAGTCAAAACTTTTTCGAAATTCGAACGTTTTAGGAGTTTCGGATGGTCTTGACAACCTTCACGTGACTGATACGAGCAAAGCAAGGTAGAGACAAAACCATAGCATGAAAATAGAGTGGGAAACTTCTGTCTATGGTTGATGGAGCTTTGTTATTTTGCTGAAAATGGAAGGGAGGAAGAGGAGTGACTATGCGGCTGCTGAGGAAAATTGAAAACCTAGTTGTTTATATCCATTTAAGGGTAGTTTGATCATTTGGGGTGGTTGAAGAAGGGGTAGTTTGGTCTGTTCAAGGACCTGGCGGGTTTGGGCCTATTTGGGCTACTATTTATGGACCTTTTTCTCCTTTAATTAATTTATTTGGACATCTTCATCTTAATAGTTTGGACTAGGATTAACCACTTTCAAATATATAATACAACTTCTTATTAACATAAATAGTCGTGCAATAATAATATTTGAAAATATTAATATAGTGCTTTGTTAAGTAAATTTGTTGATAAAGCTAAAAATAAAATAAAAGAAATTGCGTGTCAACAAGCCTTTCCATGCCTTTCAAAAAGAAGAACAAGAGAAATTTAGAAAACAAACATTTTATTGATATCGAAAAATTTACAGGGAGATTGTTTTATGCCTTCTAACTATTACATAGTCTCTTATTTATAGGAGTTGGAGGCTTCCACAAGACTTATCTTACATGGCACACGGGCCCCGCTAGACATGTGAAGGGCCTAATAAAACAAGCCTAATAAAACGAGCCTAATAAGACAAACTAATAAAAAAAGCCTAATCAAGCATGCCTAATAAGACAGCCTAATAAAACAGGCCTAATAAAACAAGCCTTATATGCTCTCTGTGCATTTTGCACGGTAAGCTGAGCTACTCACTGCACACAAGTACAACAGTTAAGCTGGCCCATGCTTTAAGTCAAATATTGAATGAGTGGTCTCTATTCATCCCACATGCTTCCCACTATATATACAGCATGTTGCAACATATTGTGCATCACTTAGAAAACCTAAAATCACTTTAAAAAGTGCTGCCGTCACAAGACTCTCCAAGTGTTCACAAAGCAATTCACAAACTGAAGGATCTGTTTCCAACACTGAAAATGCTTTATTCTCTTAGTTTGTTTTAAGCTTTCTTTCATGTGATTTAACTTGTAAACCTACTCTTCTATTATAAGAAGCTGTTGTAGGTATTTTAAATTCTTAGTAGTTGTTAGGCAGTTTACTTTTTAATCTATTAAGTGGTACCCTTGGCTAGTGTTTAGTCTAAGGTGTATTAGTTAGATTTGGCTAGAGGTAGTCACCTTAGTTTCCTTGGCTAAAGTTAGTCAAGTGGAGGATTTGTAATCGGTGTATTGCAAAGGTTAAGGGACTATGGGAGTTGGTTCCTAGGTTACATAAGCGTTATTGTAAGGATAAGGGGTTATGGGAGTTAATTCCTTGCTTACAATAGAGTTGTAATCTGAAGTTACTAAGTTTGTGGAGTTGAAATCCTACTGGGGTAGGTCGTGGTTTTTAATCCCTTGAGCAAGAAGTTTTCCACAGTAAAATTCTGCCTTATGTACTTGCTGCATTGCATCAGGGAACTGATACACAACCAAGTCCCTCATATATTATTTGGTGGACCCACAACCTCTGACACTTGGGCTAAATAGTTCTTTGACTAAAAAAATACTAAATTTAAAAATAATAAAGCACTAATTTTTTTGGTTTTCGGCCTTAGGTGGACTCATATAGAAACAGTTACAAGTGACATCCTACTATATGTACTATTTAATTAAATTGATTCGATAGGTTTTCTTCCCTCTTTACATCCTTTTGAGAGATAAACCGAAAGAGTTGAGAGAGCATCTTAGGCGTGACAAAGAAGCATATGCCAAGAAATTGTCTGAGTTGATTAAATCCCTAACCCTCGCCATTCCAACTAGTGAACCAGATCCTTCCATTTCAGCCTGTTCTTAAGTCCTTGTCATTGATCTATCGTCCTTTTTTTTCTTATTACGTTTGATCGTGTAATTAACTTGGTTAACTGCATGACTAATATGGAACTATCGTTATGATATCACTACTTTGTCTTTCATTGCACTTTTGAGATGGCTAATATCCTTTGATTGATGATTAATGTACATGTGATATATATGTTTTTGATGTAGTCCGAGAGGCCATAGGTATTGCATTGCATTATTCTTGTCATATTTTTATAATATCTATAGAGTTGCAGCTTTTTCCATGAAGCCAAAATAGGGAAGAATTATGGGAGCTTCAAATTTAAAATGTTCTTGACATCTTAATGTATCTACATATTTCTGGATACATGGGATCAACTTGTATGTGTTTGATGCATGAATAGCTTATCACACATGATATAAGAGGGCTGGGAGTAAATTTGTTTGTCCTCCTCAAAATGGGGAAATTTGTGAAGATGAATGTGTCTTGATGATTGACAAGCACATGCCAAGAACTAAGTCCTTACTTTTATGTCTTATATGCTATGTTAAAATGTTCATGCTGCATGTATAGCCAAGTCAAATGGTCGAGTAACATCTAACAATTGCACGTGGTGTGAAATAGTCCATGCTAAAATCTTGTAAAAAGATTATTTTGAGAAAATATAGAAAAATACAATTATTGTGGATAACGAAATTTTAATCCACAAGAAATTTGGATTATATTAGTCCATACAAATATTATGAATTAATATAATTGTATTAATCATGTAAGTCAAATAAATATGGATTTAATTAATGGTCCAATTTTGTTGGGCTAGACCATTAATTTAGGCTGCAAATGATGAGGCCACATAGTCAGGCCCAAGATGTCAGCTTATCCAAAAAGCCTTGTTGAGTAGCTGCTGCCTCAATGATTATGAGCTTACATTGAAGTTTTAATGATTTGACAAACAATGTCCCCAATGACAATTAAGGAAGATATAAGAAATGATTCATTTGAAGAACAAGACATCCAAACAGATCTCTAAAAGGATTTAGTGAAGTAGTCATATCAATAGAGGAATTGCTTAAGGGAACTGATCCTTACTACACAACTAGAGTTTGGAACCTATTTCATGTCGACATTAGAGAAGACAGAATATTGATTGATTCCCATCAATGAAGAGTTGAATTTCAAGTGATGGTAATATTCTCACAAATAACATAAGTTGATCAACATGGAAATTATCATTGAAGTAGGACAAGGAAACCGATGTTCAAACAAGGAAAGAAAGGAAGATCCAAGTCAAACAAGGTTCGATTTTCGAGGTACAATTAATGAAACCAAAACTTTCTTGGATTCAACTATTTAAGGACGACAACTACTTCTACATAAACACAGTACAAACAAGCTTTGGAGCCTAACTACAACTACAAATCACAACATTCCAACTAGAGGCTTAAGTGAGCATAGTCAACACTTAGTCTTAGAAGAGTCCCGATTTGTGTTAACAAGCTTGCATAGTTGCTTCATGATTTGTATTAACAATCGTATAGCTTAAATGTTAGATGTTGGACTTTGAAAATAAATTGGGTTGTATTTGTTAGAATCGGAGTACTCCTATACAATTTAAGAATCTGGTTTTTAGAGAAGTTTACATAAGAAGGTAATGCAGCGAAATATAAAATCAACACAAGAATTTTCACATGAAAAACTCCTTGCTTAAGGCAGTCAAAAACCATAGCCTATCTCTTATAATATTTACCTTAATCTCTTCTCTTCTCAAAATCGGAGCCTGGTAAAGGTTATAGATAACCTAAGGATTTGTTCCTTGACAGTCTTCCTATGACAACAATTTAACCAACGAACACCTATTAAACAGTAGTGCAAAGGTAAATAGATGGAACCACAACAAAACCTAACCACGACTAACTAAAGAAGTTTAGGATATCTTAATAAGCTCGGTTTGTTAATTCTTTGGAAGTTGGCCCTCCAAGACAAAGTGTTGACTGCCCTCACTTTAGTCTCTCATTTGAATGTTGTGATTTGTGGTTGTGGTTAAGTTATAATGCTTGATCGTGATGTGCTTATGTAGAAGAAGTTGTCGCCTCTGAATAGTTGAATCCAAGAAATTTTTGGTTTCATTAATTATACCCAAAAACCAAATCTTATTTGACTTGGATCTTCCTTCTTTTCTTGTTAGTGTGTGGGCAAAGTCTTCCTACTTTAAGGCTAATTCCATGTTGATCAACTTATGGTACTTTATGAAAATATTACCATAACTTAAAATTCAACTCTCCAGTGAATAGGAATTAGTCAATATTTTGTCTCCTCTAACGTCGGTATTGTAACACCTCAGACCTTTAACTTAAGCTTTGACCATGATTTTAGACTTAGAAAAATCAGATAGAGAATGTTGGAGTTGGAATTTTGCTTCAGTTCAGCAGATGGAATTTTACACCCAGAATTACAGGCCGTAATTTGAACTATGGACCGTAATTCAGTCCATAATTATTAATTTGGTCACTGATTTTGATATGGAAAATTACGGTCAGGAATTACGGACCGTAATTCGTGACCGTAATTGGAGATGTGTTTAACTGGACATTCTGTTTTGAGACATCAAAAATTACTGTCCATGAATTACTGACCATAATTCAGTCTATAAAATTCAATACTCACCAGAACCTATAAATACCTGGTTTCAGTTCTAATTTTTATTTTTACAAGTCCCTAAACCCTAGAACGACCTGCTCTCCTCCTCCACCATCAAGAACACTAAGGTAAGCTATCCTAACCTATTTCACGTGGATTAAATCATGTGTTCATCTTACCTAATTAGAGAATCATTGTTCTTAACCTAGGGTTTTCAAGAAAACCCATATTCAAGGTTTGAGACACAAGCTTTTGGGATTCTTCTCAAAGTTCAGACTTTTATTGTGGATTGTGAAACAGCTAAGGTATGTGAGGCTGACTATCTATGATAGGGAACATTTACATGCTTATTAGTAATTTGACTCAGAATACAGTTTAGCCCTAGTTTCTTGAATAGTTGTAAAACTGCTATCTTCTAGGGTTATAGTGTCATAATTCGTTCATGGTGATCACTTTGAATATCATGAACTCAGTACGTAATCATTATAGAATTGTGTATTGACATCAGATGAGTCTCAGTCAGTATATAATCAGTTATTTGTTTAAGTTACATAATCAGAAACAGTTATCATGCTATCAGCTATAACCAGTCTCAGTCTTGTAAATTGTTTAATATTGAACACATGTATCTATATTTTTAGGCCTAAGCCACAGTTTTTGCATACATATTGCTTAGGCCTGAGGCTACATTTTTTGTGCACATTATTTGGGCCCTAGGCCATAGTTTATATTTACAGTTATACAGGTGATTCTTCATTCAGAACAGGGAGTACTTCAGATTCTTGCTTTCCTGTTTAGTTCAGTTTAAGTTTCAGTTTCAGTACTTATATTTCTTTCTTTCAGTTGTTTAACATACCAGTACAATTCAAATGTGCTGATGTCTCTTTCATTGCCTGGGGGCCTACATCTCGCGATGCAGGCAACAATATACTGGTTGACGATCCAGCTAGCTAGGACTTGCTCATATCAACTATTGGTGAGCCCCAATTCCTCCGGAGCGTTATCCTGCTTCAGTCTTCCCAGTATTTAGACAGTTATCTTTAGAGGCTTCATAGATATAGTCTAGTCAGTCAGATATTAGCAAACATTTATGTTTTAACCTTGTTGGCTATTTATTCAGATGCTTCAGACTTAATCCAGTAATTCCGTATTTAATATATTTTCAGTTAGACTTTTAGTAGATCAACATGTGTTAGTCTTATTTCCTTATTATTGCATGTTTTTATATCACATGTTGATTCATCCAGCCTATGGGTTCGCTTGGTCACATGCAGTTTGGCACCAAGTGCTGTGTTACGCCTAGGCCATGGTTCGGGGCGTGACAAAGCTTGGTATCAGAGCACTAGGTTCCAGTGTCTTAGGGAATCTATGGAGTCGTGTCTAGTGGGGTTGCCTTTATATATGTGAGGGCCCCACACATATAAACAGTTGTCCATTAAGACATTCAGAATTTTTTTCACTTCTTTCATACTCTAGTTCGTGCAGTTAGAGCAGTACTTGTAGGAATTCTTCTAACTCGTGCGAATTACGTATTTCAGAAATGGCTCTGAAAAGAAAGTACAACAAGAGAAATACAGCTACTAGCCAGAGGGCTACTATAGAAGATAACACTCAGGCTCAGAACGCGGCCCCAGCTAATGCTACAGCTGCACCTTCCACTGCTTCGGACGCGGATGTCAGGGGAGCTATTTGTTACACCCCGTATCTTTGAAGAGCACTTATCAAATTTGAAGCATAAGTACGTTGAGTTTGGGTTAAGTAAAATCACTTTGGAATATAAGGAGCAAGCATTATTAAGTATATTTAATAAGTGAAGGATGTATATAAGATATACCGGAATGTTTTATAAGGAAATGAGTGGAAGAAATGAAGTAGTACGACTTCGGAGAAAGGATGGATAATGTTTTGTGTGAAAATTTTTGTCCAACTTGGGGGACGAATATATCTTAGCATATGAAGTGTTTGAAGGTGAAACAAAAGCCTAAAATGAAGTTCGTCGAGTCTAGTTTCCAACGCAACAAACCTCTCATCGATAGGACATCGGAGTAGATAATTATGGACGTTACAAGTTCAGCTGACGGAGCAGAAACGCGTGCTACAGTGACCTCGACCCGAATTTGACCCTTATAAAAAGGGTGATAACCCCTTTTTTTTTTTCACCAGATTTGCCCAGAAATTTCCAGAAAATTGAAGAAGGAGAGAGAGGGGATCACAAAGTGAGCAATTTTCAAGCAAGGAGTATTAATCGAAACTCGGATAAATGCATGGATGTGATTCTAGTATGGTTTTGCGATGGATTCCGGGTAGATATTGAAGATATCTTTGTTTTAACAAGAATAAGGTATGAATCTCCTATTATTAATGTTAATTTTGATTTATTTACAGAGATAAAGTCGTTAAATAATTGTATAGCGAGTTGGTTGGTTGTGGAATTTGGGAAAATAGTGTGTGGGCTGTTTTATGGTACATATTGGTGTTGGAAATGATGTTATTGATGTTGGTATTTTTGTTGTTGTTGGTTGTTGGATTGAGATTTCGGACTAGGCATATAAACAGGGGAAATGCTGCTCGATTTTCAGCAAGATATAAAATAGTTTGACTTGAAATCTTAGCACAAATATACTACGATGAGTCTAACGATTGTGTGAATCCTCTTAAATGTAGACTTGCGAGCTCGGACGAATAAGTGTAGATAATTGGAGGCTGAACAGGTATGTTAAGGCTCGTCCATTTCTTTCAAAGGCATGATTCGTATGATTATAATTCCATAAATGTTTTCATAGCCTCCTTATTTCAAAAAGTTAGATGTTTATGATTCCAAGACATGATTTCTTTTCCCGATAACCCGTAAATGTTTTCCAAAGTGTCCGTATTTTTCCAAAACAGAGGTTTATGATTTTGTAAGCTCTTTTGACAACAAGGATGAACATGTTTTTATCATGATGACAATGATGCCAAAGATGAGAATATTTTTATATGGTGACTATGATGAGAATGATTTCATGTTTAAAGGTTCCAAGTTATGATTTCAATGACGATATAAGAATGTTGAGCTATTTCTTGATTTCTCAATTTATTCATGGATGATGACTATTTTTAAAGATTCCAAAGTATATGTATTGACGCCCTATGAGATTTATGATCTTATTCTATGTTTTCTCTTAATGTTGTTCTTCATTGATAGTCTCACCTTAAAATAATTGTTCCTTCAAGGTGGGATAGAACGATGATGATTATTCCATAATATAATCGGAGGTTACCGACCTTACGTCACTTCAATAGAGTTATAGCTTTTCTTGGGCTCTCATGCATGCTGCTTATATTATATATGTATATGTAAATGTATATGTATATGGGTAATATGGGGAAAGAGGGCCAGAGCGCTATAGACGCGTATCCACCTGATCAATTGGTATTATATGACATGATATCATCCCGGACGCGGGACATATGTGGCTAAATGGATCGGAGCCGACGCCTCGGCAATATGATATGTTCTATTTTCTGTATACATGAACAAGAAATGTTTTTCAAAGAAAGCATTACTATGGATATATGTATATATGTACATATGTGGATCGGGCTGCACGTTCCGCAGCACTAAGCTTGCATGGTACCCGCCTAAAAGGCACTCATATGTACAGGTTACTCTTTTATCTTACGATATCCTCTATATTTCCATTCTGTTATTATTTGTACTTTACATCCCTTATTATGTTACTATTCATGCCTTACATACTCCGTACATTATTCGTAGTGACGTCCCTTCTTGTGGATGTTGCGTTCATGCCCGCAGGACTAGGTAGCCAGTCAGACGATTCGCAGCAGTAGGACCTCCTCTCAGCAGCAGTCAGTACGCTCCATTGATCCGGAGCTACACCTCTTTTGGTCTGCTATTCGGTTACGTACATATATGGGTACAACAGGGCCTTGTCCTGTCATTTCTACAGTTTGTACTCCATAGAGGTCTATAGACAGTGATATGTAGTCGTGATATTATGCAGTCTCGTCGGCGTTTATTTTGTTGTACAGTATATATGTATGGCGGCCAAATCGGCTCACGCTGTTATTCTCAGTGTTTATGTTTATAGGTATGCGTTGGCCGTGAGTTCCAGGTACGGTGTCTCTTATGACGATTGTTCGGGAGACAGTGTAGCATAGTTACAGATTGTATATGGGCCCAGGATAGTCAGTGAGAAGTAAACGCAAGCACAGGAGTGCTTTGCCAGTAGTGGTTGGACACTTGTTACGGCCCGTCGGTTTGGGTCGTGACACTATTCGGCTGCTCACTTAGATTTTGGCAAAACTAGGCCTAGCGACAAGAAACGACCCCTAACTCAGGTGCTAGTAATGGGTCGAACAGTTCTAGGACTCAGGAGTTTCTGCGGATGAAGCCTCCAGTGTTCACAGGGTCAAAGAAGGATGATGACCCACATAATTTCATTAATGGACTCTAGAAAGTATTTCGGGTGATGCATGCTACTGATACAGAAGCAGCGAAACTTGGAGCTTTCCAGCTACAAAATGTGGCCCATATTTGGTATGAGACATGGGAACAGTCCCGAGGGAAGCATGCGCCTTATGCTACTTGGGATGAATTTGCAGATGCTTTCATTGAGCACTTCATGCCAATTGAGGTCAGGGAAGCCAAGGCCACTGAGTTTGAGAATCTAAGGCAGAATGACATGACTGTTCAGGACTATTATCTCAAGGTCGTGTCATTTTCCAGGCATGCTCCCCACACGGTTCTTGATATGAGGGTCATGGTTAGAAGGTTTGTACTTGGGCTTAAACCCGAATTGCACAAAGATGCCAATACAGCCGCTCTGAATGACAAGATAACTATTTCTAAGATACTTGCATTTGTTCAAGGTAACGAGACTAGGTTGAAGGTAGATGAGGCCCTGTAGAAGCAGAACGATAGAGAGTTCAACAAGAGGGCTAAGTCTGCTGGTAATTTCAGTCAGTGAGGATCTTAAGGAGGTGGAAATTGTCAGTTCCTTAAGAACAGGTTATCAGGACCTACTCCCTCTATAGCTAGTGACCCATCTCATAGGTCTAAATATAATCAGATAGGCCGAAACTTCAGAATAGCAGACTCATAGTCACAGGCCAGCGTGACCGACCGTGGTTTCCAACACCGTACTTGCAACACTTATGGTAAGAAGCACTCAGAAGTATGCCGTTCAGGCATGGATGGTTGTTTTGGGTGTGGTCAGCCAGGTCATTTTCTGCGGGATTGTCTATCAGCGAGACAGAATACCGGAAGTAATAGTAATGTAGCTCAGTCCACTAATTCAGCATCTCCTCGAAATTATCAAGCCCAGCAGGGGCATAGGGTAGCAAAGTCTGGAAATACGAGCGGTGGTCAGAACCGTGTGTATGCACTATCAGGACGTTAGGATACAGAGACCCGTGGAGATGTTGTCACAGGTATGCTAACAGTCTTGACCTTCGACGTTTTTGCTCTTATGGACCTAGGTTCCACTCTATCTTATGTAACCCCTTATATTGCTAAGCAATTTGGGATAGAACCTGTAATGACCCGTTTGGTCGTTATTGCGTTTTTGGCCCTTTTGACCCTTCCCGATCTTGGTTAGCTCCCTTTT
This sequence comes from Lycium barbarum, assembly GCF_019175385.1. Taxonomy (NCBI): domain Eukaryota; kingdom Viridiplantae; phylum Streptophyta; class Magnoliopsida; order Solanales; family Solanaceae; genus Lycium; species Lycium barbarum. The sequence goes on from NC_083346.1 coordinate 52,989,496, forward strand.
GACCTGAGGGGACCATTGACACACTTCCCGAAGTATCTATACTTGATTCGGGTGACTTTTTGTGAAATATGGGCTTTAAGCGAAAGAGAGTTAACTCAAAGTTGACTTTAGGGTAAATAGACCTTTTTTGGAAATCCGTCGATTCCGAGAGATCGAGATGGTCATTTAGAACTTGTGTGTATATCTAGTTCAGTTCCTATTATACTTGGATGCATTTTAGAACTTGGGTTGGGAAATTAGAAATAAGGTATAGGGGGTTGACTCGGTCAACGAGACCTCTATTGGAAATTTGAGGCCACGGGTGCATTCGTAGCGTATCTTTATGTGGATCTGCGTATGTGGTTTGTGAGAAGATGGCCTCAAGAGTAGTTTGGGATTTCGATTTAGACTTAGAAAATTTAGTTGGATTTTGGTACCTGGTGTCCGCATTAGCGGCACTAGTGCCGTCCCAGCGGTACTGCTGTTGCGGCAGGGTGACCGCTGGGGCGGCCAAGTATGATTTGGCCCAGACCGTCCCCTAAGCACTGCTGAAGAACCTTCTTCCTCATCTACTTCATTATCAGGCTTTAGAACTGGACTACCAGATGCCTTTCTAAGACTGGACCTAGCTTTCTTCACAACAAAATCAGTAATGAGCACATCATCGTCGTCATTATTTCCTTTATCAGCAACCTTCTCTCCTTTATCAGGGTTGAGAAACCTGTTCTATTGGAATATCTTCTTCCACTGTTGGGATAGGTTCATCAACTTGTTTAATAGGCACATGGTAATCAACAATTTGTGATTCTTCTAAAACACCAACCGAGGGTTCAAAATCTTGTGCTACTTATGTTGTCTTCACATCACCTTCACCCAAGCTTCCTAGCACATCTGCCACTTCCTCTTCTACAGATTTTGTAGTTTCCACTGGTTCTTCCACTGACTCAGTCCTATCACCATTTTCGATGAAACTTACTCTATTCTCAGCCTCGTCTACCCCAGCATGTGAATTCTTTTCACTAGTGGGGTTTCCCATGGCTCCCCCCTTGTTATGTCCTCCACCAATCTCTTCCTCTATTTTATCCTCTTCAACCACTAATTCCTCAATAGATCATAGTATATGAGCTACCCCTGTCTCACCTACTACCATAACTTTTGGAACAATAATTGAGATATCGGTTTGAGAGGGCATGTATAGTATAGTCCTTTTAATTTCGATATTTTTTAAGCCAGGCTTCTATTTTCTTCTCCCCGAACTTCAAAAAGATCACCTGGTGTGTCTAGAACATCAGAATGGTCAGATAGGGGTATTAGGGATGGTTCAAATTGATAGCCATCAAAGCAGATAAGTTCGTCTGTGCGGTAGACTTTGGCTTTGATTCTCCTAGGGGTTTGAATTTGGGGGTTAGCACTGGGTGGAACACTGGTAAGTACTTCTGTGTTAGATGGTTCATTGATAGTTGGATTAGACAATGTGGGAGTGGTAGTGGTAGGATTTATGGTGGTAGGGTTTAAGGTGCCTATTGAGAAGTTTGTGATTTTTGAGGACTAGTGGAGTTAGATGCTTGATGTTCCATTTGGATTATAGAGTGTGAATGTTGAGAATTTTGAAATACGGGAGATGAACTAGGTGTTACACCTCAAAAGAATTTCGCGTCATTTGCATTGTAACTAAAATAACGTAAGCTCTGAGAGGTCATGGAACCCTTATAAGGTTAAGGAATACTCTTAACAAGTGTTAAGTAAGTATCTAAAGGTTCCGGGATCAAGCAAATTGAAGAAAATAAGTTGTCGAAAATTTAGAAAAAGTTGGCAGAATTTTGGATAGAAATTTTGGGTCAACTTTAGATGGGTATATCTCCTAGTGTATCAGGAGTTTTGAAGTGAAACAAAAGCCTAAATTAAAGTTCGGGAAGTCTAGTTTCCAACGAGAAAATCCATTCATTAAAACAACATCGGAGTAGGGAGTTATGGGCATTTCAAGATAAGCCTCCAAGCTGCCAAATGGTTCCTCGCGGGCCCCACTTGGAAAGTCGGTGGAACCGACTCTCAAGGGGTATAAATACCCTATTATTCCACTCTTTTCATCATTTACACTTCTTGGGAGTTCAAGACATATCCATACACTTCTCTTAAAAACTTATAACCCCTTAAATCAACAATTCAACAAGATTACGCCAAATTAGTTCATGAAAAGTGATTGTTCTTGTTTCTACTTGATGTTGTGGTGAGTTTGGTCTTGAAGAAAGTTGGTGTGGCTAAATTTCTTCAATTATAAGGTTTGTTCTTCATCCCATCTCTTATGTTGAGTTGATTTGAAGTTTAGCAAGTCTTAAAAGTGAAAATAGTTATGGAGGAAAGGTCATGAAGTATTGTGTTGTAGTTGTTCAGTTTATGGACAATTTTCAGCATATCGTAGCCATGTTTCTGGGCTAATTTCCATGTATATGGATGGTATCTAATGTTGTTGGTGTGTTGATGAGAACATGCTCCTTGATTGAGAAGAAAAGATGTGTATATTGTTATTGTATATTGATAAACATCGTGTGGGATGTTTTATGAAATATTTTGGTAGTGATGATGATGCTATTGGTGTTAGTGTTGTTGTTGGTATTGTGATTTCGGGCTATGAATATAAATAGGGGAGATGTTGCCCGAATTTCGGTAGATTTTAAGGGTATTTAATATGAAGGCTTAAGACAAGCATATGACGATAAGCCTAACAATAGTATGATTGGTTTTATATGTAGATTACGAGACCACTAATGATCTTATGTAGATTGCAAGACGGGAAGTATGTTGGAAAGTCGAGAAATAAGCTTCCAGGTATGTTAAGGCTGTTCCTTTCTTTCATTTTGGCATGATCTATGATAAGTACGAACGTGACGATATACATAATGAATCCACTCCTAGATGTAGGAGCTCATGTCCCTATGTTTATATTGGTGTTGTTCATATCCCGAGTTCCTTGACTTCTTAAGGCCCGAAGGGGCATCCATAAGTTGTAAGTTTTCATAATAATGTCTCAATACCGAAGGGGACATTCATAAGGCTTATTATTCATATGCATTTCATATTTGATTTTTAAGTCTCGAAGGAGACAAATGAAAAGGGGAAGAAGTTCCTATTTTGAACTAAAAGTTGCTCCGAAGGGAGTCCTTTGATATTTACAAAGATTATCATGCATTTTCACACTTATATATATGTATGACATAATTTTATGGGGAAGGGGAAGGGCTATGGTGTTATATACGCAAACCACCTGATCAGCTGGTATACGATGATTATGATGCCCGAAGGGGCCATTATGCTATTATGCCCGAAGGGACTACAAGCAGGGCGAAGGTATGCATTATATATATACACATGATGTTTTAAAAGTTCATATGCACATACATGATTATTAGTGTTGGTTACTGGTACAGATTGAGTCTGTTACTCTTTTATCATTCGAATCGAGATATATATTGTTTCAGTTCTGCCTTACATACTCGGTACATCATTTGTACTGACGTTCCTTTTCCTGGGGGTGCTGTGTTTCATGCCACACAGAGTACATAGATGGATGGAGGACCATTGCTGTAGGATTTTCTCGGGCTATCAGCTGGACTGGTGAACTCCATTTCTATTCGGAGTGTTTCCGAGTCAGAGTACTTATGTATTTCCTCGAGTCGGATGCATTACAGGTATGTTGGGGCCCTGTCCTAACTTATGTTATGGTAACTTGGTCCTTGGTAGAGACTTTGCAGACAGTGTCCTGTGGATATTGCGTCGAGATGTCGACAGTTGTGTGAGGCGGCCACATAGGTCGATGTGTTCATATACATTGATTTAAAGATTTTATTGTGACCAAAGGATTTCTTTGACTTAACGATAAGGGAGACGTACCTGACATGACGAAGTGTTCTATAAAAAGTTTTCATGTTTTACTTGACGGAAGCGTCATTTCATAGTTTAAAGGTTCACAAAAAAGGGTGACTTATGAATAGAATAGTAGTATGGCTGTCACGACCCAACCAGAGGACCGTGACGGGCACCCGGTGCTAGCCCACCCGGGCACCCCTTAACGTACCTTTACATTCACATCTAGGTGAGCCACATATTAAATCATACATTTCTATTTATCAATTATACTAGTCCCATTGGACAACAACACCTTTATATCATCATTGACATCTATGCCCATATCAATGTATATAAGCCGACAAGGCTAACAAAATGAAATCCAAAATATAGGCCGACAAGCCCAAACACATCTAACCATATACACATGTCTACGAGCCTCTAAGGAAAGTATGTCATAACATAAAAGCGGGACAGGACCCCGTTATGCCCATAAATATATACACAAAGGAATAAGTACCAAAAGCTTTAGCTCTGAAGGAAATGGAGCTCCGCTATGTAGTCCCTGAGTAATGTAGCTATGAATCAAGTCTGTCTCCCTGGCCACCTGCGGGCATGATGCAACGTCCACAAACTAAAGGACGTCAGTACGATGAATGTACTGAATATGTAAAGCATGATCAATATCAATATAGAAGCATAATAAGCAACATGAGAAACAACATAAGATGGGAGATAGTAGAATCATCGTCATAAGCCCTTACTTGCTTTTCATAGGGACTTTGCTTTTCTAATGTGAGGTTTTGTACATACATCCGTATTCGTATCCGTACTCACTTACATTTCGTATCCATAATCGTATTCATATGCCTATTCTTATTCGTATTCGTATCATGTCCGTATTCATACTCATATCTATATCATATACATATCCATATCATATACATATCTATATCATATACAAACCTGGCCAACCAAGGCTTCAGGGTCGCACATACCTGGCCCTACCAAGGCTTCAGGGTTATCCGTACCAACTGTAGAGCTGTGCGCGCGTTACATAAATATACACATATTCTACCCGGCCTTATAAGCTCGGGGTTCCGTAATAGTCACACATAGATACATATACATAATAGCTCATAAGAATCTTTACTATTATCATCACTATCATTATCGTCATCGTTATCATCATCGCTATTGTCATCGTTATCGTTATCGTTATCACTATCATCGTCGTTCATTACATCTATCCTTATAGGATTACTCGTCTTATGAGGAAAATAGTACAATCGTAAAACATCAAAAATAATAAGATTAGTAGCTTTTAAAGATATAGTCATTTAGAGGACATCATAGACTTATAGAAGATTTAGATGATTGGCCAAAGAACCATGCCCTATGAAAGAAGGGTTAGCCTTACATACCTTTCCGTTCAACTATTCTATCACTTGCACATTCTCCTTCAATGCTCACGTTTCTACCTTCATTAGAGTTATACTATCATTAGAAAATCGATAACTTAACATACATGACTAAGGCTAGATAAAATTGGGCAGCATCTCCTTTATTTATATGACATTCCTCCATATCGTATATCAACTCCCAAACGTCAATAATACATTCACAACATCATAACAATAGTCTTTATTTATCCTCATTATCTATATTTCTCAATTCTCTTCCAATCACCTATATCCATGGTCATAGCACACAACTACGTTCATTCACATACAATGCCTATCTCATGTTCTTAACATCATTTACAACATGATTACAATCATATCATATTACGAATCATTACTCAATCCGAACTATTTCTCAAAGATGACACTATTCCCACATTTAAGACCCATTTTCTATATTCTTCTACAATGCAAGTGTTTCAACTTTCAAATACCTTAAAAAACATGGAAAAACCATAAAACTTACCTTAGATGGTGTGGGAATGAATCTTGAGTGGAAATAATTCACTTGAACCAAACCCTAGTTCTCCTCCAATGGAATTTCTTGTGGTCCTCTAGCCCTTGGAAGCTTTCTAACACATAAAGGACAGCCCGGTGCACTAAGCTCCCACTATGCGCGGGGTCCGGGGAAGGGCCGGACCACAAGGGTCTATTGTACGCAACCTTACCTTGCATTTCTGCAAGAGGCTGTTTTCACGGCTCGAACCCGTGACCTCCTGGTCACATGGCAGCAACTTTATCAGTTACGCCAAGCTTTCTAACACATAAACATTTGATTTTTGTCTTTGATCTTTGTGTTCTCTTGGACTTGAGTGGAATAGGCTTAGAGAAGGGTTTTTGAGCTCTCAATACTTGTAGAATATGAAAAATGAAGTAAAAGAACCTAAGGCATTTATTTATACAAACATTGAAAATCAGCCCGTCGGGACTTCCACGGACACTTATACGGTCTGTATAAGTGGTCATGATTCACCCACCAGCAAACCAACTCCCTGCTGGGAGTTATACGGACACCTTATACGGACCGTATATGTTGTCGTATAACTCCATTTCTCTGAAATGGTTTCCGTCGTTTCGTTCGATCTCCAATCCTTATGGAACCTTCTTAACACTTGTATAATACTTTAGTAGCCATACAATAGGCTCTACATCAGCCCTTTAAAACATCACCATATAAACGTTAGCTCTATCATAGCGGAACATTTCCGAACACGACTTACGTTTCGCTCCCTTCAACAAACCAAATTTCACAAATTCATAGAACTTCGAAGTCTTATTGTATGAACCTCAAGCTATCTAGTCCTTCGCTTAACCTCATAGGGATTTCATAATCACCTTAAGCTCACATTATCCTATCCACAAGGCAACACATACGGAATTTCCGAGGTGTAACATTCTCCCCCCCTTAAGAACATTCATCCTCGAATGTTAAGTCTTTGGGGATTCTATAAAACTTTCGCCAGAGTTTCCCCTATAATATGGCACTACCGTCCTGTCACAACAACCCATAATAACAATACCTCACAGGGCCACAACATAATAGCAATATAATTTGTCCACACACATCCCAAAATCATAAAAGGAAAACATACATACCTTATGATCTTGATATCTCATCTTGAATCTCTTCTAGGGGCTGAAATAAATGTGGGTACTTGGATCGCATAATTTCTTCCGCTTCCCATGTCATTTCTTCTCGTTTATTGCTTCTCCATAAAACCTTAACTGAGGCCACCTCTTTGTTTCTAAGCCTCCGTACTTGCCTATCTAATTTGGAAATGGGTACTTCTTCATAAGCCAGCTTTTCTGTCACTTGAACATCATTTACTGGCACGATCCTGGTAGGATCTCCAACACATTTACGAAGCATCGAGACATGGAAAACTAGGTGGACTGACTCCAAATCAGGAGGTAGATCTAACTCATAAGCCACTTTGCCTACTCTGCGCACAATCTCATAAGGCCCAATGTATCAGGGACTAAGTTTTCCCTTTTTGCCAAATCTCATAAGGCCCAATGTATCAGGGACTAAGTTTTCCCTTTTTGCCAAATCTCATTACACCCTTCATTGGTGACACTTTTAAGAATACCCAATCTTTCACTTGGAACTCTAAGTCCCTTCGACGATTATCCACATAGGACTTTTGACGACTTTGAGCTACTAATAACCAATCTTGTATGAGCTTGACTTTCTCTATGGCTTGCAGGACCAAGTCTGGCCCTATCAATTTAGTCTCTCCTACCTCGAACCACCCAATTGGGGATCTACACTTTCGCCCATATAAAGCCTCATACAATGCCATTTGAATGCTAGAATGATAACTATTGTTATAAGAAAATTCAATGAGTGGCAAGTGATCATCCCAATTACCTCCAAAATATATCATACATGCCCGTAACATATTATCAAGAGTCTGAATGGTACGTTCAGCTTGTCCATCAGTCTGCGGATGAAATGTCGTGCTAAGGCTCACTTAGGTCCCTAAACCCTCTTGGAAGGATTTCCAAAAATTAGCTGTAAACTGAGTCCCTCTATCAGAGATAATAGATGCCGGGACACCATGGAGTCGCACTGTCTCTTTAATATAAAGCTTTGCATAATCTTCCGCCACATATGTCGTTCTGATTGGTAAGAAATGAGCTGACTTCGTGAGTCTATGCACAATCACCCATATAGAATCTTACTTACGTCGAGAACGGGGTAAGCCTGTAATGAAGTCCATGTTAATTACTTCCCACTTCCAAGTTGGAATTTCTATAGCTTGCAACAATCTGCCAGGCTTTTGGTGCTCGATTTTCACTTGTTGACAGTTGGGACATCGAGCTACGAATTCCGCTATATCTTTCTTCATCCCATTCCACCAATATATAGATTTAAGATCATGGTACATTTTTATTGCTCTGGGATGAACAGAATAACGGGAGCAATAAGCTTCTCTCAATATTTGGTGGCGTAAACCTACCACATCAGGAACACATAATCTGCCTTGACATTGAAGAACTCCGTCTTCTGAAATCTCAAATGACTCCTCCTCCTTCTGAGGGAGTGTATCTCTGTAATGCATTCGCACGAAATCTTCGTATTGTCACTCTTTCACTTCCGTTACTAGCGACGAGACTGCTGAATTCTGAATGGTAGTCCCCCTGCTACCTGAGTCCACTACTCGAACTCCTAGGCTAGCTAACCGATTGAGCTCATGAGCCATTTCTCTCTTCTCTGGTCGTACATCATGTAAACTTCCCATAGATCTGCGGCTAAGAGCATCAGCTACAACATTTGCCTTTCCGGGGTGATATAGGATATCAACATCATAATTCTTTAGCAATTCCAACCATAATCGTTGGCGCAAATTCAACTCTTTATGCTTGAGGATATACTGAAGACTCTTATGATCTGTATAAATATCCACATGGACACCATATAAATAATGTCTCCATATCTTTAATGCATGAACCACTGCAGCTAATTCTAGATCATGTGTTGGATAATTTTTCTCATGTTTCCGTAATTGCCTTGAAGCATACGCAATCACCTTACCATGTTGCATCAATACACAGCCTAGCCCAGTGCCTGAAGTATCACAATAAACAACATATCCTTCCAATCCCTCTTGAAATGTCACGACTGGGGCAGAAGTCAATCTATCTTTTAACTCTTAGAAACTACGTTCACAAGCATCTGTCTATTGAAACTTTACTGATTTATGGGTCAACTTTGTGAGTGGTGCAGAAATGGAAGAAAAACCTTCAACAAATCTCCTGTAATAACCTGCTAAGCCCAGAAAGCTACGAACCTCCGTAGGAGTTGTGGGCCTTGGCCAAGTCTTTACGGCCTTGATCTTTTGGCTATCTACTCGAATACCATCGGCTGCAACAATGTGCCCCAAAAATGTCACCGAGTTCAACCAAAACTCACACTTAGAAAATTTTGCAATCAACCGTTGAGTTTGAAGAACTCTAAGGACAGTACGCAAATGATCCGCATGTTCTGTCACGGATCTAGAATACACCAAGATATCGTCGATGAATACAATCATAAACAGATCTAAGAAGGGCCTGAACACATTGTTCATCAAATCCATAAATACTGCCGGTGCATTAGTTAGCCCAAATGACATTACCCGGAACTCAAAATGGCCATACCTTGTTCTGAAGGCTGTCTTAGGGATATCTTTCTCCCTAACTCTCACTTGATGATACCCGGACCTCAAATCTATCTTGGAAAACCATTTGGCACCTTGTAATTGATCAAATACGTTATCAATCCTCGGAAGAGGATATTTGTTCTTAATCGTCACCTTATTCAATTGCCGATAGTCAATGCACATTCTCAAGGAGCCATCTTTCTTTCGGACAAACAATACGGGTGCTCCCCACGGGGATGAACTAGGCCTAATAAAGCCTTTCTCAAGCAAGTCTTTCAGTTGCTCCTACAACTCTTTCAATTCTGCGGGAGCCATTCTATAAGGAGGAATAGATATAGGCTTAGTGTCTGGCAACACATCAATAGTAAAATCGATCTCCCGCTCAGAAGGGAGCCCTGGAAGCTCTTCCGGGAACACATCCGGAAATTCATTCACCATGGGAACTGACTGAAGAGTCGGCGGTTCAGCTTCTACATCTTGAACCCCTAGATGATAAATGTAACCTTTTTTGATAATTTTCCTTGCCTTTAGATAGGAAATAAACCTACCTTTTGGTGAAGCAGTATTCCCTTTCCATTCTAAAACTAGTTCTCCCGGAAATTGGAAACGAACCATTTTCATTCTACAATCAACATTGGCATAGCAAGAAGCCAACCAATCCATGCCCATAATAACATCAAAGTCTACCGTTTTAGCTCATGCAAATCAATCATAGTACGACGGTCACAAACCACAACTATACAGTTTCTATATACTCGGCTAGCTATTACCGATTCACCAACGGGTGTAGACACATCAAAAGGTTTGATCGACTCCAGTTTGACTATAAATTGACCCGCAATATACGGAGTAACATATGACAATGTGTAGCCCGGATCAATCAAAGAATATACATCATGAGAGAATACCGATAATATACCTGTGACCACATCAGGAGAAGACTCAAGATCTTGGCGTCCAGCCAAAGCGTAAATACGGTGCTGAGGACCGCTAGAACTGGGGACTCTCCCTCTGCCTCTACCATGGCCGGCTGGCGCATGTGAACCTGGCCCTATAGGGCGTACAGATGCTGAAGATCCGACTACCGACCCTGAAGGCTGGGTCCTTAGCATTCCATCAATAAAATTCTGAGGGTCCTGATCCGGCTTTGATCCAAAGAATTTCGAAGGGTTCAAGCTAATGAAATCACAGGCCCTTGCACTCACAACCCTATCACCTTACCCTGTACTTTGCCACTAAGTCTGAGCAGCAACCAATTGAATGGCCTCTTTTACATCTTGGCCTGAAACATCCGGTGGAGGAGCCGGAGGTGCTGGAGCTGGGGCTGAGGCTCCCTCACGCTCCTCAGAAATAGGCACTGTCTGGGAGGACTGAGATTGAGCCACATTCTGGGACTCACTTTCCTCTACAACTGCTGGCGGTGCTCTTTTAGACCGCTTTTCTGCCACTGTCTTGCCCTTTGGGGCTGCTGTAGCCTTTCTCTTTACAGGCATCTCTGAGATACACAATACACGGTTAAGGAGAAGGAAGTTCTTATATCATAGCTCTATCGCACGATGTTATGAAGAAAGAAGGTCAATCATTCCTAAAATCCCGCAGCCTCCTGTTTATAAGTGTGGCGCGCAACACACCCATAACCAAGACTCTACTAGACACGGCTCGTAGACACACCCTAGGACAGAACTCCTCTGATACAACTTTTTTCACGACCCAACCGGAGGACCGCGACGGGCACCCTGTGCTAGCCCACCCGGGCACCCCTTAACGTACCTTTACATTCACATCTAGGTGAGCCACATATTAAATCATACATTTCTATTCATCAATTATACTAGTCCCATTGGACAACAACACTTTTATATCATCATTGACATCTATGCCCATATCAATGTATATAAGCCGACGAGCCTAACAAAATGAAATCCAAAATATAGGCTGACAAGGCCAAACACATCTAACCAGATACACATGTCTACGAGCCTTTAAGGAAAGTATGTCATATCATATAACCGGAACAGGACCCCGCTATGCCCACAAATATATACACAAAATAATAAGTACCAAAAGTTTTAGCTTCGAAAGAAATGGAGCTCCGCTATGTAGTCCCTGAGTAATGTAGCTATGAATCAAGTCTGTCTCCCTGGCTACCTGCGGGCATGACGCAGCGTCCACAAAGAAAAGGGCGTCAGTATGAAGAATGTACTGAGTATGAAAAGCATGATTAATATCAATATAGAAGCATATTAAGCAACATGAGAAACAACATAAGATGGGAGATAGTAGAATCATCGTCATAAGCACTTACTTGATTTTCATAGGGACTTTCCTTTTCTAATGCGAGGTTTTGTACATACATCCGTATTCGTATCCGTACTCACTTACATTTCGTATCCATAATCGTATTCATATGCCTATTCTTATTCATATTCGTATCATGTCCGTATTCATACTCATATCTATATCATATACATATCCATATCATATACATATCTATAACATATATATATATTTATATCATATACATACCTGGCCAACCAAGGCTTCAGGGTCGCACATACCTGGCCCTACCAAGGCTTCAGGGTTACACTACCTGGCCCTACTAAGGCTTCGTGGTTATCAGTACCAACTGCAGAGGTGTGCGCGCGTTACATAAATATATACATATTCTACCCGGCCTTATAAGCTCGGGGTTCCATAATAGTCATACATAGATACATATACATAATAGCTCATAAGCATCTTTACTATTATCATCACTATCATGATCGTCATCGTTATCGTCATCGCTATTGTCGTCGTTATCGTTATTGTTATCACTATCATTGTCGTTCATTACATCTATCCTTATAGGATTACTCGTCATATGAGGAAAATAGTACAATCGTAACACATCAAAAATAATAAGCTTAGTAGCTTTTGAAGATAGAGTCATTTGGATGACATCATAGACTTATAGAAGATTTAGATGATTGGCCAAAGAACCATGCCTTATGAAAGAAGGGTTAGCCTTACATACCTTTCCGTTCAACTATTCTATCACTTTCACGTTCTCCTTTAATGCTCACGTTTCTACCTTCATTAGAGTTATACTATCATTAGAAAATCGATAACTTAACATACATGACTAAGGCTAGAGAAAATTGGACAGCATCTCCTTTATTTATACGGCATTCCTCCATATCGTATATCAACTCCCAAACGTCAATAATACATTCACAACATCATAACAATAGTCTTTATTTATCCTCATTATCTATATTTCTCAATTCACTTCCAATAACCCATATCCATGGTCATAGCACACGACTACGTTCATTCACATACAATGCCTATCTCATGTTCTTAACATCATTTACAACATGATCACAATCATATCATATCACGAATCATTACTCAATCCAAACTATTTTTCATAGATGACACTATTCCCACATTCAAGACCCATTTTCTATATTCTTCTACAATCCAAGTGTTTCAACTTTCAAATACCTTAAACAACATGGAAATACCATAAAACCTACCTTAGATGGTGTGGGAATGAATCTTGAGTGGAAATACTTCACTTGAACAAAACCCTAGTTCTCCTCCAATGGAATTTCTTGTGGTCCTCTAGCCCTTGGAAGCTTTCTAACACATAAACACTTGATTTTTGTCTTTGATCTTTGTGTTCTCTTGGACGTAAGTGGAATATGCTTAGAGAAGGGTTTTTGAGCTCTCAACACTTGTAGAATATGAAAAATGAAGTAAAAGAACCCAAGGCATCTATTTATACAAACATTGAAAATCAGTCAGTCGGGACTTCCACGGACACTTATACGGTCCGTATAATATTGCACGGACCGTATAAGTGGCGTGGTTCACCAACCAGAAAACCAACTCCCTGCTGGGAGTTATACGGACACCTTATATGCACCGTATAAAGTTATACGGACCGTATAAGTGGTCGTATAACTCCATTTCCCTGAAATGGTTTCCGTCGTTTCGTTCGATCTCCAATCCTTATGGAACCTTCTTAACACTTGTATAATACTTTAGTAGCCATAGAATAGGCTCTACATCAGCCCTTTAAAACATCACCACATAAATATTAGCTCAATCATAGCGGAACCTTTCCGAACATGACTTACGTTTCGCTCCCTTCAACAAACCAAACTTCACATATTCATAGAACTTCGAAGTCTTATTGTATAAACCTCAAGCTATCTAATCCTTTGCTTAACCTCGTAGGGATTTCATAATCGCCTTAAGCTCACATTAGCCTATCCATAAGGCAACACATACGGAATTTCCGAGGTGTAACAATGGCAGTCAGCCGAGTAGGGTCTTGGGTGTCAGTCACGGCCCTCCGGTTATGGTCGTGACAGTAGTGGTATCAGAGAGCAGTTCATCCTAGGGGTTGTCTGCAAATTCGTGTCTAGTAGAGTCTTACTTATGGTGTGTTGCGTGCCACATTTATAAACAAGAGGCTACAGGACATTTAGGATGGTTACCCTTCTTTCTTATCTCAGATCGTGCTGTAGAGCTATGTCATAGGATATGAGATCCTTAATCGTAATCTCGAATATTTTGGTTATTGATGAGTGGTTGATTTCTTAGCCTTGAAGTTTGTTGATCAGGAAGGTTTGGGATGGTAAAAATTACAGGGGAGACTCTGCCAAAATTTTCCAAAGTTAAGTCGTTTGAATACATATATATTACAGAGGCAGAGTAAAGGGAAACTTGGTGAGAAGATGATAGGTGAGATATGTCGAGTTGTTAATTGTGAGTTGCTTTTAAAGGAATTTTAAGATGGTATTAGTGTGGTTTGAATAATGATTTGCTCGAAGAGATTAAAGCTTTAACAAGAGGAATAATTATAGGAAAGGGATCTCCAAAGGAAAGGAAGATAGCGTGCCTATGGATAGCAAGACAGTAGTGTTACCTGAGATTAGAAAGTAACTCACAAGTCGTGAAATCACAAGTCGCCGGTCATATCAAATTTGAGAGCATATGTTATAGAACCATATAAACAATCATCGCGATGAAATGGACAACAAAATAGTGTAAGGACAACGGTAAGGAGTCAAAGAAGAACAGAGGCTAATTTAAGTCTCAAACGATCACCGGTACAAGAGAATCAAGGACTTAAGAAGAAAGCATACTCGTATTGATAGGAAGTTATGATTAAGTAAGATTTTATCTTAGTCCCATGTTTATGAGTTTATATTGTAATTATGTAAAGATCTGAGGCGAGAAAATTGGAGGAAATTTTCAAATATGAATTTGATGATATTTTGAGTTGTAAATTAGCTTGAGCTGGGATTATTAGTATGTTATGAGTATAGTTTTGCTATGAGTAAGTATTATATACACATATATGAGGGATTGTGTTGAGGTTGTTGTTGTGGATTGATTATGAAAAGATGTCTTTATGGACAATCTGAAGTAAAATAATCATTGAGAATAATAAGTCATCAGTTAGGAAATGCTATTGTAAATCATCTGGGCGCTACCATAGATGGAACTATGATGATATTGTAAGGAATTAAAGAGTCCAACCTAGGAATTAAAAGGAGATGATATGGTATGTATATAAGGTCGACTAGTACAAAAAGGGATGATCTAAAATAGCACCAGAGAAGCAAGCAAGGAAAGGTGCTGCATCTGAACAAGAGAATTTGTCTACTAGTAGGGAAATAAGGAGCAAGGCAAAAGAGTACAATAATTAGGAGTGCTCAAAGATCGGTGGGGAGCCGTAGCAATCATAAGTTAGGACCATCTTAATGGCAAGAGGTCCGAAGATTGTAAATAGATATCAGTTGACCACTGGGTACATACATAAGAATATGAGGATATGGAACTAATGAATGGGTTCAACAAAGAATTGGGAGAATATGAAAGAAGACTAATGAACCCATAGTATAAGAGCATGGATATCAGGAACCAAAGGAGGAAAACCATTTCAAGAAATAAATGATAGCATCGTAAGCTCGCAAGCTACAACATTCGAGGACGAATGTTTCTAAGGGGAGAAGAATGTTACACCTCGAAAACATTCCACGTCGTTTGCGTTGTAAGTAAACTAACGTAAGCTCGGAGAGGTCATGGAACCCTTATAAGGTTAAGAAATACTCTTAACAAGTGTTAAGTAAGTGTCTAAAGGTTCCGGGATCAAGCAGAAAAGTGTTAAGTAAGTGTCTAAAGTTGGCAGAATTTTGGACAAACATTTTGGGTCAAATTTAGAGGGGTATATCTCCTAGTATATCAAGAGTTTTGAAGTGAAACAAAAGCCTAAATTGAAGTTCAGGAAGTGTAGTTTCCAATGCAAAAATCCGTTCATCAAAATATCATCGGAGTAGGGAGTTATGGGCATTCAAGATAAGCCTCCAAGCTGCCAAATGGTTCCCCGCGGGCGCCACTTGGAAAGTCGGTGGAACCGAATCTAAAGGGGTATAAATACCCTATTATTTTACTTTTTCATCATTTAAACTTCATGGGAGTTCTAGACGCACCCATACACTTCTCTTAAACACTTATAACCCCTTAAATCAAGAATTCAACAAGATTACACCAAACTAGTTTATGAAAAGTGATTGTTCTTGTTTCTACTTGATGTTGTGGTGCGTTTAGTCTTGAAGAAAGTTGGTGTGGCTAACGTTCTTCAAGTATAAGGTATGTTCTTCATCCTATCTCTTATGTTGAGTTGATTTGAAGGTTTAGCAAGTCTTAAAAGTGAAAAATAGTTATGGACGGAAGGTCATAAAGTGTTGTGTTGTAGTTGTTGAGTTTATGGACTGTTTTGATCATGTTGTAGCCGTGTTTTTGGGTTAATTTCCATGTATATGGATGGTATCTAATGTTGTTGGTGTGTTGATGAGATTATACTCCTTGATTGGGAAGAAAGGAAGTGTATATTGTTATTGTATGTTGATAAACATCGTGTGGGAGGTTTTATGGAATATTTTGGTATTGATGATGATGCTATTGGTGTTAGTGTTATTGTTGTGTTAGTTGTTGGTATTGTGATTTTGGACTAGGGATATAAACAGGGGAGATGCTGGCCGAATTTCGATAGATTTTAAGGGTATTTAATTTGAAGGCTTAGGACAAGCATATGACGATTAGCCTAACAATACTATGACTATTTTTATATGTAGATTACGAGACCACGAATGATCTTATGTAGATTGCAAGACGGGAAGTAAGTTTGAAAGTCGATAAATAAACTTCCAGGTATGTTAATGTTGTTCCTTTCTTTCATTTTGGCATGATCTATGATAAGTACGAACGTGACGATACTCATAATGAATCCACTCCTAGATGTAGGATCTCATGTCCCTATGTTTATATTGGTGTTGTTCATATCCCGAGTTTCTTGACTTCTTAAGGCTCAAAGGGGCATCCATAAGTTGCAAGTTTTCATAATGATGTCTAAATATCGAAGGGACATTCACAAGGCTTCTTATTCATATGCATTTCATATTTGATTTTTAAGTCTCGAAGGAGACAAATGAAAAGGGGAAGAAGTTCCCATTTTGAACTAAAAGTTGCTCCGAAGGGAGTCCTTTGATATTTTACAAATATTATCATGCATTTGCACACTTATATATATGTACGACATGATTTTATGGGTAAGGGAAAGGGATATGGTGTTATATACGCAAACCACCTGATCAGCTGGTATACGATGATTATGATGCCCGAAGGGGCTGCCCGATGGGGCCATTATGATGTTATGCTCGAAGGGGCTACGAGCAGGGCGAAGGTATGCATTAAATATATACACATGATGGTTTAAAAGTTCATATGCACATACATGATTATCAGTGCTGGTTTACAGGTACAGATTGAGTTTGTTACTCTTTTATCATTCGAGTCGAGATATATATTTTTTCAGTTCTGCCTTACATACTCGGTACATCAATCATACTGATGTCCCTTTGCCTGGGGGCGCTGTGTTTCATGCCACACAAGGTACATAGATGGATAGAGGACCCTTGCTGTAGGATGTTCCCGGGCTATCAACTGGACTAATGAACTCCATTTCTATTCGGAGTGTTGCCGAGTCAGAGTACTTATGTTTGTCCTCGAGTCGGCTGCATTACAGGTATGTTGGGGCCCTGTCCGAACTTATGTTATGGTAACTTGGTCCTTTTTAGAGACTTTTGCAGACAGTGTCCTGTGGATAGTGCGTCGAGATGTCGACAGTTGTGTGAGGCGGCCACATAAGTCGATGTGTTCATATGCATTGATTTAAAGATTTTATTGTGACTAAAGGATTTCTTTGACTTAACGATAAGGGAGAAGTCCCTGACATGATGAAATATTTCTATTAAAAAGTTTTCATGTTTTACTTGACAGAAGCGGCATTTCATAATTTAAAGGTTCACAAAAAGGGGTGACTTATGAATAGAATGGTAGTATGACACTTTGTCGAGTAGGGTCTTGGGTGTCAGTCGCGGCCCTCCGGTTCGGATCGTGACACTAGGTTATATGATATTGCAATAGGTAGGAGATGAAAGAGAAACGTTCAGTGGGTTTTAAGTAGATAAGAGAGAAAGGAATGTGTGAGTGGATGTGAATAGGTTGCTTGTTTCGAAGAGTTTTAGCCCATGTATACGTCTCGGGAACTGTTTGACTTGATGTTTGCATGTTTTCAAAAGAAAGTCAGTATTTGAAAAGGATTTTTAGGATAATGATGGTTACACATATTCTTCCTTTTCCCTTTTAGATATTGACTTGCTAACGGACAGAGGATGTAATTATTCACGGTCTTCATATTATTTGATAATATAAGGATGGTGTATATACCTTTCTTTGATGAACTATCAACAATCTCCTCATTTAGATCAGCTACTGTAACATCCAATATTCATTAGATTTTATGAGATAAATTGCTATCATGGTACAGGACATACAGGTGAATGCACAAGACTCTCTAGAATATTATTCAGTTGATGCACTACTTTATTTGGAACAAATATTCTAGCCTATCCCAGAGGTGTACTCATGCAACCTTAATCATTCCCAACTTTAGCCAATTTTTCACAGTGATTTCTTTCTAGGTCTTATTAATTTGGCTCTGCATGAGTAGTCATAGTTCAATTTTCATATTGTAAGGCTTCATTAGATGAGTCAGGTCTACCACATGTTCCTCCTATCATCATGTTGTTCTTTCTTACCTTCCTCAGATGCCATATTCCCTTCTTCTAGTACTGAGAGTGAGCAGAATTTTTGTTTATTTTCAGTTTATGTCTGGAGCAAGCACTATACATGTATCAGATTTGCCTGCTCCCTTCTGCCACTCTTACCTGCAAAATAGCAAGAGTTAGTTATAGGAACCCAAAGCAGTTTGGGTCGTTTACCTTGAACAATGGGATGAATCCATTCCATTTTTGTCCATTTTGGCAACCCATCAAGAGACATGTTCTCTGTTCCTGTTCCACCTCTGCTTTCATGCTTGGTGTTTCTTCTTGCAATTTACAAATTTCTTTCCTTATGCTTTATGTTCACTGGACACCTGAATTTATAATGACCAATCTTGCCATAGAAATTGTACCAATTATCTTCACATGTTCTCCTTTTCCAGTTCTATCATACCCTAATCTCGAGGTTATACTATGTGTTTGACTGGTGAGGTTAGAAAGAAGTTGAGAGGATTGAGTCCAGTGATTTGCTCTTTCTAGATTAATTTATACTATACTTAATCTTGAGCTGATTTCTTGAAACCTTTCTCTTTTGAAGTGCAACTCACTTTTTACTCTTTTCAGTTCAGTTTCAGCCTTGAGTGGTTTGTTATTTGTCTTAACATTTCCAGTCTTAATAGTCAGCTTTAGAACTTCAGATTGGATATCCAAGACAGATAAACCAAGGTGAGTAACATGTTCATTTTTATGAGTTCATTTTTCAAGCAAGCGAGGGCACTAAGTGACTCAACTCTTTTTGTACTCATGTCCTGATATTAATCAATGAAGATGGTCATCAAGGACATAAGTTTCTTCTTAGAGTATAGATCCAACTTGTCTTTAAGGTCATGTATATTTACCTTGGTGTCCTCCTCAGGGTGTGAGTTTGATTCTTCAACTGCCATAAATGCTGAGTGATCAACTTCTTCCTCAGACTCATCATAAGAATCCCAGGCCGCCACCATAGCTTTTGTAGTTTCTTTGTTCTTTTTGTAATGGACCTATTCCTTCTTCTTTTCTTTCTCTCCTCTTTTCTTTTTCCACTCAACTTCCCGTTGTGGACAATCCTTAATCATGTGATCCGTTTTATCACACTCGAAGAATCCTCTAGCCTGAGGTTTGTCAAAACTCCTTCCCTTCTCAGAGGTGTTTTGGTTACCATATTGTTTCTCCTTCTTAAGGAACTTCTTAAAGTATCTGGTGATTAGGGCCATCCCATCTTCATCATCGTTTCCTATAGCCTTAAGTGCTAGAGACCTTCCAATATTTGTTTCCTCATTTTTTAAATTCTATGTCCATCTCATAAGTCTTTAGATTTTCCACTAGTTCATCTAAAGACACAACCCTATGTCCCTGGCTTCCCTTATGGCGGTGACCTTCATTTTGAAGGGTTTTGGCAAGGTCATCAAGATTTTTTCTACTGAATCCTCAGTGGTGATAGTCTTTTTGATTGAGGTCAACTCATTCACAATTGAAGTATACCTTGTGAACATTTCAACAACTATTTCTCGAGGCTTCATTTTGAAGTTTTCAAAATCAGTAACAAGCATGGCCTTCCTGAATTTCCTAACTTGATTGGTTCTTTCATGAACATTCTTCAAGGCATCCCAAATTTGCTTAGCCGTTGTACAACCAAAGATTTGATTATGCTCATCTGATCCAAGACCATATATCAGGACATTTTTGGCTTCGACGTTCTTTCCAAGTATCTTGTAGTCATTCTCGTCATACTCATTTTTCTCCATTTTCACATCAGTTTCATCAGTACCCTTCTTGGTAAGGTATTTTGGTCCCTCAATAACTCTATCCCACAGCTCATAATCTTGAGCTTGCAAGTGATCCTCCATGCAAGCCTTCCACCAGCCATAGTACTATCCATTGAACTTTGGTGGCCTTCTAGGTGAGTTTCCTTCATAGTGTCTGATAGGTGGTGTGGCATTCATCATGATCTTTTCTTAAGGTGTTAGCCTCTTAAAGAAAACTTGCTCTAGTACGAATTGATATTTTGCACGACCTAATTTCTATCCTAAGTGATACCTAATATGTTCCTATAGGATAGACCACGTTACTCTACCTATTCGTGCAAACGCTCTCTAGAAACCCTAGCTTCTCATGCAAAACCCTAATTCTTAAGACCTACGTCGCCCGGGTAAATGGCTGCCATGGCCGCTGGTCAGGTACCTCTGTTGGCTGGCCAAACTTCTACTACACCTAATCCAACCAATGACAATACCCGCAATGACCTGACAATTCCTATACTTGATTTTAGAAAATTCTTTCAACCAACAAACCCTAACCCCATGTAAAATCCTACTTAAATTATTCCTGTAAAGAAAGTAGTTTATCGCAATTGTGTTCATGTGCTTCGTTGGACGCAAAAAAGGTGGATTAGATGGAATCTCTGGAGGATTTGAAGCATGCAGTCCTTGGTAAATTCTCATACGGATGTCCATCATTGAAGGAAGTCAAGACAATTATCCCGAATCAATGTGGGATAAAAGGAAAGTGCCAAATTGGATTGCTTCGTGATAGGCATGTCCTGATTAGATTGTCTACAATGGAGGATTTTGTTAATCTATGTTCAAAAGGTGTGTATTACTTGCAGTCAAGAGATGGTTATTCTTATCAGATGAGGCCTTTGATATATAATTCTAACTTTAAAGTAGATGAAGAAACATCAAAGGTTATATCTTGGATATCTTTTCCTTATCTGTTGCCTACGTTTTTTGTGAAGGAATCTTTGTTTTCTCTTGCTTCTGCTGTTGGGATTCCTTTACAAGTGGATCTTGCAACTAAAAATCGCACAAGGCCAAGTTGTGCAAGAGTTATGGTTCTCATGGACTTATTAGTAGATCTTCCCAGTCATGTGGATATGGAGATAGAGGATGAGGAATCTAAGGTGGTTAGAATTGATAAAGTGAAGATTTAATACGACTACCTTCCAAAGTATTGAACAGAATGTAAGTTACAAGGCCATAATGAGGGTGAATGTTGGAACCTTCATCCTGAATTAGCAACCTTTGAAGATGAAGAAGTGAAAGTTGTAGTTGATCCTGTAGAGAAAGGCAAGGAAGTTATGGTCAAGAAGGATGCCCAGGCTCCTCATCCTCAAAAGAACAGTTTCATCATAATAGAAGAAGATTTAATGCTAGGATGTTATCAAGTGGAAGGATCCTTGGCAATCCAGGAAATTAGAATATTGTTAAAGATAATAGAGATTTTAATGGTCCTAACCAGGATACTGCAGTTTCAGAGGTGGAAAATGTAAGTACAAAGGAGAATAAGGATTCAAAGGTGATAGTTCAAATTCAGTTCCTGATCAGGTAGTGAGTAAGTAGAAAATTGCAAGTATTGTGGTGCCTAATCTTGACAGTCCATCAGACATGGTAGGCGATCAAATTGGTTCAAGTCAGAGTGGTGAAAAGCATTTTGAGAAGCTAGACCAAATTGGGGAGATGTATGAGATGGAATATGTTGACATTAGCTCAGAAAAGGTTCATGGTGATAAGGAGATTGGCAATAAAGAAGCCTCAACATCAAATGTGGCATCAGTTAGGGAGAATTCTCAGTTAGAAGCTAATAAGAAAATGGAGGGCAACATGGATGTTGAGAACGCTGAGACTAATCTTCAGTTGGAGGATATAGTTTCACATATGGATAGTAAATCAAGTGAAGATAAAGGCAAAAGTTCAGAAAGTCATCAGATGGATGCAGATGAAATTTATCTAGAAAGTGGGAAGGATGACTTGGTGATTAAATTGGATGCTGCTTGTCCAAACAACTTGCAGATTGTTGGATCTTACCCTCCTGAGACTTCTTACCAGGAAGGAAATTTGGCTCTGGCTATTGTTCTTGAAATTAAGGAAGTTCAGCCTTTGAAGGTAGGCAAGAAGCTATAGTTCAGCCTTTGAAGGTAGGCAAGAAGCTATCACCTAATAAAGCTTTGCATGATGTTATTTCTCATAATGTTGATCTTCAAGATGAGAAGGAAAATAAGGCCCTGGGTAACATCATCAAAGAGGATGCTGATGGCACGCCTTTAGACATGATATTTCAAAAGGCCAGTAAAGAAGCAGTAATCTCTCCAAGAACACAAGGTAAAAGGGCAAAAAAAGGAAAGAAACAAGGAGTTCCAGAAATTGAACAAGTAGTGAGGGTCATGCCAAAAAGGGGTAACACAAAGAAGTCATTTAAATGATTGTTAAAACTCTATTTTGGAATATCAGATCATTGAATACTCAACAAGCTTTCCATAGAGTTCAAATGCTGCATAGACATCATAAGTTTTTCCTAGTTGCTCTAATGGAACCTTTTCAACAGCAAAGACAGATTCAGAAATATAGTAGGAAACTTGGTATGCCATATGCCAATTTCAATTGTAATGGTAAGATCTAGTTCTTTGTTCAAGAAAAAGTGGATGTAGAAGTACTGCTTGATACTGAACAATCTATTGTTGTTAAGTTGTTCTTCCAAGAACTGAATAAAGCAATGGTGGTGTCAATGGTTTATGCCAAATGTGATGAAGGAGATAGATTGCAGTTGTGGGATGATATGTATGGTTTGTCTAGTAACATGGCACTCCCTTGTTTGATTGGTGGTGATTTTGAATGAAGATGAGAAAATAAGAAGTCTGCCAGTTTTCCCATAAGAATATGAAGATTTTGCATTTTGCATGAATTCCTGTGAATTGCATGAGATTCCTTTTAAAGGGAATCCTTTCACATGGTGGAATGGTAGGGCTGCTAATGATTTTATCTTCAAGAGGCTTTATAGAATGTTGTATAATGAGTTATTTCAGGATTGGTTTGTCAATTTAGAGGTGGAACGTTTGTCTAGAATAGGATCTGATCATGCTTCTTTACTGTTAACTTGTAGAGATCAGGTGCAAAATACCTTTAAACCATTTAGATTTCTTAAATTCTGGATGGAACAGGAATCCTTTCTAGACTTGGTTAGATAGAATTGGGAAGAAGATTTATCTGATGATGTGTTACTTTCATTTAAACTCAAACTGAAGAAGGTGAAAATTGCTTTACGCAAGTGGAGCAAGGATACTTTTGGAGATATTTTCAAGCAACTGATTATCAGAGAGGATATAATGAAAATCAAAGAACAACTGTTTGAAGAGGATCCTTCAGAAGAGAATAGAATGGTGATGCAAAGGGCTCAGGCTGAACTTAAACTATACTTGCAGTATGAAGAAGAATTTTTGAGACAAAAAGCTGGAATGGACTGCTTCTCAGAAGGTGATAAAATACAAGGTTTTTTCATAGTTTGGTCAAAGGTAGGAGGAACAGAATCCAGGTCAAGAGAATTTAAAATGTTATTGGTGTGTGGTTAGAGGAAGATGACAAAGTTGCTGATAAGGCTGTTTCATTCTATCATAAGCAGTTTTCTCAAGAAGCTCAGATTGAAGACTCAGCTATTCTTAAGCATGTTCCTGAAATGATTAAGGTGGATGATAATGTATTGTTAGAAGAACAACCTACCATGGAAGAAGTGAAGAAAGTTGTTTTTAAGTTATCAGGTGACAGTGCTTGTGGACCTGATGGTTTTTCTGGGATATTTATTAGAGGTGTTGGGAAGTGATCAAAGTTGATGTGTTTAATGTAGTCAAAGCCTTCTTTGAGGGTCATACCCTTCCTAAATCTATTACTCACACCAACTTAGTGTTGTTGCCAAAGAAGAATGTGGTGGAATCATTTTCTGATATGAGGCCTATAAGTCTCAGTAACTTCATTAATAAGGTTATTTCCAGAGTGGTGCATGACAGGCTTGATAGACTGCTACCAACTATGATATCTTCTAATCAGTTAGGATTTGTCAAGGGCAAGAATATTATTGAGAATGTATTGTTAATACAAGAAATTGTTACAGACATAAGGATGAGAGGGAAGCCTACAACTGTTGTTATTAAGTTGGATATGATAGAAGCATATGATAGAGTTGCATGGCTATATCTCTGTAAAGTAATGAAGAAAATGGGATTTTCTGGGGTATTCATTGATTTAATATGGAGATTACAGGTAATTAACTGGTATTTTGTGCTTTTGAATGGTCATGCTCATGGTTTCTTTCATTCAACTAGAGGAGTCAAGCAGGGCGATCCCCTTTCTCCTGCTCTATTCATCATCTCTACGGAAGTATTATCAAGAGTTTTGAACTCCTTATTTGATCATTCAGCCTTTACAGACTATGGGATGCCAAAGTGGAGTTCTGCACTGAACCATTTTGGTTATGCAGATGATGCCATTATATTTTCATTTGCCGAGAGTAATTCATTGCAGCTGATCATGGAGACTCTTCAAGAGTATGAAAGGATATCTGGACAATTGATAAATAAAAGGAAGAGTTCTTTTTATATGTTTAAGAAAGTGTCTAATGAGCTGATTCAATAGGTGGAAGCAATAGCAGGATTTGTGAGAGGTCAATTCCCTTTTACATATCTTGGTTGTCCAATTACTCATGCAAGGAATACAAAGGTTGATTATATTGAGTTATTGAAGAAAGTCAAAGACAAGTTGCAAACTTGGAAAGGGAAGATGTTGTCTTATGGTAGAAACGAAGTATTAATCATTAGTATGCTCCAAAGCATTCCAATTCATATATTGTCTGCAATTAGGCCACCAAAATGTGTTATAAAAGAGCTTCATAAGATTTTTGCAAAGTTCTTTTGGAATAACAAG
The DNA here is from genome assembly GCF_019175385.1 of Lycium barbarum. Lineage (NCBI taxonomy): Eukaryota > Viridiplantae > Streptophyta > Magnoliopsida > Solanales > Solanaceae > Lycium > Lycium barbarum. The sequence goes on from NC_083346.1 coordinate 53,014,776, forward strand.
GATGAAGGAAGAAGCAGACACTGGTCATCATGGCTTAATATGTGCCTACCTAAACATGAAGGAGGGTTGGGATTTAGGTCGATCTTTGACATATCCTAAGCTTTATGTGCTAAAATTTGGTTGAAGTTTAGAACTTCTAGCTCTCTCTGGGCTAATTTCAATTGGAATAAGTATTGCAAAAAGCAGATCCCTCAATTAGTACAATGGAAAAGAGGTTCTCGGGTTTGGAAGATGATGCTGGAGGCAAGAGACAGTACTGAGCAAGAAATATGGTGGGAACCTAAGGTTGGGAGTTCTAATGTATGGTTTGATAACTGGACTAAACTAGGTGCACTCAGGTTTGTGGTTCCTCAAAAATGGCCTGTCAGTGATCAAGTTGAAGACGTGGCTGAATTAATGTCAAATGGCACTTGGAATGTTAAAAAAATCCTGCAGTTATTTCCAGAAGATATTGTGCAGCATATAATACAGGAAATTTACATTAAGCATGTATCTAATGTTTGGGATATACCATGGTGGATGATAACTAGTTCAGGAAGATTTACTGTAGGCAGTGCATGGGAACTGCTAAGACAAAGAGCCAAGGTAACAGTGCTATTTCATAACATGTGGATCAAGGGAGTGCAATTCAAAGTTTCCTCCTTTTATTGAAGACTGTGGAAGTTTAAAGCGCCAGTAGATGAGGTGGTGGCAAGCATTGGCATTGCTATAGTTTCAAAATGTTGCTGCTGTAATACTGTTCATCAGGAATACATTGATCATTTGTTTCTTTGGGGTGTGTTTGCTGACAAAGTTTGGAAAGTCTTTAATGCAGCAGCTGGATTGACCATAAGTTGTGTACAAGTGTGAGTTTGCCAACAAAGTTTAGAAAGTGTTTAATGCAGCAGCTGGATTGACCATAAGTTGTGTACAAGTTAAACATGCTATCAGAAGCTGGTGGGAAGCAAAATGTCATTACAAGCTGAAGCCTGTGTTTGAAGTTGTGCCAGCTTTTATTGTTTGGCAAATATGGAAATGGAGAAACAATCCATTACATGAAGGCACCATGACCTTTAATAGGGTGATATATGACATCAATCTGAACATACATTTGTTATGCAAGGTGTTGTTCCCTGGACTGAATGTTCCAAAAAAGTGGCATCTCATTGTGCAGTTTTTTGAAGAGTATAAACCAACAATTGTTTATAAAGTGATAAGATGGATGAGACCTGCAACAGGATGGTTTAAGTATAATACTGATGGAGCTGCTAGGGGTAATCCAGGGCCAAGTTCTGCTGCTTTCTGCATTAGAAATGAGGATGGTGACTTGGTATATGTTGCTGCCAAGAAGTTACAGCATGGATAAAATTTGGTAGCAGAAGCTGAGGCAATTAGAATGGGATTGAAACATTCATTAGATAACCAACTCTTCCCTCTGATCATGGAGACTGATTCAATGGCTATGAAAATGATTCTTGCTACGGAATGGAAAATTCCATGGGGTATCTCAATGGTGGTAGAGGATATTAATAGAATAAGAAGGGATCAGATGGTGATTGTGGTGCTCATACACAGGAAAGGGAATGGACTTGCTGATTTTTTAAGTAACATGGTTTTTGATTTTGTAGGTACAATTCACTTTAATAATTTCCAGTAGTTACTAAGTCAAGCTAGGAAGATATTGAACATTGAAAAGGATGGATTTCCAAACCTGAGAATAAGGACAACCCAAGAGAGAGCACCAGACTGATGATCAAGATATGTGGAAGAGCCATATTCAATATGCTGAATGAACTAGCATGGACAGATGCAGTAACTGTATTAAGGTGGTATTAGTGTGTCTATCATGCTCATTTCTTAGTATGGAAGCTACACATGTCCAGGCTAGGATTCATGATCTTTTGGCAATGGTACAAAGTTGATAGTGGTTTTTTCTTTCATACAGATGCTGGTTTCTACAGAAGAACACAACTACATTCAAGTGGCCTGAAGAATGATTCAACTGATTTGAAACATTCCACCTGTGAGACTTTGAAGGTGTGATAGATGTTATCAAGTCAAGGCCCTTGGATTCTGTTAGACCTCGGAAATTTTTTTGTTAATGCGCAGTGAATAGACAAACGAAGAGCACGAAGTATACGATATTGCAATAAGTAAGGAATGACATTTGATGACCCTAATTGAGATTTCAAAGACGTTCGAGGTAAGAGAAGAAAGTTTGCCAAGAGGAGGCAAGGCATACGATAGGTATCGGAAAGGATTTACAAGTAGCAAGTTAATGGCGACTTAATTTTGTTTTGAAGGAGAGTTATAACATCCCTTAGATTGTTAGTGAGGTGTTAAACAAGTGTCAAGAAGGTTCCATAAGTATTGGCGATTGAACGAAACGACGGAAACCATTTCAGAGAAGTGGAGTTATACGACCATTTATACGGTCCGTATAACTTTATACGGTCCGTAAGGGGTCCGTATAACTCCCAGCAGAGAGATGATTTTCTGGTTGGTGAACCACGGCCACTTATACGGACCGTACAATACTATACGGATCGTATAAGTGTCCGTATAGTACCCGACGGACTGATTTTTAGTTTTTGTATAAATAGATGCCTTGGGTTCTTTTACTTCATTTTTCATCTTCTACAAGTATTGAGAGCTCAAAACCCTTCTCTAAGCACATTCCACTCAAGTTCAAGAGAACACAAAGATCAAAAGACTAGAATCAAGTGTTTATGTGTTAGAAAGCTTTCAAGGGTTAGAGGACCACAAAAGATTCCATTGGAGGTGAACTAGGGTTTTGGTTCAAGTGAAGTATTTACACTCAAGGTTCATTCCTACACCATGTAAGGTAAGTTTTATGGTATTTCCATGTTTTTTAAGGTATTGAGACATTGAAAGACTTGGATTGTAGAAGAATATAGAAAATGGGTCTTGAATGTGAGAATAGTGATGTTTGTGAGTAGTAGCTTGGGTTGAGTAATGATTCTTGATATGTTATGATTATAATCATGTTTTAAATGATATTGAGAACATGGGATAAACATTGTATATGAGCGAATGGGATAGTGTGCTATGACCATGGATATGGATAATTGGAAGTGAATTGAGAAGTAAGGATAATGTAGGTGAATAAAGACTATTGTTATGATGTGTGCATGTTATTATTGATGTTTGAGAGTTGATATATGATATGGAGGAATTCGTATAATAAAGGAGATGCTATCCAATTTTCGCTAGCTTTAGTCATGTATGCTAAGCTACCGATTTTCTAATGATAGTATAACTCTAATGAAGGTAGAAACGTGAGCATTGAAGGAGAACGTGCAAGTGATAGAATAGTTGAACGGAAAGGTATGTAAGGCTAACCCTTCTTTCATAAGGCATGGTTCCTTGGCCAAATATCTAATCTTCTATAAGCCTATGATGTCCTCCAAATGATGTTATCTTCAAAAGCCACTAAGCTTATGATTCTCGATATGTTACGATTGTACTAAATTCCTTATATGATGACTAATCCTCAAAGGATAGATGTAATGAACGACGATAGTAATAATGCTAAAGATGCTTATGAGCTTTTATGTATATGTGTCTATGTATGACTATTATGAAACCCCGAGCTTATATGGCCGGGTAGAATCTATATATATATATATTGCGCACGCACCACTGTAGTTGGGTACGGATAACCCTGAGCCTAGGTAGGGCTAGGTATGTATACTCACCGAGCCTTGCCATGGCCGGGTATGCGAAACACCGAACCTTCATGGTCGGGCATGCTATGTGCATGATATGGATATGTATACAATATAAATATGAGTAGAAATACGAATATGCTATGAATATGAAAATGGATACGAAATGTAAATGAGTATGGATATGAATACGGATACGGATACGGATTTATGTACACAATCACGCATTAGAAATGGAAAGTCCCTATGAAAAGCAAGTAAGTGTTTGTGATGATGATACTACTATCTCCCATCCTATGCTATTTCTTATGTTGTCTATTCTGCTTTCATAATGATATTGACCATGCTTTACATACTCAGTACATTCTTCGTACTGACGTCCTTTTATTTGTGGACGCTGCGTCATGCCCGTAGGTGGCCAGGGAGACAGGCTTGATCCATAGCTTTATTACTCAGGGACTATATAGCGGAGCTCCATTTCATTCGGAGCTACAACTTTTGGTATTTATTCTTTTGTGTACATATTTATGGGCATAGCGGGGTCCTATCCCGCCTATATGATATGACATACTCTCCTTAGAGGCTCGTAGACATGTGTATATGGTTAGATGTATTTGGCTTTGTCGGCTAGTCTTGTGTATATCATTTTGTAAGCCTCATCGGCTTATGTACATTGATATGGGCATTGTTATTGATGGTGATATATATATATATATATATATATATATATATATATATATATATATATATATATATATATATATATATGTATGTATGTATGTATGTATCGTTGCCCAATGGGATTAGTATGAATAGTGGATAAAAAGTATGAATTAGCTATGTGGCTCACCTAAATGTAAATGTGAAAGTATGATAAGAGGTGCCCGGGTGGGTTAGCACCGGGTGCCCGTCGCGGCCCTCCGGTTGGGTCGTGACAAAAGTGGTATCAGAGCAGTTCTGTCCTAGGGTGTGTCTACGAGCCGTGTCTAGTAGAGTCTTGGTTATGGGTGTGTATAAACAAGAGGCTGCGGGCATATTAGGAATGAATGACCTTCTTTCTTCATAAGATCGTGCGATAGAGCTATGACATAAGTAACTTCTTTTTCCTTAACCGTGTGTTATGTATTTCAGAGATGCCTGTAAAGAGAAAGGCTACGACAGCCCAAAAGGGCATGACAGCGACCGAAAAGCGGGCTGAAAGAGCACCGCCAACGGTTGTAGAGGAAAGTGAGTCCTAGAATGAGGCTCAATCTCAGTCCTCCCATTCAGTGCCTATTTCTGAGGAGCGTGAGGGAGCCTCCGCCCCAGCTCCAGCACCTCCGGCTCCTTCACCGGATGCTTCAGGCCAAGATGTAAAAGTGGCCATTCATTTGCTTACTCAATTGATTGCTGCCCAGACTCAGCGGCAAAGTACAGGGCAAGGTGATAGGGCTGTTAGTGCAAGGGCCCGTGATTTTATTAGCTTAAACCCTCCAGAATTCTTTAGATCAAAGCCGGATGAAGACCCTCAGAATTGTATTGATGGAATTTTGAGGATGCTTCGGTTGATACATGCTTCGGACACCGAATCGGTGGAGTTAGTATCCTATAGATTGAGGGATGTTGCGGTTCATTGGTACACGGTTTAGATGGCTTCACGGGGAGCCAATACGCCTCCCCCAGTATGGCAAGAATTTGTAGATGCTTTCCTCCAACATTACCTGCCTCCAGAAGTTCGGCAAGCTAGAGCCGATAAGTTCTTGAATTTGAGGCAAGGAAGCATGAGTGCTTTAGATTATAGTCTCCGCTTCAATTTTTTGGCTAGGTATGCTTCGGCCATGGTAGCGGATATAGGTGACCGAGTGCACCGATTTGTGAAAGGCCTAGGGCCACATTTGATGGATAGGTGCTTGACTGCGACCCTTCAGGACAACATGGATATTTTACGCATTCAGGCCCATGCCCATAATTTAGAAGAAAGCCAACAACAACAAAGGAGTGAGTGTGAGCACGATAGAGGATATAACAAAAGGGCTAGATCTTCGGGTCCGATGAGTGAGTATAGAGGCGGGCACAGACAACAGTTTTCAAGGAATTCAGGCCATTCTATGACTAGTGCGCCTCCACGGTTTTCAGGCCAGAGATTTGATAGGTCTACTCATTCCGGGCCGAGTCAGAGTTTTTCTGGTTCGCTGTTCAGAGGTGATTGGGTCAAGCGTGGCCACCCATGCCACGATGTTCCCAGTGTGGGAAGTTACATTGGGGCCAGTGCCGATTGGGTTCAGAGGTTTGCTATTCATGTGGTCGGCCAGGCCATATTATGCGTGATTGCCCCTCAGTTGATGGTAGAGGTAGGACCCATCTGTCACGACCCAACCCCGTGGGCCGCGACTGGTACCCTAACTGGATACCCGTACGTACTTACCTAACAGAATTGCCGTACCAAACAGCTAATTCATACTAGATGTACACGGATTCATACAATATAACTACAGTGCACGGAAATATATATATACATAAACATACTCAGACTTACACATAAGCCGTTGGGGCTATCATAGCGGACAGAGTCGCAAACTCGTACATACCTACCTGAACAGTAGCAACCCATAACCCACATACATGTCTACAGGCCTCTAACGGACATAACAGAATCAGATGACGGGACAGGGCCCCGCCGTACCCCAAGTTACCATATATACAGAATAAGTAAATAACAGAAGATATATACCAAAAGTACACGCTCCAGGTCAAAGGAGCACTCCAAACAGCAGAATAGAAGTCCTAAACTGGTGGCGTATCGCGCGGTGCGTCTGTACCTGCGGGCATGTAGCGCAGCCCCCGAAGAACAGGGGGTCAGTACGAAAAATGTACCGAGTATGTAAAGCGGAAATGTAACAAATATAATCATAGTCCGAACCAGAAGTACAAAAATATAGCGGATAGGATCGAACCCGAAGCTGAAACAGAAATACAGAGTACACGGACAGAACCCCAATATGTATCATAAGTACGGGGTGTAGCCGACAGAGTCATGATAAGAATTGAAGGTACAGAAGTGTAACAGACTGAATCATAGTCTGAGTCAGACATACAGAAGTGAAGCCGACAAAATCATTATCCGAATCAGATTTCCAGAAGTGTAACAGACAGAGCCATAATCCAAATCAGACTTACAGAAGTGTAACAGACAGAGTCATGCATGCAGAATCATAAGCATATACAAATACAGATAGCACACATATCAGATCCCGACCCTCTAGTGAGGGATGCGGTAACAGATCCCGGCCCTCTTAGTACGGGACGCGGTGGACAGACAGATCAGATCATATGCCATCCTGGCTGCCATCCCCATACCATCACATCATAAGATCACATGCAGATGTAAACAGATCCCGGCCCGCACACCGAGGGACGCGGTGAACAATGCAGTGGAATGTGCACGAATAACAGAACCTGGCCTGGGCGCAGTGAAGGAAGCATTGAGGCGTCCACGAACAGACTAATGAGAAACCATATGCATACAAATCATTATACAGACTCAATGAAACTGAAGTAGGCCAAACGGTGGGTCAAATCAGAGTAATCGGACAATGTTCACAAAATACGCATATATGTCATTTGGGATGGCACGACAGATTGCATTGGAATAAAGTGTCCAGAACCGCTCCAGACGTCAAAATATATTATAAGACTCATAACTATAGGCATAACACTTGTCATATAGCGGGCAGAATACTACTCAACAGTTACCTGTGAGCTTCGGACAGAAATGAGTCAATTAGAGCCATACAGAAAGTATCAGGATTTATGGGCCCACCTTGGGCCAAACCGAGGTGGCGTACGTAAATTATAGATCATAGGTCTTATGGAGTCACCCATGAGAGTTTTAGAGCATTCCGACTTCATTTGTGAGAGTTGCATACATATAGGTCATTTTGTCGACGAAATATTAAGAAACCAATTCAATCTCATTAAATGAAATGGAGCCAATTTCAATCTCGGATTTCTAGGAACAGGGCGTATCTAAGGCTCGCGTCCGAGCCTATTATGTTTAGAACATGCCAAAGAATGAAGGGAAAGACTTTACATACCTTGGTTGCGCCTTACGCTCGTCCAAGTTCAATTCCCGTTTCGCCCAAAATCTACAAATGGTCATGTTTACCAATTAGTAATTTCAAGCCTTTAGAACTTGAATCTTAACTTGTACTTTTCTACAAAAATTTGGACAGCATTTCCCCTATATATACAACATCCCCGAGATTTAACTCGGCTCCAAACATCACAACCAAACCAACAACAATACCAACAATAACAACAATCACCACAAAACCAACATAGACCAACTAGTCCTCTTTCCAACATAGTGCAATAACTCTCATTTCCAACTTCACATTTCCAAACCAATCTCACTGTTTTCACATTCATTACTAATCAAGATCATTACAACACACTTTGGAAGCATTTCATATCATTTCTACAAACTATTCACAAGATATACAAAATATACAAACTTTCCACCAAAACCATAATCCACCTAAACTTCCAATCTTCAACATAAACATCCACAACATATTCTTATCTTCCAATTTCATTTATAACAATCATAATTTGCACCTTACCATTTTCATTTTCACATTTACATAAACTACAATAAAGTTGCATATTTTCCTACAACAACTTAACAATGGATTTTCCATAACAACAAGAACCATTTACCTTCTATTTACATCACAAGGCCACAACAACACAATTAACATACTAAATAAATCTAATCCACCTCCCTCCATACATGGCACCACACGGCCACACATACACACACACATACACACGGCTCACACACACCACATCACAATCCCATGATTTCCATTCAATTCTACTCACTCTAACATCTATAAATCTTTCATAACATAAAAGAAACAAGAAATCCTTACCTTTTTCCCAACAAGTTCTCCTTGCAAACACAAGCACTTTCTTGCCAAAATAATTATACCACTTTGTAGAGAATCTTGAACTTAGTAGGAATACAAGAAAATTATAATTCTTGAATCAAAATTGAAGGCTTGGAATTTTTTTGAGGGTTGGCCGAATAGGCCCTTCTCTTGTTCTTCTTCTTTTTGATTTCTCTTTCTCTTATTTCTCTTGAACCTTCTAGGGGATTTTGATGATTAAGAGGCCTTTTATTTACTTATTCCTCACATGGATGAATTGCCATGGGCTTGGGCCTTTTGTTGGACCATGGCCGGTTGGGCCTCTTGTTTTGGGCCTCATTTTCTCTTAATTTAATTAATTTTTTTGAGCCCAACTAGTGATGGATCACACTTGGTAATTCACGGAACTAATTCCCAAATTCTAATTTTTCCCTTGGCCTCCTTCCATATTTCCACATCAATATTCCATGAACATCACACATGTATTGAGTAAAATAAAATCATAGCCTCATTCCTCGCGAGTCAAAATTATTTCGAATTTTTCCGAATCCGCAAAAACGCGGGATATAACACCATCCTTCAGGATCGATAGTCGGATCTTTGTCATCTATACGCACTATGGGCCCAGGTTCACATGCGCCGGTCGGCCATGGTAGAGGCAGAGGGAGAGTCCCCAGTTCTAGCGGTCCTCAGCACCGTATTTATGCTTTGGCTGGACGCCAAGATCTCGATTCTTCTCCTAATGTGGTCACAGGTATATTATCAGTATTTTCTCATAATGTATATGCTTTGATAGATCCAGGCTCCACATTTTCATTTGTTACTCCGTATATTACGGGTCGGTTTAGAGTCAAACCGGAGTCGATCAAACCTTTTGAGGTGTCTACACCCGTTGGTGAATCGGTAATAGCTAGCCGAGTATATAGAAACTGCATAGTTGTGATTTGTGACCGTCGTACTATGATTGACTTGCATGAGTTAAAAATGGTGGATTTTGATGTTATTATGGGCATGGATTGGTTGGCTTCTTGCTATGCCAATGTTGATTGTAAAATGAAAATGGTTCGTTTCCAATTTCCGGGAGAACCAGTTTTAGAATGGAACGGGAATACTGCATCACCAAAAGGTAGGTTTATTTTCTATCTTAAAGCAAGGAAAATGATCACAAAAGGTTGCATTTATCATCTAGTGCGGGTTCAAGATGTAAAAGCTGAACCGCCAACTCTTCAGTCAGTTCTCGTAGTGAACGAGTTTCCGGATGTATTCCTGGAAGAGCTTCCAGGCCTCCCTTCCGACCGGGAGATTGATTTTGCTATTGATGTGTTGCCAGACACCAAGCCTATATCTATTCCACCTTATAGAATGGCCCCCGCAGAATTGAAAGAGTTGAAGGAGCAATTGAAAGACTTGCTTGAGAAAGGCTTTATTAGGCCTAGTTCATCCCCATGGGGAGCACCCGTATTGTTTGTCCGAAAGAAAAATGGCTCCTTGCGAATGTGGATTGACTATCGACAATTGAATAAGGTGACGATTAAGAATAAATATCCTCTTCCGAGGACTGATGACTTATTTGATCAATTACAAGGTGCCAAATGGTTTTCAAAGATAGATTTGAGGTCCGGGTATCATCAGGTGAGAGTTAGGGAGAAAGATATCCCTAGGACAGCCTTCAAAATAAGATATGGCCATTTTGAGTTCCAGGTAATGTCATTTAGGAAAACTAATGCACCGACAGTATTTATTGATTTGATGAACAATGTGTTCAGGCCCTTCCAAGATCTATTTGTGATTGTATTCATCGACGACATCTTGGTGTATTCTAGATCCGAGGTAGAACACGCGGATCATTTGCATACTGTCCTTAGAGTGCTTCAAACTCGAGAGTTCGCCAAATTTTCTACGTGTGAGTTCTGGTTGAACTCAGTGGCATTCTTGGGGCATATTGTTTCAGCCGATGGTATTCGAGTAGATAGCTAAAAGATTGAGATCGTGAAGACTTGGCCAAGGCCCACAACTCCTACGGAGGTTCGTAGTTTTCTGGGCTTAGCAGGTTATTACAGGAAGTTTGTAGAAGGCTTTTCTTCTATTTCTGCACCACTTACAAAGCTGACACAGAAATCGGCTAAGTTTCGATGGACAAATGCTTGTGAACGTAGTTTCCAAGAGCTAAAAGATAGATTGACTTCTGCCTCAGTCCTGACACTTCCAGAGGGATTGGAAGGTTATGTTGTTTGTTGCGATGCTTCAGGTGTTGGGCTAGGATGTGTGTTGATGCAACATGGTAAGGTGATTGTGTATGCTTCAAGGCAATTACGGAAACATGAGAAGAATTATCCAACCCATGATCTTGAATTGGCAGCAGTGGTTCATGCACTAAAGATGTGGAGACATTATTTGTATGGTGTCCATGTGAATATTTATACAGATCATAAGAGCCTTCAGTATATCTTCAAGCAGAAAGTGTTGAATTTGCGGCAACGACGATGGTTGGAATTGCTAAAAGATTATGATGTCGATATCCTATATCACCCCGGAAAGGCAAATGTTGTGGCTGATGCTCTTAGCCATAGATCCATGGAAAGTTTGTATGATGTACGACCACAGAAAAGAGAAATGGCTCGTGAGCTCCAGCAGTTAGCTAGCCTAGGAGTGCGAGTAGTGGACTCAGGTCGCAGGGGGACTACCATTCAGAATTCAGCAGTCTCGTTGCTAGTAGTGGAAGTGAAAGAGCGAAAATACAAAGATCCCATGCTAATGAATTACAGAGATACACTCCCTCAGAAAGAGAAGTCATCATTTGAGATTACAGGAGACGAAGTTCTCCGATGCCGAGGCAGATTATGTGTCCCTGATGTGGCAGGACTACGCCACCAAATATTGAGAGAAGCCCATTGCTCCCGTTATTCTGTCCACCCCGGATCAACGAAAATGTATCATGATCTTAAGTCTATATATTGGTCGAATGGGATGAAAAAAGATATAGCGGAATTCGTAGCTCAATGTCCCAACTGTCAACAAGTGAAAATCGAGCACATAAAGCCAGACGGATTGTTGCAAGCTATAGAAATTCCAACTTGGAAGTGGGAAGTAATTAACATGGACTTCGTTACAGGCTTGCCCCGTTCTCGACGTAAGTATGACTCTATATGGGTGATTGTGGCTAGACTCACGAAGGCAGCTTATTTCTTATCAGTCAGAACTACATATGTGGCAGAAGATCATGCAAAGCTTTATGTTAAAGAGATAGTGCGACTCTATGGTGTTCTAGTATCTATTATCTCTGATAGAGGAACTCAGTTTACAGCTAATTTTTGGAAGTCCTTCCAAGAGGGTTTGGAGACTCATGTGAGCCTTAGCACGGCATTTCATCCGCAGACTGATGGACAAGCTAAACATACTATTCAGACTCTTGAGGATATGTTACGGGCATGTATGTTGGATTTCGGAGGAAATTGGGATGACCACTTACCCCTTATTGAGTTTGCTTATAACAATAGTTATCATTCTAGCATCCAAATGACACCGTATGAGGCTTTATATGAGTGAAAGTGTAGATCCCCAATTCGGTGGTTTGAAGCAGGAGAGACTAAATTGATAGGGCCAGACTTGGTCCAGCAAGCCATAGAGAAAGTTAAGCTCATAGAAGGTCGGTTATTGACAACCCAAAGTCGTCAAAAGTCCTATGCGGATAATCGTCGAAGGGACTTAGAGTTCCAAGTTAAAGATTGGGTATTCTTAAAAGTTTCACCAATGAAGGGTGTTATGAGATTTGGCAAAAAGGGGAAGCTTAGTCCCCGGTACATTGGGCCTTATGAGATCGTGCGCAAGGTAGGAAAAGTGGCTTACAAGTTAGATCTACCTTCTAATTTGGAGTCAGTTCACCTAGTTTTCCATGTTTCGATGCTTCGAAAATATGTCGGAGATCCTACTAGGATCGTGCCAGTAAATGATGTTCAGGTGACAGAAAAGTTGACTTATGAAGAGGTACCCATTGCCATATTAGATAGGCAAGTACGGAGGCTTAGAAACAAAGAAGTGGTCTCAGTTAAGGTTTTGTGGAGAAACAATAAACGAGAGGAAATGACATGGGAAGCGGAAGTAAATATGAAATCCAAGTACCCGCACTTATTTCAGCCCCTAGAAGAGATCCAAGATGAGACATCAAGAGCATGAGGTATGTATGCTTCCTTTTTTTTTTATGCATTTGGGACGTGTGTGGCAAAACTCTATTGCTATTATGTTGTGGCCCTATGAGGCATTGTTATTATGGGCTGTTGTGGCAGGATGGTAGTGCTATATTGCAGGGGAAACACTAACGAAATTTTTATAGAATCCCCAAGGACTTAACATTCGTGGACGAATGTTCTTAAGGGGGGAAGAATGTTACACCTCAGAAATTTTTCTGTTAATGCACAGTGAATAGACCAACGAAGAGCACGAAGTATACGGTATTGCAATAAGTAAGGAATGACATTTGATGACCCTAATTGAGATTTCAAAGACGTTCGAGGTAAGAGAAGAAAGTTTGCCAAGAGGAGGCAAGGCATACGATAGGTATCGGAAAGGATTTACGAGTAGCAAGTTAATGGCGACTTAATGAAGTTTTGAAGGATAATTATAACGTCCCTTAGATTGTTGGTGAGGTGCTAAACAAGTGTCAAGAAGGTTCCATAAGGATTAGAGATCGAACGAAATGACGGAAACCATTTCAGAGAAGTGGAGTTATACGACCACTTATATGGTCTGTATAACTTTATACGGTCCGTATAAGGGGTCCGTATAAGGGGTCCGTATAACTCCCAGCAGGGAGATTATTTTTTGGTTGGTGAACCACGGCCACTTATACGGACTGTACAATACTATACAGACCGTATAAGTGTCCGTATAGTACCCGACGTGCTGATTTTTAGTTTTTGTATAAATAGATGCCTTGGGTTCTTTTACTGCATTTTTCATCTTCTACAAGTATTGAGAGCTCAAATCCCTTCTCTAAGCACATTCCACTCAATTTCAAGAGAACACAAAGATCAAAAGACTAGAATCAAATGTTTACGTGTTAGAAAGCTTCCAAGGGTTAGAGGACCACAAAAGATTCCATTGGAGGTGAACTAGGATTTTGGTTCAAGTGAATTATTTCCACTCAAGGTTCATTCCTACACCATCTAAGGTAAGTTTTATTGTATTTCCATGTTGTTTAAGGTATTGAGATATTGAAAGACTTGGATTGTAGAAGAATATAGAAAATGGGTCTTGAATGTGAGAATAGTGATGTTTGTGAGTAGTAGCTTGGGTTGAGTAATGATTCTTGATATGTTATGATTATAATCATATTTTAAATGATATTGAGAACATGGGATAAACATTGTATATGAGCGAATGTAATAGTGTGCTATTGTTACGACCCAACCCCGTGGGCCGCGACCAGTGCCCGAGCTGGGCACCTATACGTACCCGATACCCAAATTAGCATATTAACAGAATAATAATATAATAATAATATCAGTGGACGCTACAGAATTTAACAGAAAAGCAGACTTGGCACACATAGGCCGATAAGGCCATCATAGAACAAAATATCCCAAACATATGTACAGAACCCACACAGATATATCCACAGACCTCTACAGAACATATCATAATCATAAGACGGGACAGGGCCCCGTCATACCCAGAATAATGTACATATCCAGATAGCAGTGACAGACTGTACCAAAAGATGGGCTCTGAAGAAGAGAGCGCCCCAAAATAGCAGAGATGGGATCCTAAACAGATGGATCAGCGAACCTGTCGTCTGTACCTGCGCGGCATGAAAACGCAGCCCCCGAAGAAAGGGGGTCAGTACGAAATATGTACTGAATATGTAAAGCGGAATCACAGAAGTCAAATCATAATGATTACAGAAAATGAGTACAAAATCCAGAGTGTCAAATGCATATTTCCAAAACAGACAGAATGTGTACAGAAACATATGTCATATCATATCCGGTCCCTGCCACGGGACTCGGCAGACAGAACGTGGCCACCCTCCCGACACTGGTGCCACCATACAGAGGAATCAGAAAAAGGGGCGTGGCCCCGCATCATAAAATGTCATATCAAAATGGCCATAACAGATCAGATCAGAATAGGCGGACATGGCACATCATACTCCACAGACCCATGTACGCGTATACCTGCCCCCTCACATCGGGACGCGGCGAACAATGCAGAGAATCACGCTTGACAACATATCCTGGCCCGGGCTCAGTGTGGGAAACATTGGGACATCCACGAATGGAGTAGTGAGAGACTAATGCAATTTAAAAATATCATAAAATGTTTTCAAAGACTCGATGAAGCGTATCAAAGCCAAACAAATCCATGGAGTCAGACGGAATCATAATAAATGTATTTCGGATATCATAATAAATTACAGAAATATAACTTTCCTGAAGTCATTCCGAGTGTCAAAATAATTTATAATATTTAGTAGAATATTTAAAATAATATTCGTTAAGCGATTAGTAGGGTAATCGAAGCATTTCTTTCAAAAATCGCTTAAAAAGGAAGCTTTAACACATTAAGGGCAAAACCGGAAATAGTGGGCCCGCCTCGGGACAAACAAGGCGGCGGGCTCAAATTATGCCCTCTAAGCTTATGGTATCACCTAAAAAGGTTCTACAGATATTCCATGAATTTTTAAGTGATTGAGAGCAAAATTGCATAATTCCAAGAAATAGCGTATCAAAATGGTTCAATTCTACTGAAGGAAAAACTGAAATTTTCTCTTGCGGATTCCGAGGGCCATCAAGAGGTCCTTCGAGGCCCGGATCCGACCCTAACACACTAAGGGCATGCCAAGGGAAGAATTGGGGTTGCTTTACATACCTTTCACGCTCCTTACGCCTTTCCAAACTCACTTCCCGTTTCGTCGAAAAACTGCAATTGGTCAAGTTTACCAATTGTAAGTTATAAATACCATAATTTCAACTTAATGCATATTTGTCTACCGAAATTTCGGCAGCACTTCCCCTATACATATAGCACCCCGAGAATTCAACTCGGCTATAGATTATCAACAACAACCCAAACGACAACATCAATATCAACAATGAACATTAAAAACACAAATATCCTTCAACTAGTCATTTTTCTCACAAGTTGACATAATCTTCAATTCAACCCAAACTTTCAACTAATATCAATAATTTCACATTCATCAACAATCAAGATCATCACCATATAGTTCTAGAAATATTTCATATCGTTTTCCTCAAGGTATACACTCGATATACATGATATACAATTTTCCGCCAAAGTCATAACTTATGCAAAACATCAAATCTTTGGCATACAATTTCATAACAAGTTTCCAACTTCCAAATTCAAATCCCAAACTCTCCAAATTCTACAAATGGTCACAATTACCAAATATTAATTATACGCTCTTAGGAATTGAATCTTAAGTTAACATCTTTCTACAGAAATTTGGGCAGCATCTCCCCTGTTTATATGCCTAGCCCGAATTCTCAATTCAACAACCAGCACAACAATAACAATACCAGAATCAATAGTATTATTTCCCACATCAAATTATTCCATAAAACATCCCATAGGGTGTTTGTACCATATTTCCACCAACCAAATTAATTTACAGCAGTTAAACAACTCCTTTTCCATAAATCAACCAAGATTAATGTTAACAATGAAAGATTCATACCTATATCGCGATAATATTTCTGTATCTTCACTTCTTCACCCTGACCTTGAGCCACAACACATTACTACACAATTTTGTAGTTGCAACTGTGCGCTGTCTGGACCGGAATTTGAAAATTATATTTTGATTTGCGTGAAAATTGATGGGTGGAAGTTGGTGGAAGTTTTCAGAGATTTTGGGGAGGCTTAGAGGGTGTTTTGTTGTTGATTGGGGGCTAAAGCCCCGTTATATAACCTTTTAGAATCTGCCAGAACTGTCTAGAAAAGTGTTCAGCGCGATCGCGCCACCTTCTGGCGCGTTCGCGCTGTGTTACAGATTTTCTTCTGCGCGTTCGCGCCCCTCCCAGGCGCGATCGCGCAGACCTTTTTTTCTGCCTGGACCTTCGTTCAGTAAAACGGTCATAACGTTTGATCCCGATATCGTATGAGGGCCCACGACCTATGGATGGAAAGCTAATTCTATTATATACAACTTTTATTTCTGGGCGTTTTCCCAAATTCCACATTTATAATACCGTTTTTGCCCCTAGAAGTCAGATGATCCGAAAATGCTTCCTTAAATTGTCCCTTTTGGAGGGCTTCCACTTTGATTTGGCCCAAGGGTCCTTCTTGACTTGTGTTTAACTTCACATATGTGATTCATATAATTTGTCACATGTCCCCAAAAAAAAAAAAAAATCTTGACGTGTGGGCCTCACCTCAACTTACAATTAATCCGACGTTCAAAAAAATACGGGATGTAACATCCTCCCCCCCTTTAGAACATTCGTCCTCGAATGTTCAACTAGCCTTATGGGGTATTATAATACGTCGAAGAGGTCTCTTTCTTTCCTTCAAAATTTCCCAATCGTTACTATTACTATCCTCCTTTTACGTACTCGTTTTCTTTCTATTTCCTAACATCGTTGTGCTAGAACGTCCCGGCCTTAGCTAGCGACGGAATTGTTGTCAGTTTACTTGAAATATCTGTACCATGTCTTTCGCTTTGTCTCTCAAATTCTGTTCAGTTAATATCTTTCATACCTCGCGACACTTGCTGCTGAGGTCCACCTGTCGGTCGGTACAATCATGAATGGGGTGTCATATGCACACATACACATTTACTACCATTTCTCTCACAAAACAGTTCCCAAACGCCTATTCAAACTTACTCTCGGTCCCAAGCTGCATTGCGCTATCTTCTTCCTCACCAGCTTATCTTGTCTTAGTCTACCCGATTTCTTGAGGGTTTCTAATCACTCCGCATATCCTAATCTCCTTTAGGTTATCCCAAATTTTCCATTCGTCCCTTATTCCTATACTTGTGAAAATTTTGTTTACTTCTCAGGGGTTCACCCATCCCAGAATTGCTCTGGCCCTAGCACGCTTAACCTCGAAACTTTAGTTCACTTAGACACGTTAACGCTGATATAATAGCACCCACTTCCTCACACGACCCTTTTTACGCAATCTAGGGCAAACTGGGGTCTTAACAATTTCCGAACAATTTTCGTAGCGGGTCCCACTCCGCTCTAGAGAGGGTCTTTCATTTTTCTAATTATGCATTTATTATATTAGCCCTCTAAATCTTCAAGACTCACCTTTTATTATATGCACGGCTACCCCAACGGTTTTTGTCAATTCGGATGTTTCCTCAATCCTATTAGTAACTAGGACGGGCAAATGTACCACAAAATAGAGCCTAGACCGATCATTACACATATATTTCGAGAAAGGAATAATAATATACCTATATCCGCATTTGGTGGCGTCTCCGAATCCTGTCGACTAGTCAGGGAATAGATGCGGTTCGAAGGACCGCCAGAACTGGAAGCTCCGCCACGGCCTCTACCGCGGCCTGCTGGTGCTGATGTACCTTGTCCCGGGGGGTGCATAGCTACAGATGAAGATGATGAACCAACAGCTAATCCGGTAGGCTGCGCTGCACCACCCAAATTACCCTTATACGGGCAATCTCTCACAGAATGGCCCTGACGGCCACAAGAAAAACATGCACCGGTGACTCTGTAGCATTCTCCAGGATGATATCTGCCACAATAAGAACACAGAGGCCTGGGTGGCCTCATCTGACCGGAACCCCCATCTGTCCGCGGACCTGAAGCCCTGGAGCTCTGGCCTGCTCCTGAATACCCTGGGCTATCGAATCTTCGACCTGTAAACTGCGGAGGTGTGCTCTGTGCCGGCTGGGAAGGATGTCTGCTAGACTGCTACTGGTCCTGAGGCTGCCTACTCCAAGACTCCCCAGAATACCCAGCTGATCTGGCCCTCTTGGGTTGTCTCCGATCCTGGCTCCTGTCGGGCTGATGTCCTCTACGCCGGTCCTCCATACCCTGGGCATGTGCCTGTATACGGGCAATATCCATACTGGGCTGAGCAGCCAACACCAAACAATTGTCGACCAAATAATCGTCCAGCCCCATAATGTACCTGTGCATCCTGTCAGTCATAGTAGCTACCACAGCAGGTGCATATCGGGCCAACGAATCAAACTCCAGACTGTAATCTCGAACGCTGCGACCCCTCTGTCTCAGCAATAAAAATCTGTCGGCCCTAGCCCGTCGTAGCTCCGGAGGTAGGAAGTGTCCAAGAAAAGCCTCAGAAAACTCATCCCAGACTGCTGGGGGAGCACGAACGCCTCTGGCTAACTCCCAAGACTCGTACCAATTAGCCGCTACATCATACAACCGGTACGAAGCCAACGCGACTGACTCTGTCTCGGAAGCATTAATCAAATGTAAGGTGCGCCGCATCTTCCTGATAAACTCCTCAGGATCCTCCTCGGGCTTTGTCCCGAAGAACTCTGGAGGACTACAAGTCAAAAACTCACGGGCTCTCGAACTATCACGCCTGACTGCCCAGTCACCTCCCAGTCCATGCCCTTGAACCTGCCCTGCCACAAGTCTCGTCAGCAACTGGACTGCCTCTCTCATAGACTGATCCTCAGTGCCTGGTCGTGGAGCTGGAGGCTCAGGTACTGGAACTGCGGGAGCTGGCGGTGGAGCCGCCCCCCGATCTGCGGCTGCGACCGCCCCAATCTCCTCCACGAGTGGCGGTGTAGAAGAACCCTCTGTCTGGGGAAAAGTCTCCGGAGCAATATTGTTATGTCCCGTATTTTCGTATAACGGGAAATCGAGAAATAAAGAAGGCTTGTGTGCGTTGAGGAAATATTTTGATTTTGGTGAATATGAACATGTTGGTTATGGAGTCATAAATGTCAAGACCTCGGGGAAGGCCGAGGGTAAATTTGGAATTTTGGAAATTTGTTTCGGGAATTACAAAACGGGACGTTTTATGCATTGGGCCAAGAAATTGAACAAGGAAATCAAGCCCAAGACCTTGAAGTGGCCGGCCATTGTGGAGGCCCAAAACCAATTTAAATGGTCATGTGCTATGCACATGACCTCTATGTAGTAGATATATACAAGCTTGAGTTGGAATTATCAAGATTAAGTTCAAAAAACAAAAAAATCTTGAGAAAGCTCTCAAATAGCTCTCGGCCGAGAGGGTTTAGGAAAGAAAAAAAAAATTGGCAAGCTTTGATCTTGGCCTTAAAAATCTTGAGTTTTGCATAGTTATGAAGTGCTAAAGACGCTCTCCGACGTAAGACAATTAGTTTGGCGTAAGGTGCTCGTTTGCGGCAAATCGGAATTTCAAGAAAAAGGTAAGATTTTTATGTTTTAATGTCATGAAATGAATATGTATGTGTTGGTGATTGTATTAGTGTAAAGATTATGGGATGGGGTTGTGTTTGTGTGTGAAAAGAGTGTGTTTGGCCGTGTGCCTTAAGATAGGAGAACAAGTGTGAATTGACTTTGTTTAAGGTTGTTAGTTGTGTTGTCATGACCTTTGCATCGTAAGTGAATGTTTGGAGAATCGAATGGGTGTTAGAAAATGATTTCGGACGTTATCGGAAAAATGTATACCTTTGGGATATTGGTGTATATCATAGCATATTTATGACACTAAAGACCTTAAATAAGGTTTATGGTTGAGATTAACGAATTTGGAATGAAACGACGCAAGTTAGAACGCTCGTCGTAACTTTTGGTGTTTTGATTGAAAATTTGAAAGTAATGAACTTTGGGGGTGTTTGTATGTGGTTTGGGACTTGTGTGTGGTGTGTTTGAATAATGGTGAATGAATACACTAATGTGGAAATAGATTTGGACTTTTGAAGTTGAATCAAGAATTGTCAACTTATGTATTAAAGTGAAATTTTGAAGTTTATGTAGTATAACTGTGGGTTGTATGGCTTAATGACGTTTGGGTTGCTGTTGTTGTTGTATTCTGAGCCGAGCTAAGTCTCGGGGGTGTTATAATTACAGGGGAAGTGCTGCCGAAATTTCGGTAGCCAAGTTTAGCCCCAAAGATGAATATGTTAATTCTCATGAATAGTAACTGGTAAAAGTGACCATTTGCAGTTTCTGGACGAAACGGGAACTGCGATTTGAGGAGCGTAAGGCGCCAACCAGGTATGTAAAGCCTACCTCTCATTCTTTTGGCATGTCCTAGACCTACTAGGTAAATTTCAGAATCTCGGGAATAACTCTGCTCCCGGAAATCGAGGTTCAAGTTCGAGCACTATTCATTCAGCGCGATTGAAACCTTTTGGTCCCATTTGGGTAAAAGAACGCTTGTACCTCCATCACTTGTGCTGTTGAGTCCGAAACTCTTCGAAACTTTTGTAAATGACTATATGAAGCCAAAAACCTGCGATTTGTGTTCGCCGCCTCAATTTGACCCGAGGTGGGCCCGCGAGCCCCGAGGCTCCCCTTATCCAGTTTGATTGATTCGTTTGTGTCTGTTTTAATCTGCGACTGTTTGTTTATGACCCAAGGATGCGTTGGAAACTTCCTGTGCCATTAATGTACGTTCTGTACTTTGGATGATGTGAGGATTCCGAAAGAGTGACTCATGAACAGTGTTCTTACGAATTTGACGGCTCGGAACTTCGTAACCTCTATATGCCTACTTTTATCAATCCGAT
The DNA here is from genome assembly GCF_019175385.1 of Lycium barbarum. Lineage (NCBI taxonomy): Eukaryota > Viridiplantae > Streptophyta > Magnoliopsida > Solanales > Solanaceae > Lycium > Lycium barbarum. The sequence continues at coordinate 53,036,039 of NC_083346.1, forward strand.
TCCTACTCCGAGCCTCTTGGTGTCAGTGTATACTTATATGTAAATTATATGTTGAGTTCGGTAAATTATTTTTTGATATGCATATGGTTTCTGCACTACTCTGTTCGTGCTGTCTGCTATGATTTCGTTCGTCGGTACCCGGGCCGACTTTGTGATCGTGCGCACTATGTTATATTCGGGAGTTATGATGTGTTACGGTTTCCGAGGCCTCGCCATAGGGCCGGTTACCGTTTATGGAGTTATGATGTGATATGGCATTTGATATGTTCTGATGATATGATGTGTGTGTGATATGATGTATCTGGAGATTGTACGGAGATTTGAAAACTTCTGGAGCTATGATGTGTTGTGGCACCAGTGTCGGGGGGTGACCACGTTCCTAAACCCTATACATGATTTGATTTGCATTTGTACGTTCGCCTCCCGCACAGGTTTGCTTTGTTTGCGATGACGGTGTGTTTGTTCCTTCTGACTCCCGCTGTGTTTGTGATTTCTGTACCCTCTGCTTTACATACTCAGTACTTCTCCCGTACTGACCCCCGTTTCTTCGGGGGCTGTGTTTCATGCCCGCAGGTGCAGAAGCTCGTCTGGGTGGTCCTCCGATTTAGGCTACTCAGTCTGCTGTGTTGGAGAGCTCCCCTTGATCCGGAGCCTACTTTTGGTACATATCTTTTGTTGTGTCTGTATTCTGTATACTTGGATGAGTGGGTACGGCGGGGCCCTGTCCCGTCCTATGTTCATATGTCTTATGTTCTGTTTGTCTAGAGGCCTGTAGTCAGATTTGTGGGTCGTGGGTCCGGTGCGTTCGCATGTGAGTCAGTTTTGTGTTCTTAAGCGGCCCGTACACTACTATGGCCAAGTCGACCTCTGATTTTGTATGTATGTGTATGCTTCTGGGGGCGATGTGCATTCCGCCACCCTTCGGATGTGTGTGTGTGTGAAAATTTGGCGATGTACTTTCCGCCTCTTTTCTGATTTGTGATTTGTTTGATTTGTACGGGCGACTGCTTAGGATAAGTGTTCGGTAGATGTCTGATTACGATGTTGAGTTTGAGTATCGTATATTGTGTTTGGACGAGTCTGATTACGATGATCTGGGTGTGAGTTCGTTTGGGGTGTCCCAGTAGGGCACCAGTCGCGGCCCACGGGGCTGGGTCGTGACAAATATATGCCTGGGCCCTGGTAGTCCTCTGGACCCGGCTAGTCTCTCCTACGGCCACTGACTTGGCCTTTTGGGCCGCTGTCGCCTTTTTTGGAGGCATATCTGCAAATGTAACCATTCGTTAGGGAGGAGTCATCCTGATAACACAGCTCTAACGCACGATCTAAGATAGAAAGAAGGGTAGTATCCTAAATTCCCTGTAGCCTCCTGTTTATAGGCGTGGTGCACAACACACCGATAAACAAGACTCTACTAGACACGGTCTGTGGACATTCCGAGGACGAACCGCTCTGATACCACTTTTGTCACGACCTAACCCCGTGGGCCGCGACCAGTGCCCGAGCTGGGCACCTATACGTACCCGATACCCAAATTAGCATATTAACAGAATAATAATATAATAATAATATCAGTGGACGCTACAGAATTTAACAGAAAAGCAGACTTGGCACACATAGGCCGATAAGGCCATCATAGAACAAAATATCCCAAACATATGTACAGAACCCACACAGATATATCCACAGACCTCTACAGAACATATCATAATCATAAGACGGGACAGGGCCCCGTCATACCCAGAATAATGTACATATCCAGATAGCAGTGACAGACTGTACCAAAAGATGGGCTCTGAAGAAGAGAGCGCCCCAAAATAGCAGAGATGGGATCCTAAACAGATGGATCAGCGAACCTGTCGTCTGTACCTGCGCGGCATGAAAACGCAGCCCCCGAAGAAAGGGGGTCAGTACGAAATATGTACTGAATATGTAAAGCGGAATCACAGAAGTCAAATCATAATGATTACAGAAAATGAGTACAAAATCCAGAGTGTCAAATGCATATTTCCAAAACAGACAGAATGTGTACAGAAACATATGTCATATCATATCCGGTCCCTGCCACGGGACTCGGCAGACAGAACGTGGCCACCCTCCCGACACTGGTGCCACCATACAGAGGAATCAGAAAAAGGGGCGTGGCCCCGCATCATAAAATGTCATATCAAAATGGCCATAACAGATCAGATCAGAATAGGCGGACATGGCACATCATACTCCACAGACCCATGTACGCGTATACCTGCCCCCTCACATCGGGACGCGGCGAACAATGCAGAGAATCACGCTTGACAACATATCCTGGCCCGGGCTCAGTGTGGGAAACATTGGGACATCCACGAATGGAGTAGTGAGAGACTAATGCAATTTAAAAATATCATAAAATGTTTTCAAAGACTCGATGAAGCGTATCAAAGCCAAACAAATCCATGGAGTCAGACGGAATCATAATAAATGTATTTCGGATATCATAATAAATTACAGAAATATAACTTTCCTGAAGTCATTCCGAGTGTCAAAATAATTTATAATATTTAGTAGAATATTTAAAATAATATTCGTTAAGCGATTAGTAGGGTAATCGAAGCATTTCTTTCAAAAATCGCTTAAAAAGGAAGCTTTAACACATTAAGGGCAAAACCGGAAATAGTGGGCCCGCCTCGGGACAAACAAGGCGGCGGGCTCAAATTATGCCCTCTAAGCTTATGGTATCACCTAAAAAGGTTCTACAGATATTCCATGAATTTTTAAGTGATTGAGAGCAAAATTGCATAATTCCAAGAAATAGCGTATCAAAATGGTTCAATTCTACTGAAGGAAAAACTGAAATTTTCTCTTGCGGATTCCGAGGGCCATCAAGAGGTCCTTCGAGGCCCGGATCCGACCCTAACACACTAAGGGCATGCCAAGGGAAGAATTGGGGTTGCTTTACATACCTTTCACGCTCCTTACGCCTTTCCAAACTCACTTCCCGTTTCGTCGAAAAACTGCAATTGGTCAAGTTTACCAATTGTAAGTTATAAATACCATAATTTCAACTTAATGCATATTTGTCTACCAAAATTTCGGCAGCACTTCCCCTATACATATAGCACCCCGAGAATTCAACTCGGCTATAGATTATCAACAACAACCCAAACGACAACATCAATATCAACAATGAACATTAAAAACACAAATATCCTTCAACTAGTCATTTTTCTCACAAGTTGACATAATCTTCAATTCAACCCAAACTTTCAACTAATATCAATAATTTCACATTCATCAACAATCAAGATCATCACCATATAGTTCTAGAAACATTTCATATCGTTTTCCTCAAGGTATACACTCGATATACATGATATACAATTTTCCGCCAAAGTCATAACTTATGCAAAACATCAAATCTTTGGCATACAATTTCATAACAAGTTTCCAACTTCCAAATTCAAATCCCAAACTCTCCAAATTCTACAAATGGTCACAATTACCAAATATTAATTATACGCTCTTAGGAATTGAATCTTAAGTTAACATCTTTCTACAGAAATTTGGGCAGCATCTCCCCTGTTTATATGCCTAGCCCGAATTCTCAATTCAACAACCAGCACAACAATAACAATACCAGAATCAATAGTATTATTTCCCACATCAAATTATTCCATAAAACATCCCATAGGGTGTTTGTACCATATTTCCACCAACCAAATTAATTTACAGCAGTTAAACAACTTCTTTTCCATAAATCAACCAAGATTAATGTTAACAATGAAAGATTCATACCTATATCGCGATAATATTTCTGTATCTTCACTTCTTCACCCTGACCTTGAGCCACAACACATTACTACACAATTTTGTAGTTGCAACTGTGCGCTGTCTGGACCGGAATTTGAAAATTATATTTTGATTTGCGTGAAAATTGATGGGTGGAAGTTGGTGGAAGTTTTCAGAGATTTTGGGGAGGCTTAGAGGGTGTTTTGTTGTTGATTGGGGGCTAAAGCCCCGTTATATAACCTTTTAGAATCTGCCAGAACTGTCTAGAAAAGTGTTCAGCGCGATCGCGCCACCTTCTGGCGCGTTCGCGCTGTGTTACAGATTTTCTTCTGCGCGTTCGCGCCCCTCCCAGGCGCGATCGCGCAGACCTTTTTTTCTGCCTGGACCTTCGTTCAGTAAAACGGTCATAACGTTTGATCCCGATATCGTATGAGGGCCCACGACCTATGGATGGAAAGCTAATTCAATTATCTACAACTTTTATATCTGGGCGTTTTCCCAAATTCCAAATTTATAATACCGTTTTTTCCCCTAGAAGTCAGATCATCCGAAAATGCTTCCTTAAATTGTCCCTTTTGGAGGGCTTCCACTTTGATTTGGCCCAAGGGTCCTTCTTGACTTGTGTTTAACTTCACATATGTGATTCATATAATTTGTGACATGTCCCAAAAAAAAAAAAAAAAAATCTTGACGTGTGGGCCCCACCTCAACTTACAATTAATCCGACGTTCAAAAAAATACGGGATGTAACAGCTATGACCATGGATATGGATGATTGGAAGTGAATTGAGAAGTAAGGATAATGTAGGTGAATAAAGACTATTGTTATGATGTGTGCATGTTATTATTGATGTTTGGGAGTTGATATATGATATGGAAGAAGTCGTATAAATAAAGGAGATGCTATCCAATTTTCTCTAGCTTTAGTCATGTATGCTAAGCTATCGATTTTCTAATGATAGTATAACTCTAATGAAGGTAGAAACGTGAACATTGAAGGAGAACGTGCAAGTGATAGAATAGTTGAATGGAAAGGTATGTAAGACTAACCCTTCTTTCATAAGGAATGGTTCCTTGGCCAAATATCTAATCTTCTATAAGCCTATGATGTCCTCCAAATTATGTTATCTTCAAAAGCTACTAAGCTCATGATTCTCGATATGTTACGACTGTACTAAATTCCTTATATGATGAGTAATCCTCTAAGGATAGATGTAATGAACGACGATAGTAATGATGCTAAAGCTGCTTATGAGCTTTTATGCATATGTGTCTATGTATGACTATTATGAAACCCCGAGCTTATATGGCCGGGTATATATTTAAATATATATATATATATATATATATATATATATATATATATATATATATATATTGCGCGCGCACCACTGCAGTTGGGTATGGAAAACTCTGAGCCTTGGTAGGGCCAGGTATGTATACTCATCGAGCCTTGCCATGGCCGGGTATGCGAAACACCGAACCTTCATTTTCGGGCATGCTATGTACATGATATGGATATGTATACGATATAAATATGAGTATAAATACGAATATGCTACGAATACGAAAATGGATACGAAATGTAAATGAGTACGGATATGAATGCGGATACGGATACGGATGTATGTACACAATCACGCATTAGAAATGGAAAGTCCCTATGAAAAGCAAGTAAGTGTTTGTGACGATGATACTACTATCTCCCATCCTATTCTATTTCTTATATTGTCTATTATGCTTTCATAATGATGTTGACCATGCTTTAAATACTCAGTACATTCTTCGTACTGACGTCATTTTGTTTGTGGACGTTGCGTCATGCCCGCAGGTGGCAAGGGAGACAGGCTTGATCCATAGCTTTATTACTCAGGGACTATATAGCGGAGCTCCATTTCATTCAGAGCTACAACTTTTGGTATTTATTCTGTCCCGCCTATATGATATGACATACTCTCCTTAGAGGCTCGTAGACATGTGTATATGGTTAGATGTATTTGGCCTTGTTGGCTAGTCTTATGTATATCATTTTGTTAGCCTCGTCGGCTTATGTACATTGATATGGGCATTGTTATTGATGGTGATATATATATATATATATATATATATATATATATATATATATATATGTATGTATGTATGTCTCGTTGCCCAATGGGATTAGTATGAATAATGGATGGAAAGTATGAATTAGCTATGTGGCTCACCTAAATGTAAATGTGAAAGTATGATAAGAGGTGCCCGGGTGGGTTAGCACCAGGTGCCCGTCGCGGCCCTCCGGTTGGGTCGTGTCATGACCCAGCCCGGTGGGCCGCGACTGGCACCCTACCTGGGTACCCAAACCGAATCGCACGTTCATTTTCAAATCCAAACTTATTTCATAATTTTTTCGAAATCATATCGAACGTAATTTATATCAAGTATGTCTTAAGCGGTCGTGCCAAATCAAAATGTCGTATTAAATACAAACTGAGCGGCGGAATGGACATCGCCGGTCAAAAGTGCAAATATAAGCATAAGGGCCATTTGGGGCCGGCATAACAAACAAACCGCCTTAAGACCAGAAAACGGAATCAGACAAACATACATAGGACCCTCGCCCCACATATATGACTACAGGCCTCTACGAACTCAAAACAAAGACATATGGCGAGACAGGGCCCCGCCGTACCCAAATAGTCAAATATACCAAATATATACAAAGCAAAAGAGTCTGTACCAAAAGTGGACTCCGGATCAAATAAGAGTACTCCGGAATAGCAAGAAGTGAAGCCTACTGCGGAGGATCACCGATATCTGCACCTGCGGGCATAGAACGCAGCCCCCGGAGAAAGGGGGTCAGTACGAAATATGTACTGAGTATGTAAAGCACGGAGTACAGAATTATAGATCAAAACCGAAAGCAAATCAAATGTCAAAGTGGGGTACAAACTGGTATGTCAAAATCTGTATCGAAATCATATACATGTATTTTATGCAAACAAAATCATGCAAACGCTTAAGAACGTGGTCGCCACTCCGACGCTGGCGCCACACACAGCATAACACCAGAAGGTTTCAAATCTCCGTACATCCCCGAACATAGTCATAATCATCGGTGAGCGTATCGCATCACGAGCCATATCACAGCATAACTCCAAACGGAACCCGGCCCTATGGCGAAGCCTCGGGAACCGTAACACAGCATACGGCCGAATTGTCATAAGGCGCACGAGTCAAAACCGGCTCGGGAACCGGTGAACGAAGTCATAATAAGGCACGAGCGGAGTCGTGAGCAAACAAATGCAAATCGTATTTCAAAATAGTGTTTCAAAACAAGGTAAACTCATAAGTCATATTAGAATACAAAATAGTCGAATACTTAGCCGACATAAAGTTTCATTTTTTTTGCGAAACGTTTCCAAAATGGTCCATATAGTTCAAAACATAGATTAGCGCATCGAATTGTCCAAACATACCCCGTAGGAGGATGCCCCAAAGATCAGAAGTGGTACTTTCAACTTTATTCTCAAAGATGGCCCGAAGGGCAAATCGGGCATTTTGGGGTAGCGGACCCACCTCGAGTCGAAGTGAGGTGACGAACATATTTTTACGAGCAGTTATATGCCAAGGGTCATACATAATCATTTCTAGGTTACCCGACCACATTTCGATAGGTTTTGGACGAATAGTGGCATTCTAGCCAAAATGGAGCCTTTAGGCTTCAATTGAATTGAATGAATAGTAACGTTTCTGTGGATCGGGTTTCGAGGAGCAGAAATGCTCCGGAAGGTCTCATATCCGACTGACACACTAAGATATGCCAAATGAAGGAGCGGGAAGCCTTACATACCTCACAGACGTCGTATGCTCTTCCAAAAGTCCAGTCCCGTTTCGTCAAAAATCTGCAAATGGTCAAAGTTACCAATTGAGATTCTTAGGCTTAAAAATGCCTTTAACTCCAATTTTGCCTACCGAAATTTCGGCAGCATTTCCCCTATAAATCTAACATCCCCGAGGCTTAGCTCGGCTCAAAATACATCAACCACAACAGCCCACACGACAACAAACAACACAAACAACAATCAAACCATTCTAGCTTCAAAGTTCTACTTTGCTATCTAAGTTGGCAACTTTCATTCAAGCTTTCAAAACTCCAATTCTAAATCTACATAATTGTATTCATTTTTACATTCAAACTTATACAATCACATCCTAACTACAATCCAAGCCATACACGAAATTACACCAAAATCCATTATGTTCCATAATTCTTCAAAACAATCAAAAGTTCACGACGAACATTCTAACTCACGTCGTTTCATTCCGAATTCATTAACATCATTATAAGTTCATATCTAAAGTCTCTAGCACCCTAAATATACAATGATATACATAATGATACCAAGGGTATACGCTTTCCGATAATATCCAAAATCATTTTTCAACGCCAATTTCATTCACCAATTAATCATTTACGACATAAGGGTCACAACAACACATTATACCAACTTAACCAAGATCAATTCACATAAATTTTCCTCTCTATGGCTCACGGCCAACACACACTATCCACACACACCCACGACTTTCTATTTATATCAAAATTACGGGATTCTCGTCTATTTCCAATCCTTAACACATTCATATCAATTCTATAACATTAGAGGGGCAAAATTCTTACCTTTTCTTGATTTTCCGACTTGTCGCAAACGTAGTTCTTGTGCCAAACAAATTGTATCACGTCGGAGAGCGTCTTGTGCTTACTATACTTACCAAAGGGACACGATTTTGTGATCAAAACAAAAGGCTAGAAAATATTTTGTTGAGGAATATGTGGTTCGGCCGAGAGCCTCTTTTGTTGGTGGTCTTGAATTTTATTTTTTGTTCTTGATAATACTAAGAGATAAGTTGATATATATCCTTATCCTTGGTCATGTGCCTAGCACATGACATTAAAGAAATGGGTTTGGGCCATTGTTGTGGCCGGCCACCCTCCATTCTTTGGGCCTCAATTTTGTGTCCTAATTCTTGGCCCAATTCACAAAAGTCCCGTTTTGTAATTCCCGAAACTAATTTCCGAAACTCCAAATTTATTCTCGGCCTTCCCCGAGGTCTTAACAATAATAATTCCATAACCAACATAGTCATATTCACTAAAATCAAATTATGTCCTTATAACACACAAGTCGTAATTATTTCACGATTTCCAATTATACGAAAACACGGGATATAACATTCTCCCCCCCTTAAGAACATTCGTCCCCGAATGTTAAGTTAATCTTATAAGGTCTTATGATCAAGGCAGGAGTGTCCCTTTTTAATAATGACATACATAGTTCATTTTATCAATCAACACAACAAACTGAAAAAGAAATTAGATTACCTGTGGATGTCGGAAACAGGTGGGGATATTTCTTCTTCATCTCGTCCTCCGCCTCCCAAGTCATCTCCTCCCGATTATTGTTGCGCCACAGGACTTTGACGGAGGGCACTTCTTTAGTGCGTAGTCTCCGCACCTGTCGATCCAGAATAGATATAGGCTGCTCGTCATAAGATAACTGCTCCGTCACCTGAATGTCATCTACTGGGAATATCCTGGCAGGATCACCAATACATTTCCGCAACATAGACACATGAAACACCGGGTGTACGGCCTCCAAGTCGGATGGTAAGTCTAGCTCATAGGCGACCTCGCCTATCTTTCGCACGATCTGATACGGTCCAATGTACCGGGGGCTCAACTTACCCTTTTTACCGAATCTCATGACACCCTTCATGGGCGACACCTTCAGGAATACCCAGTCGCCAATCCGGAACTCTAACGGTCGACGTCGTCTATCTGCATAAGCTTTCTGTCGACTCTGAGCAGCCAATAATCGTTCTCGAATAAGCTTTACCTTATCTACAGCCTCCTGGATCACATCTGGCCCAATCAACTTAGTCTCGCCCACGTCAAACCAGCCAATAGGAGACCTGCATCTCCTGCCGTAAAGGGCCTCGTACGGAGCCATCTGAATGCTGGAGTGATAACTGTTATTATAGGCAAACTCAATAAGCGGCAAATGATCATCCCAGCTGCCCCTGAAATCAATAACGCAGGCCCGCAACATATCTTCGAGCGTCTGAATAGTGCGCTCGGCCTGCCCGTCGGACTGAGGGTGAAAAGCTGTACTGAGACTCACCTGAGTCCCTAATCCCTCCTGAAATGACCTCCAGAAATTTGCTGTAAACTGGGTACCTCGGTCAGTAATAATAGATATCGGGACTCCGTGAAGTCTGACTATCTCTCTGATATACAATCTGGCATAGTCCTCAGCCGAATAAGTAGTCCGAACCGGAAGGAAATGGGCTGATTTCGTTAGCCTGTCAACAACAACCCAGATAGAGTCGTACCTGCGTGGAGTGCGCGGTAGTCCAACAACGAAATCCATATTAATCATCTCCCATTTCCAGGCTGGAATTTCCATCTCCTGTAATAATCCACCGGGCTTCTGATGCTCGATCTTAACTTGCTGGCAGTTCGGGCACTGACTAACAAACTCAGCAATATCTTTCTTCATGCCGTGCCACCAATACAAACACCTGAGGTCCCGGTACATTTTAGTGGAACCAGGATGGACAGAATATCGTGCATTATGGGCCTCGCCCATAATCTGCCGCCGTAAGCCCGCAACGTCCGGTACACAGAATCTGCCGTCATATAATAATACTCCGTCAGGCGAGATCTCAAACTGAGTCTTTGATTTACTAAGGGCCACATCTCTGTACTGAATCAAAAGAGGATCCTCAAACTGGCGCTGCTTTACCTCCTGAATAATAGATGACTCAGCAACTGGACGAACAGAAATCCCAGAATCTCCAGAATCCACCAAACGAACTCCGAGGCTGGCCAGCTGATGAATATCACGAACCAAATCTCTCTTATCAGATGGAACATCAGCCAGACTGCCCACGGACTTGCGGCTAAGCGCATCAGCTACCACATTGGCTTTCCCCGGATGGTACAAAATATCAACGTCGTAATCCTTTAGTAACTCAAGCCATCTCCGCTGCCGCAAATTTAGTTCCTTCTGTCTGAAAATATACTGGAGACTCTTATGGTCCGTATAGATATCAACATGGACCCCATATAAATAATGCCGCCAAATCTTCAAAGCATGAATCACCGCGGCCAACTCAAGATCATGAGTGGGATAGTTCTTCTCGTGCGGTCTAAGCTGCCGGGAAGCATAGGCTATGACTCGACCGTGCTGCATCAATACACATCCTATCCCAATACCAGAGGCATCACAATAGACAACATACCCGTCAGATCCCTCTGGAAGAGCCAAAACTGGTGCTGTAATCAATCTCTCCTTCAGCATCTGAAAGCTGCGCTCGCAAGCATTTGTCCACTGGAATTTTGCTGCTTTCTGGGTAAGCCTCGTCAGTGGTGCTGAAATAGAAGAGAAATCCTCCACGAACCTGCGGTAATACCCAGCCAATCCAAGAAAACTACGCACCTCTGTCGGTGTAGTAGGCCTGGGCCAATTCTGCACAGCCTCAATCTTCTGCGTGTCAACCCGAATACCATCTGCGCCGACAATATGGCCCAAGAATGCCACAGAAGTCAACCAGAACTCACACTTAGAGAATTTAGCATATAACTTCTGCTGACGGAGGATGCCAAGTACCGTCCTCAAATGATCTGAATGCTCCTCGACTGATCGCGAGTAAATCAGAATATCATCAATAAACACAATAACAAACATATCCAGGAAAGGCCGAAATACCCGGTTCATCAGATCCATAAATACTGCTGGAGCATTAGTCAGCCCGAAAGACATAACTCTGAACTCATAATGCCCGTACCGAGTCCTGAAAGCAGTCTTCGGGATATCTGACTCCCGTACTCGCACCTGATGGTAACCAGAACGCAGATCTATCTTTGAAAAATGTCTAGCACCCTGCAGCTGGTCAAACAAATCATCAATCCGGGGGAGGGGATATTTGTTCTTAATAGTCACCTTATTCAGCTGCCGGTAGTCGATACACATCCGCAATGACCCATCTTTCTTCCTGACAAACAATACCGGCGCCCCCCAGGGTGATGTACTGGGCCTGATAAAACCCTTATCTAGCAAATCTTTCAGCTGCTCCTTCAACTCCTTCAACTCAGCTGGTGCCATCCTGTACGGAGGAATGGATATAGGCTGTGTATCCGGCATCAACTCAATAGTAAAATCAATCTCCCGCTCAGGCGGAAGGCCAGGAAGCTCTTCAGGAAAGACATCTGGAAACTCGCTGACGACCGGAACAGACTGAAGGGTAGGTACCTCCGCGGCAGTATCGTGCACACGAACCAAATGATAGATATACCCCTTCTGGATCATCTTCTTAGCCTTGAGGTATGAAATAAACTTACCCCTCGGCGATGTTGTAGATCCAAACCACTCTATGGCTAGTTCTCCTGGAAACTGAAAACGGACTACCTTTTTCTGGCAGTCGACATTAGCATAACAGGAAGACAACCAGTCCATGCCCATAATGACGTCAAACTCAAGCATGTCTAACTCTATCAAATCAGCCTTAGTGCTACGATCATAAATGGTCACAGAACAATCCTTATAAATCTGTCTCGCTATAATAAAATCCCCAACTGGCGTAGCTACCTCAAATGGTTTTATAGGCTCAGATACTATCCCAATCTTACTAGCAACGAGCGGGGAAATATATGATAAAGTAGAGCCAGGGTCAATCAATGCATATACAGATCTGGAGAAAACCAGCAATGTACCTGTGACGACATTTGGCGAAGCCTCCTGGTCCTGGCGGCTGGCCAAAGCATATATGCGGTTCGAGGGACCGCTAGAACCTGAAGTGCCACCGCGGCCTCGACCGCGTCCTGCCGGTGCTGAAATACCTCGCCCTCCAGGGCGTGCAACTGATGGAGCAGAAGAAGAACCGGCGGCTGACCCTGTCTGCTGAGCAGCACTACCAGAACCGCTAGCCAATGGACAATCTCTCATAAAGTGGCCCTGACCACCACACGAAAAGCAAGCTCCAGTCGCTCGGTAACACTCCCCGGGATGAGACTTTCCGCAATGAGGACAACGGGGCCTGGGTGGTCTGGCCTGGCTGGGACCCCTGGGTACCTGTGAACCTGCCACTCTGGAGCTCTGACCGGCCCCAGACGGTCCTGTACTATCGAATCTCCGGCTACCTGACTGAGTACCCCGGCCGGAAGAAGGAAAATATCTGTCAGACTGCTGCTGCTGCTGAGGCTGTCCGCCTCGAGAATCCCCTAAATAACCCACGGATCTAGCCCTCTTGGGCGGCCTCCTGTCTCGATCTCTGCCAGCAGGATCAGATCTGCGACGGTCCTCCATACCCATCGCATAGGCCTGAAGCCGGGAAATGTCCATGTCTGCCTGCAATGACACTGCCATACAACTATCAACCAAATACCGGTCCAATCCCATAACATATCTGTGCATCCGATCGGACATATCTGCTACCACGGCCGGTGCATATCGGGCCAGAGAATCAAACTCAAGGTTATACTCGCGAACACTCTGACCCCTCTGCTGCAGACGTAAGAATCGATCAGCCCGTGCCCGCCGTAACTCTGGGGGCAAAAAGTGGCGGGTGAATGCTGTCACAAACTGATCCCAAGTGGCTGGAGGGGCACCCTCTCCCCTAGACAACTCCCAAGTCTCGTACCAGTGGGTAGCCACATCTCGAAGCCGGTGCGAAGCCAGCTCAACCGACTCGGTCTCTGAAGCCCTGACCAAGTCCAGTGAGCGTCGCATCCCCCGAATAAAGTCGTGGGGGTCCTCGTCGGGCTTAGACCCGAAGAACTCTAGAGGGCCACATAGCAAAAACTCCCGAACTCTCAGGCTGTCCCGCCTGTCATCATCATCGTCGTCCCTCCGCCCGCGCCTGCGAGCCTGTCCTGCTACCAGTGTAGTCAACAGCTGTACATCCTCCCTAAGGGTCCTATCCTCCGCCCCTGGCTGAGGAGCTGGAGTCTCAGGTGCGGGTACACGGACCTCTGGAGCTGCTGAAGGTCCTGCTCCAGGCTGTACTAGTGGGGGTGTAGCAGACCCCTCAGAATGAGGCACATCCTCAGGCAAATCATAGACACGAGCCCGGGTAGCTCGCTGTGCCTGGCTAGTCTCTCCAATCCTCGCCTTGCCCTTCTGGGCCGCCGTTGCCTTCTTCGGAGGCATCACTGCAAACACGAAGGCGAGTCAGATCAAAATCATCCTAATAGCTCAGCTCTATCGCACGATCTAAGATTACAAAGAAAGTAACATCCTAAATGCCCAGTAGCTTCCCGTTTATAGATGTGGTGCACAACACATCGATAAACAAGACTCTACGAGACACGGCCTGTAGACATTCCGAGGACAAACCGCTCTGATACCACTTTTGTCACGACCCAGCCCCGTGGGCCGCGACTGGCACCCTACCTGGGTACCCAAACCGAATCGCACGTTCATTTTCAAATCCAAACTTATTTCATAATTTTTTCGAAATCATATCGAACATAATTTATATCAAGTATGTCTTAAGCGGTCGTGCCAAATCAAAATGTCGTATTAAATACAAACTGAGCGGCGGAATGGACATCGCCGGTCAAAAGTGCAAATATAAGCATAAGGGCCATTTGGGGCCGGCATAACAAACAAACCGCCTTAAGACCAGAAAACGGAATCAGACAAACATACATAGGACCCTCGCCCCACATATATGACTACAGGCCTCTACGAACTCAAAACAAAGACATATGGCGAGACAGGGCCCCGCCGTACCCAAATAGTCAAATATACCAAATATATACAAAGCAAAAGAGTCTGTACCAAAAGTGGACTCCGGATCAAATAAGAGTACTCCGGAATAGCAAGAAGTGAAGCCTACTGCGGAGGATCACCGATATCTGCACCTGCGGGCATAGAACGCAGCCCCCGGAGAAAGGGGGTCAGTACGAAATATGTACTGAGTATGTAAAGCAAGGAGTACAGAATTATAGATCAAAACCGAAAGCAAATCAAATGTCAAAGTGGGGTACAAACTGGTATGTCAAAATCTGTATCGAAATCATATACATGTATTTTATGCAAACAAAATCATGCAAACGCTTAAGAACGTGGTCGCCACTCCGACGCTGGCACCACACACAGCATAACACCAGAAGGTTTCAAATCTCCGTACATCCCCGAACATAGTCATAATTATCGGTGAGCGTATCGCATCACGAGCCATATCACAGCATAACTCCAAACGGAACCCGGCCCTATGGCGAAGCCTCGGGAACCGTAACACAGCATACGGCCGAATTGTCATAAGGCGCACGAGTCAAAACCGGCCCGGGAACCGGTGAACGAAGTCATAATAAGGCACGAGCGGAGTCGTGAGCAAACAAATGCAAATCGTATTTCAAAATAGTGTTTCAAAACAAGGTAAACTCATAAGTCATATTAGAATACAAAATAGTCGAATACTTAGCCGACATAAAGTTTCATTTTTTTTGCGAAACGTTTCCAAAATGGTCCATATAGTTCAAAACATAGATTAGCGCATCGAATTGTCCAAACATTCCCCGTAGGAGGATGCCCCAAAGATCAGAAGTGGTACTTTCAACTTTATTCTCAAAGATGGCCCGAAGGGCAAATCGGGCATTTTGGGGTAGCGGACCCACCTCGAGTCGAAGTGAGGTGACGAACATATTTTTACGAGCAGTTATATGCCAAGGGTCATACATAATCATTTCTAGGTTACCCGACCACATTTCGATAGGTTTTGGATGAATAGTGGCATTCTAGCCAAAATGGAGCCTTTAGGCTTCAATTGAATTGAATGAATAGTAACGTTTCTGTGGATCGGGTTTCGAGGAGCAGAAATGCTCCGGAAGGTCTCATATCCGACTGACACACTAAGATATGCCAAATGAAGGAGCGGGAAGCCTTACATACCTCACAGACGTCGTATGCTCTTCCAAAAGTCCAGTCCCGTTTTGTCAAAAATCTGCAAATGGTCAAAGTTACCAATTGAGATTCTTAGGCTTAAAAATGCCTTTAACTCCAATTTTGCCTACCGAAATTTCGGCAGCATTTCCCCTATAAATCTAACATCCCCGAGGCTTAGCTCGGCTCAAAATACATCAACCACAACAGCCCACACGACAACAAACAACACAAACTACAATCAAACCATTCTAGCTTCAAAGTTCTACTTTGCTATCTAAGTTGGCAACTTTCATTCAAGCTTTCAAAACTCCAATTCTAAATCTACATAATTGTATTCATTTTTACATTCAAACTTATACAATCACATCCTAACTACAATCCAAGCCATACACGAAATTACACCAAAATCCATTATGTTCCATAATTCTTCAAAACAATCAAAAGTTCACGACGAACATTCTAACTCACGTCGTTTCATTCCGAATTCATTAACATCATTATAAGTTCATATCTAAAGTCTCTAGCACCCTAAATATACAATGATATACATAATGATACCAAGGGTATACGCTTTCCGATAATATCCAAAATCATTTTTCAACGCCAATTTCATTCACCAATTAATCATTTACGACATAAGGGTCACAACAACACATTATACCAACTTAACCAAGATCAATTCACATAAATTTTCCTCTCTATGGCTCACGGCCAACACACACTATCCACACACACCCACGACTTTCTATTTATATCAAAATTACGGGATTCTCGTCTATTTCCAATCCTTAACACATTCATATCAATTCTATAACATTAGAGGGGCAAAATTCTTACCTTTTCTTGATTTTCCGACTTGTCGCAAACGTAGTTCTTGTGCCAAACAAATTGTATCACGTCGGAGAGCGTCTTGTGCTTACTATGCTTACCAAAGGGACACGATTTTGTGATCAAAACAAAAGGCTAGAAAATATTTTGTTGAGGAATATGTGGTTCGGCCGAGAGCCTCTTTTGTTGGTGGTCTTGAATTTTATTTTTTGTTCTTGATAATACTAAGAGATAAGTTGATATATATCCTTATCCTTGGTCATGTGCCTAGCACATG
Source organism: Lycium barbarum (assembly GCF_019175385.1). Taxonomy (NCBI): domain Eukaryota; kingdom Viridiplantae; phylum Streptophyta; class Magnoliopsida; order Solanales; family Solanaceae; genus Lycium; species Lycium barbarum. Next base: position 53,052,842 of record NC_083346.1, read on the forward strand.
ACATTAAAGAAATGGGTTTGGGCCATTGTTGTGGCCGGCCACCCTCCATTCTTTGGGCCTCAATTTTGTGTCCTAATTCTTGGCCCAATTCACAAAAGTCCCGTTTTGTAATTCCCGAAACTAATTTCCGAAACTCCAAATTTATTCTCGGCCTTCCCCGAGGTCTTAACAATAATAATTCCATAACCAACATAGTCATATTCACTAAAATCAAATTATGTCCTTATAACACACAAGTCGTAATTATTTCACGATTTCCAATTATACGAAAACACGGGATATAACAGGTCGTGACAGATTCTTAGTTGTTAATAGTTTGTTTCAAACTAAATCTGTATTTCCATTTTCCATTTGTTGATTTTCTTTTCTGTTGTTTTATTTATTTGATCAATCACTTTTGGATTGATATGTACATATTTTTCTTTATCAATAAATTTCCACCTTTCTGGTGGCTTTGCTTTAAAAAAAAAAGTTACTCTAAATGTTCCAAGCTAGCGTATGCAGAATCATAAAGAACATGAAAGTAAGGACACCATATTTTTACGTGGAAACCACTCAGCTCACAAGGGTGAAAAAACACAACCTACACCTCTGTAGGATGTTTCCTAAACTCCACTACAACTGTGAGCCTTTGACAATCCAAGTTACAAATTCTGTAACCTAGGAACTAAACTCTAATTTCTGTCTCACTATTCTCCCTAGACTAATGAGCCCAGTTCAAGTTGCCCTCCACTTGAAGCTATATATGACAATCGTTTATATCTATGACTATTGCTTGTTTGAAAGCTAATAAAAGTACAACCGATAAATAATCCTAATACACGAATCTAGAATTGAAGACTGTAAAACATAACTCTATGAAACAGGTTCTTCAAACTTCTTCTTTGTATCAGGTCGTACTTCAGTAATCAGAATTCTCAATTATTGCATTGACTGTGTTTGCTCAATTTTCTGATTTTCTCTCTTTGTGAGTGCGTAAAATTTTTCATGGCAGGACTTGTCTATATATAGCTTTCGGTGTGCATCAAGTCGGCTGAACACAAACCCTACTTGATGAGGCCCATTATGAGAGTTAGGGTCTGAGTTGTTTTGGTTTTCTTGCTTTCACGCGGCTTCAGTATCCTTTTAGGAGTCTGAAGTGTATCTTGATAAGTATGGCAAGAAATCCTGTAACTTGTCTGCCAAGTCATTACCATAAATCATAAATCCTACTCGCTGCAGGACTTGAGCTGGAACATGTTCTTGGATCTGGTTCATTCAGCTTTAACTCGTCTCATTGTCTGAGATAGAACATGTCCATAGACATGGTTCATTCATCCTTATCTTGCATATGTGTCTAGTTCATTCATATTCATTCGCATTGTCCTGCATCTGTCTATGACGTAGAATATGTGCGCAGACCTAGTTCATTTGCCTTGTTCATTGACTTTATCAATCATTAAAACATACACATGCTGATGCTGACAAATAGATAACACAGAAAGGAAAGAGCAAAGCTAAAGTAAGTAAATACAAACTTAAGAAAAATCTGTTTTCCCTATCCAGATAGCCAAGCATTGGTACAACAAAATATCGAAAGAAAGACTGCAAGAGATGAAAAGAACAAAACCCAGTAGAGGAAGGAGAAGAAAATATCAAAACCCTTGGTCGTCCATTGAAGAAAGCCCAATTTCAAACGTTTAAGTGAAAAACTCAAGACCCTTCATTAAACAATAAAATTAGAATAAATTATCCACATGCAACACTTCACTGATTCAAAGGAGTAACATCAAATAAATGTAGAACAAAAAGAGAGAAAATAGAGAATAAAATCCTGTAGATGAAGGAGAAGAACCAGAGAGCAAGATGCCCGAAGAGAATAGGAAGAAAGAAGTAAGTCGAGCAAAGATAAAGGAGAAATCGGGACACATGTTGTCACGACCCAACTGGAGAGCCATGACGAGTACCCGGAGATAACCTACCCAGCACTACAAAACATACATACATCACATAATCATACCTGAGTGGGCTATCATGCCAACTCATAAATATCATAAATTGTATAGGACACAAGACCAAAAGATAATATACATACGTCATCCAGCTAATCCCAAGTACATATGCCGGCAAGGCTATCCATAGTAATAATATGACATAATATAGATCGAGGTGACCATAGGACGTCTAACTGTGCATATCCGTGTACTAGCCTCTACTGGAATATATGACATAATGTGGTCGAGACAGGGCCCCACCATACCCATGCAAATGCATATGCAACCATGCTGACTCATAGAGCAACTCCGGAGCAAGTGGAGTGCCACGACACTGCCTGCTGAGCTAGTATCCTACTGAGAGATCTGTCAACGTGTATCTCAAGACCTGCGGTTACGAAACACAGCGCCCCCAGCAAAGGGACGTCAGTACGAATCATGTGCCGAGTATGCAGGTGAGAATATAACATAATAAGGATATATGTAAAGAAGAAAGATAAGAATCAACCTGGCACTTCTGACTTACCAATAAGAATCTAGCATGTATGTCTCTCTCTACTCTCATGTGCTTAACTACATCTATGTACAATACTATGTCTTTGACCTACATTTCATACTGGTGCTATCTGCCCAACTGATCAGTGGTAACTGCCCGACCAGCCGTAGTATGGTGGTAACTGCCCATCCGATTATCGCCCGATGGTAGAGCGCAACAGCCCAACTGATCAGTGGTAACAGCCCAACCAGCTGTAGCTTAGTGGTAATAACTCCCCAACCAGCTGTAGCATGGTGGTAAATACATAACTGCCCTATTGGCCGTAGACCAGTGGTAAATAATGCATTTGTTACGGAACGTGCAACCCGATCCAAATATGAATGCATGTGCTGAGAAACGTGCAACCCGATCCAAATATCCCATATAGGTACTCTTCATATTCTTCTAGTGTTCGTTCATTATCTATTAGCTTCTATGCTCTTCTTGTGATCATTACTTATCCATTGACGCATGTATGAATACATAAGACTTATAAGCACATTTCTAGGCCATTAGGACTTCTTCCCGATTAACTAAACCTTAACCAAATCCTGAGATACATCATAAGCCTCTCTTCCAGCATTAAATACCTCATTAGGGATCTCATAACTAGCATACTATTCATGTCTTACAAAACATTCCTTGAGAACACATTTCTAAATTCATCGGAGTGACGTAAGGTCGTTATACCTCCGATTTCTATTACGGAGCTAACATCATTGGCATCTCACCTTGAAGGAACAATAATTATAAGGTGAGACTAACATCAATAATATAGTAAGAACATCAAGAATGTAAGCTTCTACCATTTCTATGAGAGGAATCATTATGGACATCATTTGTGAAAGTTCATAACAATAGGATCATGCCTTAAGAAAGAATAGAACAGCCTTAACATACCTTGCTGCTTACTTAGCCACTCAAAGTCTACCTTCTGAGCCTGCAAATCTTCATCCAAGATGATTCATACAACAATCAGGCCATAGGAACACTTTCACACTCAAACTTAGCTAGTTAATAAGTTAATGGAATTTGGATAGCATTTCCCCTATATTATCTACTCTAACCAATTCCAAAAAAACTCCCAAATATCAATAACAACATCAACAATAAATAATCAAGATACTACATGACAAACATACACAAATCTGTCCAAGACTTCCTTCGAAAATCAGCCCATAAGCCAACAACATCAACATATCAAACTACGACCTTTCTACTATGTTTTCCATCACTTTAAACCATTAAAATCCTTCAAAAACAACTCAATATCAAAGTTAAGATGAAGAACATACCTTATACTTGAAGAACTTCAACTCACACAACTTGCTTCAAGACCAAACTCACTACAACCTCAAGTAGAAGCAAGAACAATCACTTTTCATGAACTAGTTTAGTGTAATCTTGTTGAATGCTTGATCTAAGGGGCTATAAGTGTTTAAGAAATGTTTATGGAGGTTTCTAGAGCTCAAGGTATGGTAGAATGATGATAAAATGAGAGGAATGGGGTATTTATACCCCTTGGAGGTCGACTCCACCGACTTTCCAAATGGGTCCCGCGGAGAAGCCATCTGGCAGCCTATCTTGAAATGCCCATAACTTTCTACTCTGATGTCGTATTGATGAACAGTTTGTTGCATTAGAAACTAGACTCAATGAAATTTCAACATACATAGGTTATGCATTTCATAACGCCTCATATTCTAGGGACTCAATGAAATTCAACATATATAGGTTATGCATTCCATAACGCCTCATATTCTAGGAGATACACCTCCCTCAAGTTGGACCAAAATTCCTATTAAAAAATTCTTCCAAGTTTTTCTAAAATTTTGACAAACATAATTTCTTCGATTCGCGTGATCCCGAAACCTTTAGACACTTGCTTAGCAATTTTTGTAAGTCTTCCTTAACCTTTTAAGGCTTTCATAGCCTCTCCGGGCTATGTTAGTTTACTTGCGACACAAACGACGCGAAAATTTTTGAGGTGCAACACATGTCTAACGTTTGAAGATGCATGGATGCAGTTGTTATTACGAATATACCCTTTGTCATACAAAGAGCTCACTCTTATTATAAATTTAACATTGAAAAAAGGATGAAAAAAAGTTTTAATTTAGAACAAGAAGATAGTGATTAGTTGATTGCCCATCACAGTGCTTGGATAAAAGGTTTACTACTGATTGACTGAAACAAAGGGGACAACCACGAGAGAGGAGAAATTGATCAGTACTAAGTGCACCCCCCCCCCCCCCTTCCCCCTGCGTTGCATTTTCAAAACCGTAACCCGCCCCGCATGAGCAAAAACATGCCCCGCCGCCCGCCGCATCTATATTTGAGAACTAAGGTGTTTCCATACAATATAAATACATGTTGTACACAATTGTAAGTGATATTATGGAGGTATTGAAGAGGAGAAAAGTTGTCTTAGAGAGGGGGACATGACGACAGGAAGAATAGTTCGACCGACACCAATTCTAAGCTTTGTCTCGTATCTTCTCTTGTAGTTTGTTAGTTCTTATTGTGGTGCTTCATGAATGTTATAGTCTGATACTTGAATTGATTATATTATTTATCACGATTATTTGGTTTAATTGGTTTAGTTACTTAATCTTGCTCTAGTTATATCTATGAGTAGCTAACATAGAGGGATTATCTACGTATTTGGGGCTGGCTCGGGAGATAGCACTTGAATTGCACCGGGGTTTGGGTAAATCAAGTTCTATACTAAGGGGTTATGTTGGCATGATTAGTCGCTAGGTAGGAATATACTCACGCGCCTTGCTTAGTCAAATGCATGAGATGCAATTACGTTCTTATTGCTAGTGATGATCATAATAATATAGGCGCTACAGTAGTTTGAATAGGAAACAGGGTGTTCAGGAGGAACCCAAGAGTAATATCAACTCTATGATTCGTAAACTAGATTTATAATAAACAAATTCTTGTGGATAACTCAACAATATTGTTAGCTACCGTAACGTAGGACCAAATTTCCCCTTGAACTCTCCTCGTATTCTTTACTTGTGTTTTATAGTGTCATAGTAGTTTAGTTTGTCATAATAACATCTTAGCACCACTTGAATAAATAATCGATATTAGTTTGATTTAGTAAATACTTGATCACAAGTCCTCATTGGAAACGATACTCTCCTTATCACTTTAATACTTGTCAACCCTGTACACCTGCGTGAGCATCGACCGACTATCCACCTCTTGGAATCTAGGACGACAATCACATCTTGACATAAAGGGCTTAGATCCAAATGGGTGAATAGATTAAAATTATATGCGAATTCAAAGGGAGTCATGCCAATTGAAGAATGATAAAAACGTTTATAAGAAAACTCAATTAATGGAAAGTGATCCTCGCAAGAGGTAATTAAGCTTCCCTTTAACCATGACTCTTATCACGACCCAGCGAGGGGCCGCGACGGGTACCCGGGGCTAACCACCGAGCATTGCTCGTCCTACTACTCATCATGCTCATTAGCTACTTCTTTTATCGATTTTACACTCACATTGTAGGAAAGTCATGTTTCATTTGTAAACATAAATAGTTTCATATACATAAGCCCTTTGGGCTATCAAAATAATATATGCAAATATACCATAATGACTTCATCCGACCACATAACCCACATTGAGTATCTACGAGCCTCTAAGGAAGTACAAAACGCATAGACGGGACAGGACCCCGTCGAGCCCAACATATACAAATATACACAAAAGGATAATCAGCTAATAGCTCCTACGACTCTGGCTCAAGCTCTCCTCCCTGTCTACCTGTGGGCATGAACACAACGTCCAAAGAAAACGAACGTCAGTACGAACATTGTACTGAGTATGCAAGGCAAGAATGAAATAAATATAATAAGAGGATCGTGAGCCATGAGAGAAGGATATAACCTGCAAGAGTGTCACAAGCAATTACATTTCGTACATATATCACATTTTACATAATCATGGTACGTAAGTCATCACATGTCTCGTCCCATCACCTAACATATCTCATCGTTATCCCGCGTCCGGGTAACCATCATATGCCGCCCACTAGTGGTGATCATGCCCGGCCCTCTAGGCTCGGTGTAAACATCGCAGCCCGCCTTAGCGGTGACATGCCTGGCCATCTAGGCATGGTGGAACCATATGCATCCCGCTTTAGCGGTGACATGCCCGACCATCTAGGCACAGTGGAATCTCATCATCACAAAATCAATCATAACACATCACTATTACACATATCATAACATAGCATCATCTTATCATTTCTTGGCATCTTATATATGTCATCATGGTATTACAAACTAACATTGTTAATCATCTTAGAGACATATCATGTATTAGCATTAAGAGCATACGTTAAGCTTTAATGGCAACCACACTATGTCGGGGTGACGTAAGGTCGTGAACCCCCGATTATATTACGAACATTTACGAGTACTTTGCCTCACCTTGAAGGGAATTGTCACACCCTAATCTCCCTAGGGTGTGATGGGCACCCGACCCTTACTTAGGGCCGAGCGAACCCTCAAATATTCTTTTTCATCGTTATTCTCAAATCAAACAAAACCTGTAAACATAATGGATTTGTAACATAATACAATAAAACACGTCGACTGATGGAGCCGCTTACAAAACTGACACTCTATACCCACGACTCTGTCTGCAAAGTCTCATCTGGGTGTACCTGTGTGGCATGAAACGCAGCCCCCGAAGAAAAAGGGGGTCAGTACGGAATATGTACTGAGTATGTAAAGCATGGAATACAAAAAAAAAAAAAAACAGAACCATAATCGAAACAAGCAGTACAAAAGTAAGTATGTTTTCAGAATACTAAAATACTTATTTTTCAGAATGCAAATCGTGTATACCGATATCATGAGTCAGAAGAAGTACAAAAAATGAGTAGATCATTCAGAGTGCCAAAATGCGTACTTTCCAAACACAGACCGTGTGTGCCAACATCGTATGTCATCATATACATATACACATAAATGATTCATATGTAACATAATAGTGTCGAGGAATGTACGGCCCGATCCACAAATGTATTTGCTGCGGAACGTGCAGCCCGATCCATATACATATATTATATTGCTGTGGCACATGCAGAAGGTTAGTACAGACAATAAGCACGATGTGCAGAATAACAAAACAACTTACTGGAAACACGAATTATGCATGCCAAGAACGGTATCCGGCCCCTTGTGGAACCCGGGGAACGTGGCGCCACCCTGCCTTTGGCACCACACACATCATACTCCAGAAGGTTTGCTCCGTAATCTCCGTCACACATCATAATATCACATCATAAGATCAGAACATACATATACACATATATGGTTCGGCGAACCATGAACACATCATAACACCATAACACATCATACTCCGGAATACATATATGGCACCCGGCCCTCACGCAAGGGACCCGGCGAACCATGCGCACGATATATACCGGCCCGGGATTCGGCGAACGACATAATAGTAGTATACACGAGCAGAGTAATGAGAAACCATATGCACATAAATCAAGACTCAATGGATAAGTATACTTACCGACATCCGAAGGCTCAGAAACAAGTATCGGGTCAATCGGAATTAGTATCAGAAAGTTACGAGCTTTTGAAGTACAGAACCTTCTAAAAACGTTTCAGAAATCATTTTTGGGAAATCAAAGCCATAATCATGTCAAGTCTCTTTCGGATATCGTTATGGATCAAATCAAATAGAGCTTTTGGAACATATGCACATATCAAAATATGTCAAAGACTCAATAGAATACTCGAACGTGCTAGCATTTTAAAATCAAAACTTTATTCATATCAACTATCTTTCGAATACCATTTGGAAACATATCAACAAACTTCGGACATCATAGATATACATCAAAACCACATGAGACAACTTATAGAAGTCAAAAATATTAGCCATCCTAGTGGCTCTAAGAATAGGAAATTTCTTTGAAATCGCACATATACGTCATTTGCCCGTTTTATAAAGATCATGCCAAAAGAAAGAAAGGGTAAGCCTTACATACCTGCTCCACGTCCTATTGGCTACGTTTATTCGTCCAACCTCGTTAGTCTACATTCAAGGAGATTTACAAAATCATCAGACATATTGTCACACACTTGTCTTAATCTTTCAAGTAAACTCACTTATAATCTGCCGAAATTTCGACAACATTTCCCCTATAAATACACCATCCCCGAGAATCTAACTCGGCCAAATCAACAATCAACAATCCGAGAATTCAACTCGGCCAAATTATTAACAACATTGCCAACAATCATACTAACAACTTCAACAATCAATCCCAAAACATATTCTAACATCAACAACTCTTGTCACACAATTCACGGCATTTCATTTATCCAATTTAATCACATATATTCAAGCTAACACCAATGATCCCACATTCAAGTATTAATCTGAAATCTTTCTAACATGATTCAAGAATGCTTCTAACAATTCACATGATATTCCAACAACCCAATCAACATTTTTACTTTACCCGAAACCTTCCAAATGCGACACAACAACCACAATACATTCTCTTCTTCCAAATTCATGAACTATACCAACAATTCACACACTAACAACATTATTTTCCATAAGTGCAAGAACACTATATTCAATTCACATTAACTTCTAAAACAATTTTCCAACAATTACAACTTGAACTAGAATTATTAAAATTCCTTTTCTCATCATAGATTCCATTACAACAATAACCAAAATACTAGATAAAATTAGCTCATCATCCCTACACACTACAACACATATACACGGCCACACACACAACTTCCATATTTTCACAAATTTCATTTCTACATACTACAACATACCCAAACCATTCATAACATATAAAAGAAGATTAATTCTTACTTTTTTCCCTTGATTTCCCTTTTGTCTAGAATTGTGAACTTGCAACAAAGAGAGGTTTTCTTGCTCCAACAATTATACCACGTTAAAGAGGACCTTTGAATTAGTAGGAACACTAGAAGAACTAATTTTTTTGGGATCAAGGTTGAAGGCTTCAATTTTTTTTTTCTTTTCTTTCCTCTTGGCCGAATGGCCTTGCTCTCTCTCTCTCTCTCTCAAGTTCTTTTCTTGAATGTTCTTGAATATAGAAGACAAATGATAATGGTCATCTTTTTATTTACTTGGATTAAATTCCCAAGTGGGCCATGGCCCATCCCTTGGCCGGCCACACTTGGGCTTTTTTTTATTTTTTTCAAGCCCAATTATTTCATGACTAATTTTTGTAATTCATGAAACTATTTTCCAAATTTCCAATTTTGCCCTTAGCCTTCCTCAATATTTCTGCATCAATATTTTCATGAACAACTTATGTATTAAATAAGATCAAAATATTGCATTATCTCTTACTAGTCACAATTACCTCAAATTATCCAAATGTGCAAAATACGGGATATAACAGGAATAATGCATAAGGTGAGTGTGAGCAATAATATCATCATCAATGTTATGGAATCATCATATCATAAACTATCGAATCTCAATTCTTTACCTTATTATCATCATTGTCATACTCGTATGTAATTGGGTGTATTAAGGACTCTTAAGTTACATCATATAGGAGGATCATGGAAAGCTTGAACGATTCATGCCTTTGAAGGAAGGGATAAACCTTACATACCTTTGACGTTTAACTAAGCGATCACTTGTGTGTTCTCCTTTAATGCACGCGTTCTACCTTCAAGAGAATTTATATCGTCATTAGCTCCACAATTATAAGAACGGGCTTTCTAAAGCTAGGGAAAATTGGACAGCACTTCCTTTGTTTATACTACTTTTCCCATATTCCATATCAACTCCCAACACTCACAACAACAATCACAATATAGCAACCAACAATCATCATTCATATACAATGACCATAATCCACCATTTCTCTTCATTTCTCCACATTCATGGTTTTATCTTACTATCGTATTTTCTCGTATATAATACGTATTTCATGGTATACATGTCATTTATGACGTGTCCACAATCATAACACACCAACATTTATGATTCAATCCAACTACCATCCAAACATGGCACTATTCACACATTAATGGCCCATTTCCTATGCCTTGCTACTATTCAAGTATCTTAACCTTTCAATACCTTAAACAACATGGTTTAGTCATGAAACTTACCTTAGATAATGGTTGAACAAGTCTTGAGTGGAGTTTCTCCTCTAGCACAAAAACCCTATCTCCTCTCTTTTGGTTTTCTTTGAGGAAGATGAACTTTACTTGGGTTTCATACACTTTGATTCATGGATTATGTATTGTTGATCTTGGTTTCCCTTTGATTTATCTTGGAGTTAAAGAGTAGAGAGAGTTCTAGATGTTTCTTGAAGTGTAGAGTGAAAGTAGAATGGAAATGAAATGAAAGAGGCCACTTATACTTAAATTAAAAATCTGGCCGAACATCTTTATACAGACCAACATACAGTCCGTACTATTTATACGGACCGTATGTATGGCCGTATATTTGGTCCAGTAGCTGGTGGCCTCCTTGGCCAATTATACAGTCCAACATACGGCTGGTACAATTTATACGGACCGTAGGTTGGGCCGTATAATGCCCAATGGTTCTATTTTCGTTCTCGTTTGATCTCCGATCCTTATGGAACCTTCTTGGCACTTGTTTAACATCTCAATACCAATCTACGGGACATTATTACTTGTCTCCAAGACATCATTGTGCCATCATAGGCTCGTTGCTCGAAATTCTTATCCGATACACCACATATGGTTCACTTTCCTTGGCAACTTTCTTTCCTTGCATTACGTGCCTTTGGAATCTCGTCGAGGATCATTAAATACTGTTTCTGTCACGACCCAACCCCGTGGGCCATGACTAGTGCCCGACCTGGACACCCGTATACGCACCTGTTGGATATATTCAAACTGAACCTAATAACAATATGGAAACCTGCAAAAGAACCTCAAGGTTGACGACGTTATCATGTACATACATATCCAGATACACTGTCTCCTGAGGAGTCACAACTAATCAAATCATGAATGATACGCAAGACGACAAGGCTGCCACTACATACGAACATCATATCATATGCAAGCCGACAAGGCGGCCATTACAGACGACCATATCCATAGCACATCGTATAGACACAGCTGGACAGAACTTATACACAACCCACACATATGTCTACAGACCTCTAAGCGTATCGGTAGCGAAATATGCGGGACAGGGCCCCGCCATACCCCTGGATAAACATATACATATATATCATAAGATCTGAACCAAAAGTCTAGACTCCGGAACAACGGAGCTCTCCAAAATAGCTGAGTAGAAATCCTATGCTGAAGGGTCACCAAGCCGTCTATCTGTACCTGCGGGCATGAAACGCAGCCCCCCGAAGAAAGAGGGTCAGTACGGAATATGTACTAAGTATATAAAGCATGAAATACAGTAAGAAGGATCATAACTGAAATACGGAGTACAGAAACAAGTACAAAGTCCAGAATACCAAAACACTTGCCCTTTTGAAACATAAATCATGCATGTCAATATCATACATCATACCCGGCCCATTATGGGACTCGGTGACATAATCATATAATCATATATATATAACGTGTCCCGGCCCTCTAGTGAGAGACTCGGTGAATAAAGTCATCATATACCATCCTGGCCGCCATAAACATATCATCATATCATCATATATATATAACGTGTCCTGGCCCTCTAGTGAGGGACTCGGTGAACAATGCAGTGAAACTATGCACAAAACCGTGTCCTGGCCCGGGACTCAGTGAAAGATATATTGAGGCATGCACAAGCAGAGTAGTGAGAAACCATATGCAATTTAAAACACATCTGAGACTCGATAGAATAATCAAAACGAGCTATCATTTGAAAATCAAGGCAACAGTCATATCAAGTACCTTTCGAATATCACTATGGATTATATCAAAATAGAACTTTGGAATCATATACACGTATCAAGACATAACAAAATAGCTTCTGGGAGTCAAGAACATCAGCCATCCTAGTGGCTCTAAGAATAGGAGCTTCTTTGAAATCATACATATACGTCGTCTGTTTGTTTCATAAAGATCATGCCAAAAGAAAGAAGGGTTAACTTTACATACCTGTTAGCGACTATTCGCAAACCCGTTCGCCGTGTCGCTCTTTTAGCCTATTTAATATAATAGTAACGTTATCGTTAGTAACTATACTTTCTATTCCATAAATCCGTAGCCCATCGCTAATAGAATTTATTCTTTGGCTTACACTTTCTCGTTAAGGGTTTTTCATTATTTAAGGACTTACCGAAAATCGGGTAGCATTTCCCCTATATATTCGCCTAACCCGAATTTACAATTATTCTCCTGCTATCACATAAATACCAACAATAGGGATATACATACAAAATTCTTACAATTCAGCCCATAACAATTCCAACAACCCAACAATCCTTCTTATTCCTTTTCAACTCACAATTTCATGCAATTTCTTACTTCAAATTTAATCCAATCCAATTTTAATCCTTCCATTACAACACTATTAATACAATTATACTATAAAACAAGAAAATCTTACCTTAATTTTCTCGAAGGAATTTTTGCACTTAATTGCTCCAATTTCACAATTTCTTTTTCCCCAATTCAATATCCAATGTTGCAATCATCTCCTTGAACTTGTAATTCACTTGAAACTTGCTCAGAACATGTAACCAAAAATATTTTTCCTCCATCCATGGCTGGCCGAGCAGCCATGGAAGGGTTACAATTTTTTTCTAAGTTTCATTTCTTAGTAAATGAAATGAATACTTGTTGATTCACTAGTCAACCATATATATATATATGGTCCCCCTAATAATGACACGCCCCCCCCCCCCTCTAATGACTCATCAAATTGTTTTGTTCAATTTTGTTTTTTTTTAATTTTCGGGCGGGGCCCACTTTCCATAATTTAATTAATTAATTAATTAATCAATAATCCTCACTTAATAATTTAATCACAATTAATTAGTTCCTAATATCCAATAATATTTATACACTAAATAAAATTTATAACAATTTATGTAATAATTAAACTTGAAAATTAAAGGTTCCTATTTCGTGTCCGAAAATAATTCCGCCTTTAACTTGAGTCGATTTGCTTGTGAATAGTTCGACGTATAAATATACGGGGTATAACATCCTTCCCCCCTTCAGAACATTCGTCCTCGAATGTTAAACTGATTCTGAATTCCGAATACCTTCTCAAGTGTTCTCTTATTTAATTATACCCTTCACATACCTCTTCCATTGGTCGATTCGCTACAATTCATTATAACTCATTCCATGCCTTTACATAGCTATTCCTGTAATATCTCCTCTTTCTGTTGCTTCCCGAGATAATAATTCCACGTCACTGCCTTTACTCTCCTCTTACTTCGCAGTCCGTTGTCAGTTGTATTGCGAGCTCTTCTGTTGAAATCTTACTTTCTTCCTTGTGCGCTTAGTCTTAACTTGACTCCTTATTCTCCTATAGTTATTCCCTTAAGGTATCGTTCCCTTTATCTTACCTCTCAATCTTTAAATATGATTTTAATAACGCGCAGACGTCCCTCGTCGGTTCATTAGACTTTAATATCCTTGGAGTATCGTATGACTCTGGTAACCTGTGGACCCTTCGCAGGTTCTACGAGTAAAACGAAATTTCCCAGAGGGTAACATTTTTGTACTCCAATATCCTTGCTTTACTCCGCTGTGACAGTCCGTATTCTGGAATCCTTAGCATTATGCGTCACTTTCTGACTTTCTTTTTGAAGGTCTTTAACTATCACTTGTTTTTACTTTTTGATCTCAATTTTTAGGGTTGGCTATCAAATAGCGCTAGGGTCCCCTCATATTATAACTTTACTGTCATCCAGTAACCAGTAACCCGCTTGTTCTAATTGTCTCAGTTAAATCCTTTCGCAATTTCCTTTACCCTAACTGGCAATACTTTAGGCGTATTATCTCGTGTCGTTACTCTATTTTTGATTCAAACTCTTCTACTGCCCCTTTACTCAAATTTGCTCTTAGTTCCCCTATCACATATCCTATTGAAATCTTTACATGAGTATGTGTAGGTGTTCAAATCAGCCCAGAAAATACCTTAGCGTCGTTTCACTAGTCTTTGTGCTTTACCTTACATTCTTCCCTCGTACCTTTCAATGGTATCGGGACCCAACTATGGCTTTTTCCCTCAGTACTAATTGTATCTCTGTAGTTTTGCCTCAAACCACCTCACACCTTCCTTTAATGTATCCAAAATATCACAATCACGATGTTAGTACTGAATCCTTATTCTTCTTATCAAGTACTCACTTGGTCTCATCCTTAGCATACAATTATTCGTAGGTTGCATAACTATTCTTGTACAGTTTGTACCAAGTATATCCAATCTTAGTCATAGTCCTTCCCTCTCCTGGTTCATCCCGTTTTGCATATCTTATTTGTACTAAAACTCAGTTGCGGTCTATCTTGTCAAGCTTCTTTCCCTTCCTTTATTCGCCATTTGATTTTCTCATATCCTAGTATAGGAGAGATTTCCTATCCTTTCTCCTTTGCTACTTATATGTCACAATATCATTAGCCAATAACTCCATTGTCAACATCTTAACTTCTAATCCAGCATAGCATTGCTATCCTTTATAATATCTTTTAAGTTACTTGTTACCATTCTCTTGTCGTATTCTTCCTTTTTATAAGCATTCACTTTCTAATGTCATATTATACAGAATCTTTACAAATGATCCTTAGTCTTGTCTCAAATACCATCCTGTCTTCTATTCGTTTATCGCTGGCTTTCAGATCTTACCAACTTGTTTCAGCATGGGATCTCATTTGAAGTTTGAGTATCCATAATGGATATATTATAGCGTCAATTGTTTCCATTTATACTTACTTTGCTTTCACCCGCTTCCCCCCTTTGGAGTTGTACTTATACCATATCCATGTCTTTTCTTTATCATTTATAACTTTTATTCCCCACGTACAAAACCTTAACCAAAGCCACATTCCATTTATTCCGATCAGTAATTAGCTAGTGCTTATAGTCGTTTCAAATTCTCAATTAGGTAGCACATATATTCTGATGATAAGTGCCCCAAGCTTTCTTATAACACTATCTTTATCCCAACGGATATCATCTTTTTCTTCTAATAAACTCACAATACATCAGTTGTTTCACAAATCCACAATCCTTGTCCTTTAAGGATTTCACTATTTTCGAGGTGAGGTCACATATACGCAGTACTCTTTTATGCCTCATACTCTTTCTCTCTTGTTGTATATCCAATGCTAACTTCTAACTTACTCAAAATCATATCAAATTCGTCTTAATAGTGGTCTTGTCTTATCACCTTTTCATCGTACTACACCTTAAGTTTGTAGCGATATATTTCCCTTTACGTATGTCTTGAGTGCTTCCTTTAGTATTTCTTTCATTTCTCCAGTCTATGTCCATCTTTTATTGTGTGCACGAGGAATCTCATGCTACTCCTATATCCCTCGGAAGACACGACTTCTACATAACCCCTTTCTCATTGTCAAACCATATTCTGTTCATCCCCACTTGTTCTTATCATACCAGTCATTTCTGGCATTCATTCTGTCTCGTTGCTTATCTTCCCTTAGTTCGGTCTTTCACAATTCTGTCGCTTATATTACTGGTTTTCCAAGCTATACATGTCATAATGCATCGCTACACTGTAATCCCACTCGATTTCCTCTTATCTTCCTCTTTCTATTATCTCCTTCTCTCCATGTGCTCGCTTTCACTTTCGTTACCACTTGACTTTTATTCTGAACTTTCCCTATAGAACTTTGTAAGTCTTTCTTATTCGTTCTACATTTGCTTTTCCGTTTCACACTAATCACATCATATTCTTTAGTTACTCCCTTGCTAGGCTTTACTCATTTCTATAGCAATCCTTATTGTATTCGCATTGCATCCTGTTCGTAACCCATCCTATAACGTAACACTTCTTAATCTTATTCACGATTCTTACTATGTTTTAATTACACTCTGTGGACTAGGCGTAATCCTTCACCCTTTCTGATCAATCTTACCCTTAATATCTCACATGTTGTCTTATCAATACCTTCATAATTTGTCATAACTCTTCCTCCCCCGTACTTTTGTCTCAATCATACTACTACTCCTTTTAACTGTAAACTCGTCGTAATTTACCCCTACTTATCAGTTCACTCGATACCTCAACAAAATGTTCTGTTACGAGTTGCCTCATTTTTCTAAATCATCCCTTAGTATCACAAACCCTTCCGAAGCATCCTAGAATTTCACCAACAACATATGAAATGCATGATCCTAGACAGCCCACAAGTTTAAGTTTTCCTTCCACAAATTCCATCTCCAATTAGTTGATTAAGAACTAATAAAATGTTACTATGAAGCATTCTCCAACCACCACCAGAATAAAACTAGAATCTGACAAGCACCACAGGACTTCTTAGTGCTTGATTCACATGGTTTACCTCCAGGTTTATTCTTGAGTCGTGGACGAATTATTTAGTTCATAAACTACTTGTTGTATGCTTTATACTTTTCAATAAAAGTGAAACTTAATCGCTGGACATTTTTACCCTTCAACATAAGCTTTTTCTAAGGCAAAAGTGTGGCTGGAAAGTATTCTGGTCCATTCAAATGAATTCCAAACTTTGCTGCTCATATATGTTTTTTCGAAATAAGATTTCCCAAGTAAGAATGGTGCTCCTCACGAATGACACGGAGGGTATCTCTTAAAGCTTTAGTCCAACATAATAAATTTACCATATCGATATCGACCTCAGAATTACTATTACTACCAATTCAACCGTTAACTTTATTCCTCGAAGTCAGACATACTTGCAACTTAGTCAAATCTTATCATTACTGTTGACATGACCCTTCAAGAATATTACGAACTTATATCTCATTCTCTTTTCGTTTCTAGGAAAATTTTGGCAGAGTTTCCTCTGTATTTTTTTACTATCTCAAAACCTGCACGCATGAAATACCAACAATGCCTCAAAGGGCCAACATATATACGTATATATCATATCATATCATAGCCACACAGGGCTCCCAATTTCAAGTAAAAGTATAAAGATGTCGAAACTTGCCTCACATATCACACCCCGAGACGTATCTGATCCTTTAACGATCTGTCCTGTTATACCTTCCTATCAACCTTCCCTTTCATTCTTCAACTTTACATTTCAGACATACTTCAATATTCTTACCTTATTCGACATGCGTCTTTCGCACCGTTGCTTACCTGTGTACTTTGTAACTTCCAATATCATCAGTCACTTTCTTCTGTCGGTGTTGTTCTTCAGCTGAAATCAAGGGTTAGTATAAGGAATTTCATTTCCTATGGCTGGGCTCTATCGTACGATCTTAGATATGAAAGAAAGGTCACATCCTAAATGTCCAGTAGCTTCCTGTTTATAGATGTGGTGCACAACACACCGATAAACAAGACTCTACTAGACACAGTGTGTAGACACTCCGAGGATGAACTGCTCTGATACCACTTTTGTCACGACCCAACCCCGTGGGCCATGACTAGTGCCCGACCTGGACACCCGTATGCGTACCTGTTGGATATATTCAAACTGAACCTAAGAACAATATGGAAACTTGCAAAAGAACCTCAAGGTTCACGACGTTATCATGTACATACATATCCAGATACACTGTCTCCTGAGGAGTCACAACTAATCAAATCATGAATGATACGCAAGCCGACAAGGCTGCCACTACATACGAACATCATATCATATGCAAGCCGACAAGGAGGCCATTACAGACGACCATATCCATAGCACATCGTATAGACACAGCTGGACAGAACTTATACACAACCCACACATATGTCTACAGACCTCTAAATGTATCGATAGCGAAATATGACGGGACAGGGCCCCGCTATACCCATGGATAAACATATACATATATATCATAAGATCTGAACAAAAAGTCTAGACTCCGGAACAACGGAGCTCTCCAAAACAGCTGAGTAGAAGTCCTATGCTGAAGGGTCACCAAGCCGTCTATCTGTACCTGCGGGCATGAAACGCAACCCCCCAAAAAAGGGGGTCAGTACGGAATATGTACTAAGTATATAAAGCATGAAATACAGTAAGAAGGATCATAACTGAAATAAGGACTACAGAAACAAGTACAAAGTCCAGAATACCAAAACACTTGCCCTTTTGAAACATAAATCATGCATGTCAATATCATACATCATACCCGGCCCATTATGGGACTCGGTGACATAATCATGTCATCATATATATATAACGTGTCCCGGCCCTCTAGTGAGAGACTCGGTGAATAAAGTCATCATATACCATCCTGGCCGCCATAAACATATCATCATATCATCATATATATATAACGTGTCCTGGCCCTCTAGTGAGGGACTCGGTGAACAATGCAGTGAAACTATGCACAAAACCGTGTCCTGGCCCGGGACTCAGTGAAAGATATATTGAGGCATGCACGAGCAGAGTAGTGAGAAACCATATGCAATTTAAAACACATCTGAGACTCGATAGAATAATCAAAACGAGCTATCATTTGAAAATCAAGGCAACAGTCATATCAAGTACCTTTCGAATATCACTATGGATTATATCAAAATAGAACTTTGGAAACATATACATGTATCAAGACATAACAAAATAGCTTCTGGGAGTCAAGAACATCAGCCATCCTAGTGGCTCTAAGAATAGGAGCTTCTTTGAAATCATACATATACGTCGTCTGTTTGTTTCATAAAGATCATGCCAAAAGAAAGAAGGGTTAACTTTACATACCTGTTAGCGACTATTCGCAAACCCGTTCGCCTTGTCGCTCTTTTAGCCTATTTAATATAAGAGTAACGTTATCGTTAGTAACTATACTTTCTAGTCCATAAATCTGTAGCCCATCGCTAATAGAATTTATTCTTTGGCTTACACTTTCTCGTTAAGGGTTTTTCAGTATTTAAGGACTTAATGAAAATCGGGCAGCATTTCCCCTATATATTCGCCTAACCCGAATTTCCAATTATTCTCCTGCTATCACATAAATACCAACAATAGAGATATACATACAAAATTCTTACAATTCAGCCCATAACAATTCCAACAACCCAACAATCCTTCTTATTCCTTTTCAACCCACAATTTCGCATACAACGATTTCATGCAATTTCTTACTTCCAATTTCATCCAATCCAATTTTAATCCTTCCATTACAACACTATTAATACAATTATACTATAAAATAAGAAAATCTTACCTTAATTTTCTCAAAGGAAGTTCTGCACTTAATTGCTCCAATTTCACAATTTCTTTTTCCCCAATTCAATATCCAATGTTGCTATCATCTCCTTGAATTTGTCATTCACTTGAAACTTGCTCACAACATGTAACCAAAAATATGTTTCCTCCATCCATGGCTGGCTGAGCAGCCATGGAAGTTGTTACAATTTTTTCTAAGTTTCATTTCTTAGTAAATGAAGTGAATACTTGTTGATTCACTAGTCAACCATATATATATATATGGTCCCCCTCATAATGACACGTCCCCCCCCCCCTAATGACTCATCAAATTGTTTTGTTCAATTTTGTTTTTTTTTTAATTTTCGGGCGGGGCCCACTTTCCATAATTAAATTAATTAATCAATAATCCTCACTTAATAATTTAATCACAATTAATTAGTTCCTAATCTCCAATAATATTTCAACACTAAATAAAATTTATAACAATTTATGTAATAATTAAACTTGAAAATTAAAGGTTCCTATTTCGTGTCCGAAAATAATTCCGCCTTTAACTTGAGTCGATTTGCTTACGAATAGTTCGACGTATAAATATACGGGGTATAACAATTTCTTACTCGCCAAAACATTGCATACGCTATGTCCTTTGTTAGCCTATTCACTATACATATACAAGGGATTTTCCAAGGTGTAACATTCTTCCCCCCTTTTGGACCATTCGTCCTCGAATGTTAAACACTCGGGATTCTACGGAAATTTTGCCAGAGTTTCCCCTGTAATTTGTCATTACCAACCTTTCACACAACCCATAATATCATCGCCTCACAGGGCTACATCACAATATCAACATATCTATGGCCACACACGACCAAAAGCACAAGAATAAAGCATGCATACCGTACATTATTGTCGTTTCACTTTGGATCTCCTTCTGGGGTTGAAAGAAGTGCGGGTACTCGAAATTCATCTTCTCTTCTGCCTCCTAAGTCATTTCTTCCCGATTATTGTTTCGCCATAAGACTTTGACTGAAGCTACCTCTTTATTTCGAAGTCTTCGCACTTGCCTGTCTAGAATAGCAATAGGCACCTCTTCATAGGTTAGCCTTTCTGTCACTTGCACATCATCTATCAGGAAAATATTTGTGGGATCTCCAACACACTTGCGGAGCATCGAAACATGGAAAACCGGATGGACTGATTCAAGATCCGAGGGTAGGTCTAATTCATAGGCTACAAACTCACCTTGCGGATAATTCTATAGGGTCCAATGTATCTAGGACTTAGCTTCCCTTTTTTGCCAAATCTCGTCACCCCTTTCATTGGCGATACTTTCAAAAACGCCCAATCATCAACCTGGAATTCCAAGTCTCGTCGGTGGTTGTCTGCATAAGACTTTTGGCGACTTTGGGCTGTCAACAATCGATCTCGGATCACCTTGACTTTTTCTACTGCCTGTTGAACCAATTCAGGGCCTATTAATTTTGCTTCTCCTGTTTCAAACCATTCGATTGGGGATCTACACCTCCTTCCATATAAAGCTTCATAAGGAGCCATTTGAATGTTGGAATGGTAACTATTGTTGTATGCAAATTCGATTAGCGGTAAATGATCATCCCAACTACCACCGAAATCCAGCACACATGCTCGTAGCATATCTTCCAAGGTCTGAATAGTACGCTCGGCTTGTCCGTCAGTCTGCGGATGAAATGCCGTGCTAAGCTTCACCTGAGTGCCTAGACCTTCTTGAAAGGACTTCCAAAACATGGCTGTAAACTATGCTCGTCTATCTGTAATAATAGATAATGGTATACCATGGAGTCGCACAATTTCCTTGAGATATAACCTCGCATACTCTTCTGCTGAGTAAGTAGTTCTACCCGGAAGAAAATGAGCTGCTTTTGTCAATCTGTCCACAATCACCCATAGAGAGTCATACTTGCCTCGAGAACGAGGTAACCCCACGATGAAATCCATGTTGATCACTTCTCATTTCCAAGTAGGGATTTCTATTGCTTGCAATAAGCCTCCTGGCTTCTGATGTTCGGCTTTTACTTGTTGGAAATTTGGACACCGTGCTACAAATTCTGCTATGTCTCTCTTCATGCCATCCCACCAATATATTAACTTGAGATCATGATACATTTTGGTCGCACCTGGATGAATGGAATACCGAGAATAATGTGTTTCCTCTAGAATTCGCCGGCGCAATTCTGCCACATTCGGCACACATAGCCTGCCTCGGTACCTAAGAATTCCATCAATAGAAACTTCAAATGGAGACTTCTCCTTTTCATGAGATAGGTCTCTGTAATGGCACAATTGGGAGTCTTCATATTGTCGCTCCTTCACTTCTATGTCCAAGGACGAAGTTGTGGGGTCATTGATACTAATCCCCACATTACCTGAATCTATTACACGTACCCCAAGACTAGCTAGTTGGCGGAGCTCATGAACCATCTCTTTCTTTTTGGGAGGGAGTTCACATAAACTGCCCATCGATCGGCGGCTAAGCGCATCGGCTACTACATTCGCTTTTCCCGGGTGGTACAAAATGTTCACATCATAATCTTTGAACAATTCTAACCACCGCCTCTGTCGCAGGTTCAACTCCTTTTGCTTGAAAATACATTGAAGACTTTTGTGATCTGTATAGATATCAACATGCACACCATACAAATAATGCCTCCATATTTTTAAGGCATGAATAACCGCAGCCAATTCGAGGTCATGAGTTGGATAATTTCTTTCATGTTTCCGTAATTGTCTCGAAGCATATGCAATAACTTTTCCATGCTGCATCAATACGCATCCTAATCCGACACCCGAAGCATCACAATATACCGCGTAGCCATCCGACCCTTCTGGAAGTGTTAAGACCGGAGCTGAGGTCAATCTGCCTTTCAACTATTGGAAACTGCGCTCACAAGCATCATTCCATTGAAATTTGGCTGACTTCTGGGTTAGCTTCGTCAATGGGGCTGAAATAGATGAGAAGCCCTCTACGAACCTTCTATAATAACCTGCCAAACCCAGAAAACTACGAACTTCTGTAGGCGTCGTAGGCTTTGGCCAAGTCTTCACAGCTTTGATTTTCTGGGTGTCGACTCGGATGCCATCATATGAAATAACATGGCCCAGAAATGTCACAGAATTTAACCAAAACTCGTACTTGGAAAATTTTGCATACAACTCTCGGGCTCGAAGAATGCCAAGAACAATTCGCAAATGATCTGCATGTTCGGATTTCGTGCGAGAATATACCAGAATATCATCAATGAATACTATCACAAATAGATCCAAAAGAGGCCAGAATACATTGTTCATCAAATTCATAAACACGGCCGGAGCATTAGTCAACCCAAATGACATCACTCTAAATTCATAATGACCATATCTCGTTCTGAAAGCTGTTTTGGGAATATCTTCTTCTCTAACTCTTACTTGATGATAACCCGGCCTCAAGTCTATTTTTGAAAACCACTTGGCACCTTGCAATTGATCGAATAAGTCATCAATCCTTGGAAGAGGATATTTGTTCTTTACCGTCACTTTTTTCAATTGCCTGTAATCGATACACATTCGTAGAGAACCGTCTTTCTTCCTCACGAAAAAGACCGGTGCTCCCCACGGTGATGAACTAGGTCTAATAAACCCCTTTTAAAGCAAATCTTTCAACTGTGCCTTTAACTCTTTCAACTCTGCCGGAGCCATTCGATAAGGAGGAATAGAAATAGGCTTGGTGTCCGGCAACACATCAATAGCGAAGTCAATCTCTCTTTCTGGAGGAAGTCCTGGGAGCTCATCAGGAAATACATCTGGGAATTTATTCACTACCAGAACGGATCCGAAGGTTGGTGATTTTTGCCTCGGTGTCATGGACCCGAACTAAGTGATAAATATAGCCCTTGGCTGTCATCTTTCTTGCCTTAAGATAGGAAATAAACCTACCTTTTGGTGATGCTGCATTACCCTTCCATTCAAGCACGGGCTCTCCCGGAAATTGAAATCGAACAATTTTCAATCGGCAATCAACATTAGCATAGCACGAGGCCAACCAATCCATGCCCATAATTACATCAAAATCTAACATTTTCAACTCAATCAAATCCGCCGTGGTCTGGCGATCGCATATCACAACTACATAATTTTTGTACACTTGCTTTGCTATCACGGGATCACCAACCGGAGTAGACACCTCAAAAGGTTTGATTGGCTCAGGTCTCACCCCAATACAACCAGCAACATATGGAGTAATATAAGAGAATGTAGAACCCGGATCTATCAATGCATACACATCACGGGAGAATATAGACAATATACCTGTAACCACATTCGGAGAAGACTCGAGATCCTGTCGTCCCGCTAAAGCATAAACACGGGGCTGAGTGGCACCTGAAGTAGATGCAGCACTTCTACCTCTGCCTCGGCCTGCTGTCATCTGGGAAGTCTGTGCTGTCGGGCGTACTAATAAAGAACCAGCTGCTGAGCCTGTGGGCTGAACCCCACCTCTACCATACCGGGAGGGACAATCTCGCATCATATGCCCAGTCCGCCCACAGACATAACAGGCATCAGTGTCCTGGCGACATGGCCCTGAGTGTAATTTGCGGCACCGACTACATCGTGGAACTGGGGGTCTCCCCTGACTATAATCACCCTCAAACTGGGAACCTGAAGCCCTCAAACTCTGACCTTGTCCCGAGCGAAATGAGCGGTCGAATCTTCTATCTGGAAATCTGGGAGGTGCGCTAGTCGCTGATTGGCCCGAATGTTGGGAATAGATCTGCCTTGGTCCCCCTCTATAATCACTGCCTGTGCCCATAGATCTAGCCCTTTTGCTTTGTCTTCTATCACAGTCACGATCACCCCTTTGTGGTTGTTGTCGTCCCTCTAAGTTCTGGGCATTGGCTTGTATTCGAGAAATATCCATCCCTTGTTACAAAGAGGCCATCAAGCAGTCCTTAAACAAATGTGGCCCCAAACCAATCACAAATCGGTGTACACGATCTCCCATGTCGACCACCATAGTCGGGGCATATCTCGCCAAGGAATTAAATTGCATGCTATACTCCCGGGCACTCATATTTCCTTGCCTCAGATGTAGAAATCTATCCGCTCTAGCTCGGCGGACCTCGGGTGGCAAATATTGACGAATAAATGCATCCACGAATTCTTGCCAAACCGGAGGAGGCGCATTCTCTCCTCTTGATAATACCCAGTTGTTGTACCATAAAACTGCCACATCCCGGAGTCTATAAGATACCAACTCCACGGATTCAGTTTCGGAGGCATGGACAATCTTCAACGTCCTCAACATCTCATCTATGAAACTTTGCGGGTCTTCATCCGACTTTGACCCGAAGAATTCCAGAGGATTTAGACTCATAAAATCATGGGCCTTGGTACTTGCTGCCCGATCGCTTGAACCCATATTTTCTCGTTGTGCCTGAGCGGCAACCAATTGTGTCAATAACTGGATGGCCTCGGTCATTTGTTGACCCGAAGCAACCGGTGGAGGAATTGGAGCTGGGGCTCCTCCTTGCTCTTCCACATTAGGCGGGGTAGATGAAGTGTTAGACAAGGCCTCATTATGTGATTCGCCTTCTTCTACATTCATCGGGGGCTCCCTTTCTACCCGCCTCTTTGCCGTAGTCTTGCCCTTCTGGGAGGCTGTAGCCTTTCCCTTTGGCGGCATTCTGAAATCATAACACACTATTAGGGAGGGTAAAATCTTATACACGGCTCTATCGCACGATCTCATGAAAAGAAAGATGGTCACTTTCCCTAAATGCCCTGTAGCCTCTTGTTTAATGATGTGGCGCGCAACACACCATAAACAAGACTCTACTAGACACGGCTCGTAGACACTTCCTGGGACTGAACTGCTCTGATACCACTTTTGTCACGACCCAGCTAGGGGCCGCGACGGGTACCCGGGGCTAACCACCGAGCACCGCTCGTCCTACTACTCATCATGCTCATTAGCTACTTCTTTCATCGATTTTATACTCACATTGTAGGAAAGTCATGTTTCATTTGTAAACATAAATAGTTTCACATACATAAGCCCTTTGGGTTATCAAAATAATATATGCAAATATACCATAATGACTTCATCCGACCACATAACCCACATTGAGTATCTACGAGCCTCTAAGGAAGTACAAAACGCATAGACGGGACAGGACCCCGTCGAGCCCAACATATACAAATATACACAAAAGGATAATCAAGCACCTCCGGAACAAAGGAGTGCTTTCAATCGGCTAACAGCTCTTACGACTCAGGCTCAAGCTCTCCTCCCTGTCTATCTGTGGGCATGAACACAGCGTCCAAAGAAAACGGATGTCAGTACGAACATTGTACTGAGTATGCAAGGCAAGAATGAAATAAATATAATAAGAGGATCGTGAGCCATGAGAGAAGGATATAACCTGCAAGAGTGTCACAAGCAATTACATTTCGTATATATATCACATTTTACATAATCATGGTACGTAAGTCATCACATGTCTCGTCCCATCACCTAACATATCTCATCGTTATCCCGCGTCCGGGTAACCATCATATGCCTCCCACTAGTGGTGATCATGCCCGGCCCTCTAGGCTCGGTGTAAACATCGCAGCCTGCCTTAGCGGTGACATACCCGGCCATCTAGGCACGGTGGAACCATATGCATCCCGCTTTAGCGGTGACATGCCCGGCCATCTAGGCACGGTGGAATCTCATCATCACAAAATCAATCATAACACATCACTATTACACATATCATAACATAGCATCATCTTATCATTTCTTGGCATCTTATACATGTCATCATGGTATTACAAACTAACATTGTTAATCATCTTAGAGACATATCATGTATTAGCATTAAGAGCATACGTTAAGCTTTAAGGGCAACCACACTATGTCGGGGTGACGTAAGGTCGTGAACCCCCGATTATATTATGAACATTTACGAGTACTTTGCCTCACCTTGAAGGGAATAATGCATAAGGTGAGTGTGAGCAATAACATCATCATCAATGTTATGGAATCATCATATCATGAACTATCGAATCTCTATTCTTTACTTTATTATCATCATTGTCATACTCGTATGTAATTGGGTGTATTAAGGACTCATAAGTTACATCATATAGGAGGATCATGGAAAGCTTGAACGATTCATGCCTTTGAAGGAAGGGATAAACCTTACATACCTTTGACGTTTAACTAAGCGATCACTTGCGTGTTCTCCTTTAATGCACGCGTTCTACCTTCAAGAGAATTTATATCGTCATTAGCTACACAATTATAAGAACGGGCTTTCTAAAGCTAGGAAAAATTGGACAGCACTTCCTTTGTTTATATTACTTTTCCCATATTCCATATCAACTCCCAACACTCACAACAACAATCACAATATAGCAACCAACAATCATCATTCATATACAATGACCATAATCCACCATTTCTTTTCATTTCTCCACATTCAAGGTTTTTGCTTACTATCGCGTTTTCTCGTATATAATACGTATTTCATGGTACGTGTCCACAATCATAACACACCAACATTTATGATTCAATCCAACTACCATCCAAACATGGCACTATTCACTCATTAATGGCCCATTTCCTATGCCTTGCTACTATTCAAGTATCTTAACCTTTCAATACCTTAAACAACATGGTTTAGTCATGAAACTTACCTTAGATGATGGTTGAACAAGTCTTGAGTGGAGTTTCTCTTCTAGCACCAAAACCCTATCTCCTCTCTTTTGGTTTTCTTTGAGGAAGATGAACTTTACTTGGGTTTCATACACATTGATTCATGGATTATGTATTGTTGATCTTGGTTTCCCTTTGATTTCTTTTGTAGTTAAAGAGTAGAGAGGGTTCTAGATGTTTCTTGAAGTGTAGAGTGAAAGTAGAATGGAAATGAAATGAAAGAGGCCCCTTATACTTAAATTAAAAATCTGGCCGACCATCTTTATATGGACCAACATACGGTCTGTAATATTTATACGGACCGTATGTATGGCCGTATATTTGGTCCAGTAGCTGGTGGCCTCCTTGGCCAATTATACGGTCCAACATACGGCTGGTACAATTTATACGGTTCGTAGGTTGGGCCGTATAATGCCTGGTGGTTCCGTTTTCGTTCTCGTTGTCTCGTTTGATCTCCGATCCTTATGGAACCTTCTTGGCACTTGTTTAACATCTCAATACCAATCTAAGGGACGTTATTACTTGTCTCCAAGACATCATTGTGCCATCATAGGCTTGTTGCTCGAAATTCTTATTTGATACACCACATATGGTTCACTTTCCTTGGCAACTTTCTTCCTTGCATTACATGCCTTTGGAATCTCGTCAAGGATCATCAAATACTCTTTCTTACTCGCCAAAACATCGCATACGCTATGTCCTTTGTTAGCCTATTCACTATACATATACAAGGGATTTTCCAAGGTGTAACATTCTTCCCTCTTTTGGAACATTCGTCCTCGAATGTTAAACACTCGGGATTCTACGGAAATTTCCAATAGCCAATACTTTCCTTGTCACCAAGTACTTTCTAGGGTCATCTTCATGAAGTTCTTGATATTTACTCTCACTTGCTTCATTACCATTCACATATTCTTTGTCACTAGCTTCGGTTGCATAACCACCATCTTCCATCACAATGACAACTCTTCGGTCTGGACGATCTCTCATAAATTTACCAAGACTTTGATATTTATCAGGGTTGAGCGACTCAATTCTTCCAGTTTCGGGTTGAAGCTATTTTTAAGCCATGTTGGGTATTTATAAAGTTGTTGATTTCTTATAAATACTATAGCAACTCGGCTTAAGCGAGCTTCACATAGTCAATCTCAAGTCCAGATATTGAAAAGAAGTTGCATTAGGTTGATGAAGAATGTAAAGATAATTTAAGTATAATGAGTCCTCCGAAAATTTAAAGTTATATACATAGGATATATAATAACAACTCCATTTAGTTTGAAATCGAGGCATACTTTGATTGATTGAGCGTAGATATGTTCTTACTTTTAACAATACATGAAAATCTCACTATATATGATTATGGGTGTGTTTGGTAGGACGGAAAATGTTTTCAAGAAAATACTTTATCAGAATATAAGTGGTTTTCCTACTCATTTGCTTGTGTTTGGTACGCAAGTTAAAAAATATCATTTTAAGAGCACTTGCATATACTCAAAGCAAAACTACTATGAAGTTTTTGAATCCGGAATGCAAATTTTGGTGGTTGGGAGGTGTGCCGGGGGGGTAAGGGGTGCGGGTAGGGTAAGAAAATATTTCTTTTTATAAGAATTTATAAAAATATATAAAATAGAAAATTAGGGGGGGAGGGGTAGTAAAAAACCAAAAAAAAAAAATACAAACTTTTTTTTAAAATTTTTTTTTTTTTTGAGGGATGGGGCTCGAGAGTGGTTGCGGGGGGGGGAGTGATTGGGTGGTGTGAAAAACAAAACACTTTTAAAACTTAAAAAAAAAATGGAGGGAGGTGTTGGGTTAGGGAATGCGTTGGTGTGTTTATATTAATCCGGAAAATATTTTTCCTTAAACTTTTATGGAAAATATTTTCCAAAATTTTAAGTGCAACCAAACAACAAAAAATGGGAAAACATTTTCTGTCGTACCAAACACACCCTATAATTAGTATCTTTTGTTTTGTGGGAAGTAGGGATCTTTAAGTAAAAATATTTTGGAGCATGTGCAACAATAACATATTTAGTGGGCCCAAAGTTAATTTCAACCTCATCATCCGCATGTGCCAGAATGGACTCAAAGATGTAGTAATTGCAAACTTTTTCAACCAACCAACCGAAGTTCAAAGATTCTTCCTCTTCCAAGATACTCGGGAATCTAGCTCATGGATATTCATTCCCTAGCTTCACCTTCCTTCACTAATGGAACGATCAGCACAAGAATTTATGAATCAAGATCACATTCTCGATGGACAATATTATCATTATGGCATCAAGAAAAGAAGACAATTTTCTTGAAATACAGAATGTATGATGTCACTCTAATCTCTCTAGCTAACTAGCTGTCCCTTCAACTTCAGTTATCATAGATAATCTGACACTTTAATATTTCAATTATAAATTCTATTTGTGATCAGCAGTAGTTCATATTATCAGCACAGCCAACGTAGACAAGAATGGGTACCAAATTCTTGGAAAATTTCAGCAACAAAGGGGAAAGAATGCTCTGCAAATGCAAAGGTAGAGGAAGAGATACAGAAAAGTTACAAGAAAAAAGGCACAGTAGCAGGTGCTGTTGCTCTAATCATTGGAACAAGTATTGGTTCCGGGATTCTTGCTCTTCCCCAAAAAACTTCTCCTGCGGTAACTATGTTTCTCTTTGTAAATTCAACCTTTTATTATTAGGCTATCATATTAACACTCAAAACTTAAGTCCTATTAATTATAACGGTGCATATTTTGAAACTAGAGTTTTGAGTGGCAATGCAAACTCTTAAAGTAGATTCTTTTGTATACAATAGCAAGATTTCCCAATAGTGGTATTCAATCTTTTGTTTAGCTCATAATAAGTGTTTTTTTCACTCACCATATGATTAGTAAAAGAACCTCCCTCCCCATATGGATCGATGATCTATAAGTTGGACTTTTAAGCCTTATTTCTGTCTTTTTCTTCATAATGATGGTGTCTAGATCAGTTAGAGGCTTAGAGCGCACCTTGCTTGTTTCACTGAGTACCTGCTACCTCCCATCGAAGCAGATGTACCAAGTAAATTCACCCACCAATGCTTAGACCAATGAGAATATCTAATTAGATTTATATTTGTGGATGGAAATGGAACCTCTATAATTGTTATGCTAGTCAAAAGAAATAAGCACAAACTTATAACCATTACGTTGATGAGCAGATTCTTAAGTTATTGCTGATAGTTGCTTAAACGAGTAGGATATAGAATGGTGGATTTGGTAAGCAAAAAGTAAAGATCACCCTTATCCGTGGCACAAGATTACAGCATTGTTTATCTTGTCAATTGCAGGGTATAACCCCGAGTTCAATAGCTATGACAATGTGCTGGGCATTTCTACTAATCGAAGCGCTTATACTAGTTGAAATTAATGTGGGTTTACTCAAAAAGAACAAAGTGACAATTGAAGGCAGTGAGCTAGAGATCATCTCCATTAGAACAATGGCTCAAGAAACACTAGGAGAATGGGGTGGAGCCTTGGCTACACTAACCTATCTCTTCTTAGGATATACTTCAATGATTGCTTACATTTCCAAGTCGGGTGAAATCCTCTGCCATTTGATAAATCTCCCACAATCAGTTTTGGCCTTTTTCTTCACTTCCCTCTTCAGTATTCTCATTTTTGTAGGTGGGACAAAAGCCACTGTCAAGTCAACCAGTGGCTCACTGCTCTTATGATAGGTAACTATGATGAATTCAGCTGGCCTTTCTTGTTTTCCTTCCAAGAAAATGTGATAATCGAGATAAAATCCAAACAGGATTGCTTGTGGCGATTGAGGTTATTACCATTCTGTATGGAGGGTGGTCAGGAGATGAAGGAAGCAGTGACTGGGGAAAAGTTCCACCAACGATACCCATATTGATATTCTCTTTAGTCTACCATGATCTAGCTCCTGGTGAACACAATTTTTTTTTTTCGTGCTTTCTCCTTTCTTTTCTTTCTCACCAATTTGTGATTGATGTGTGTTTGCAGTTCTGTGTGCTTACTTGGAAGGTGATCTGTGTTGATTGGTGGTTTGGTTCCACTCCTGGCATTGCTTGTTTGGGATGCAATTGCCTTTGGCCTTTCATCACAGGTTGATCAAGTTGCTGACCCTCTTGAATTGCTCCTGAGGTCATTTTGCATTCTTTATTGACTTTTTATCAAGTGCATTACCAAGTCTTAACTGATATGAGCGTCTTGACTTGCTATCTTTTAAAGGACAGTTTTCTTACACAATACATTTTCAGGGTGAAATGGAGTGGAGTGTCATATATGGTACAAGCATTCTCTCTTCTAGCTGTGGGAACATCCCTAATTGGTACTCTCCTAAGTTTCTCAGAGTTTCTCAAGGAGCAACTCAATAACTTTAACCTGCAACCAGATGTATCCACAAAATCAGATTTACAGGTAACATTTGGGTTTTTAGTGTTTAGTGTCTGATTCTCAAAGAAAGAGTATCTAAGTCCTTGAATCTTAATTCCTAGCAGAGATCAAATTCTCAGCTCCGTCAAAGAAAATGGTGGAGAAGAAACAATTTAGGCTTCACAGCAACAGCAATTGCCATCGCTCCCCCTCTTCTTGTGTCGATAACAATTCCTGATGCATTTTCCGCTGCCACAGATATAGCAGTGAGTTTAAATTCTCACGTCCCATTCAATAAAACTAGCTAACATTAGAAAGCTCTTTTGATATTGATGCTTCATTATAATGTAATGTTTACAGGGTGGTTACTGCATGACAATGTTATATGGCATCCTACCACCAGCAATGGCATGGGCTATGCATAATAGTGAAGGAAAGGACAGTGAAAAGATAAAATCAAGAGCAAAACCTGCCCTCCTCTCTATAGGACTAGTTGCTTGTGGTATAGTTGTAGTGCAAATTCTTCAAGACCTCTCTATGTTGCATTCGGGAAGTGTATCAGACTGATGCTAGACATTGTAAATAATGTAACTAGAGAATGAAATATCTTCTCAAGATCGTAGAAAGGAAAAGCATCTTGAGACTGCACATTTATCAACAGAAAGACAGTCTCACTCCTTTTTTACAGCTGCATCACTTCGTACAACATTAAACATGCAGAGACAAGTTCATTACATAACTCGGATTCTAGATAAATAAGAAACTGCCATGACTAGACACTGAACCTTGGTTTCTGATCTTAAGTTTACAAACACAGGTAGAAAGGAGCTCGAATGAGTTGTGCTTTATTCAACAGACCAAGAAAATAAATAATAACAAACATACAATACAAATGGTGAACATCCATCGGACTCATCAAGCAAGAGAACCATAAGTAGGGGGGGAGCATAAATCTGCAAAATGACATTAAGCTTGACCCACTGCATCCACAGAAGATCTTAGTTCTTCACTGTGGTTACATGCCTCAGAAGCATCTGGACAACATCAGAGGAGACTCTTGACGCTTCAGTCTGCAGGTGCTCGATCTTTTCATTTGTTTCTGCCTCAAGACGTTTGACATTAGCACCTGAGTCACCACTAGTCTGTAAACAACAGAAATCAGGAACCATGCTTCGTCAATGATAGAGAAAAGAAGTCAAACCCATTGCCCAAAACATCCCCTTTCACCGACGACCCCACAAGGGCAGACAACAACAACAACAACAACAACACACCCAGTGTAATCCCACAAGGGGAGTCTGGGGAGGGTAGGATGTATGCAGACCTTACCTCTGCCTTTGTGGGCAGTAGAGAGGCTATTTCCGATAGACCCTCGGCTCAAAGACAGAGAAATTGGAAAATAGATGCACTTCTAAATGAGGATATCGTTACAGTCAGCAATTGAGGGTTAAATTTGGACGGACTTTTTCTATCACCACTTAGAAACATGCTAGAGCAAAAAGTAACCATATTTAAAAATCTAGGAGGACAAGGAAACATATAGATGGGTTTGCTCAAAAGGCAACACTGTAATACGTTTCTTATCCTTTTCGCTAAGATCAAGTGTAAAATGCAGCAAGTAAATTGTAAGGCATTTAAAAGGAGGACAAGATCTGGGAGAAGTCATGATTTCTGCGGACAATACAAGTTGATACCATTCTTGTGCGAATGGGATCTTCTAGAAACTATTTGTATCCTAGTTACCTGCTCAAGCTTTCTCTTAAACTCAGCCTCCATGTAAGCACGGAATTCAGCTATCTCTTTCTCGGCTTCTTCCTTGGCCTGCTTCAATCTAGCCTGTTTAGCTGCACATGAAACTCACGTTAGCACACATGCCCCATTTATAAACCTAAGCCCAAGCATTCACAGTGTTCCAAATGATAAGGTCAAGAAGACCGGAGACACAGCTTATACTATAAGTTAGACAAAAGAAATATAAGATACCAAGCTATGACATTTCATTTTTGTTTGATCAGTTAAGAGAAAGACATCAAACTATAAGCTATTTGGTCAACAATTTTGCCAACTACAAGTCTACAACTCAATTATTACCTAAAACTGTTAACACAACTAGCTTATGCTATCTCTAGGCAATGAAAGCATACAAAGGCAATAAGCATGCATACCACGACAGGACAAATAAAAGTGCACCATAATGGAGACGGAAAGTATCATAGCGATATGAATTTGCAGCAACGGAGACAAGACTTGCAAATAGCTTATGGATATTGGCCAATATTTCCCCTAATTGCTAGGTGAGGAGTGTAGTTAAACCAACAAAGTTCCAGGTCAAAAAGTAAGAAAACTGGATCCCTAAAGGAGGTAAAAGCAATTACCGGTCCTGGCAG
Organism: Lycium barbarum; assembly: GCF_019175385.1. Lineage (NCBI taxonomy): Eukaryota > Viridiplantae > Streptophyta > Magnoliopsida > Solanales > Solanaceae > Lycium > Lycium barbarum. The sequence goes on from NC_083346.1 coordinate 53,087,124, forward strand.
TATTGACGATGTGTTGGGCTTCCTGCTCGGCAGCTAAAAGTTGTTGAATTCCATTCTGGCCAGCCCTGCTAGATTCCATTCTCGTCTATAAAACTCAAACTGCAATGAAGAATGAAATGTATCTCTTCAAGACTCTGGATAACATTTGAGACATAACAACTAATTATCAGAAATTAACATGAATTACCATGCATGAAAATATATCCAGAAAGAAAAGTCATAAAATCTGTATTGCAACATTAAGATCGACTTTGTCAAGAAAAGATTTATAAGCAATGGGTATTCAGTTAATTTAATAGTAATAACATTGTAAGCTTAATAAGATTGTGAGTCGAACAGAAAAACCACAAGCAGTTAATCTATCGCACTATCAGATTCCAAGAGTAGAATAGCATGTGTTTTAGTTTATATATTTTTGCAGGAGAAGACATTAAACATCTATTATTGATTTATTAAATAGAGCACAGTGACACATCTATTATGGTATATGGTGTGGAACCTTTTTGTTTTCTTGTACATTTTTGGAGCAAGTATGAAATTCCAATTACTGTCGACACTTTATTTGTTTTCATGGAGTCATGTCTTTGTGTAAGATTCTCTATAATTTTTGTACACATTTATAGATGGGAATTTTCCATTTTAATCAATTTTGATTAAACGTATACGGCTGATTACTCAAAGAGGTCCACAAATGAATGTTGACATGGATCCTATGCAGGACGGGGTAAATATATGCATTTCCACTTTCCAATGTAAACATATTTTGGTCAATAATTTTATGCTATAATTCTTTTTAGTGTTAATGGCTTTATCAGGTCATAGAAATTTCAGAATAGTGTTTTGGCACCAGTTCTTGACTTCTTATAGTAGTTTATCACCCATCTTTCCACTCCTATTTAAATGATTAAGCATTTGTAGTCCAATATTTACTAGTTCCAAACCTAACCAATCTAGAATAATCAACTTGGAGCTAACGGATTAAAAGATTATGCGCTAAATAGTAAATAAGCAGAGAAAGCTATTATCATTCTTTTCTCAAAACACAATCTTTCTACTCAAGCAACTATTTTCTAATCTTAGAAGTGAGGATTCATCCAGGTTTTCTTCCTTTCTTTTCATCCTTTCTCTTCTTCATCTACTCTTTGGTCAGAGGTAATCTACCCAATCTTGGTAAGCCCGATTCATATCGTAACACCAAAACCTGTATCCACAATGTGTCATGTCGACATGAGGCTAGTATACTTTCTACTATATCCCATCTTAGCCTCAGTTCTACCTTAGACAAAAATTACCGGTTCGTTCTCTCTCTCTCTCTCTCTCTCTCTCTCTCTCTCCTTAAACTTAACAGTATGAAACCTTGATATCAAGTACATATCTGAGCGTGAACGATCAGCTGATTCAGTCCATGACCTATAACTTAATGTAATTGGATTAAAGAACTTGAATAACAGGATTCCAAGAGTCGTTTAAACGCTTCTTACTTTTTTTTTTTCCTAGTCAAATAAAAATTTGGAACCATAAAGCTGAACACTAGTAGTGTGGAAAAATTCTTTTTTGTTTTCAATTAAACCCTTTACATTTGAATTAAAGAAACAAAAACTGGATCTTTAAAAGTTTATTGTGGACAAAAAATTACTTTCAAACTCCAAAGTAAACCACAAGATCCCTGCCATCAGAGACACCAAATTGTAAAGTTTAAAAGCAAGGCAAGAAAAAAAAATACTAATACTCCCTCTGTTTCAATTTGTTTGTCTTACTTTCTTTTTCAGTCCGTTTAAAAAAAATGTATCTTTCCTTTTTTGGCAACTCTTTAATTCCAACTTTCCACATGTTCAACACCACAAGATTAAAGAACATTGGTACATATTACATCTCTTTAGTTTAAGACCACAAGATTCAAAAATCTACTTTACTTTCTTAAACTTTGTGTCAAGTCAAAACCAGACAAATAAAATAAAACAGAGAGAGTACTAATACTTCTGAAATTTGTGCCCTAAATCAAACCTTAGACATTTGTGTGACTATAAATCATTTCATTAAAAGTAAAAAGAAAATTTTAAAGTTAAGTTATTTCGAATTAACAAAATGCAACATTCTTTTTGGAATAGATTAAAAAGAAAAGGGTGTCACATAACTTGAGACAGAGGGGAGTACTATATACTTCAATCATCAGATCATGATAAAAAGCAGCTTATGAAAATGGACCGCCACCACATAATAAAAAAAAAACGGAAAATTCAAATCTGGATCAGAAACCTATAAACATGAGGCAGGACAGTGAAAACAGATAGAGTAATTATTATTACAAGGTAAAATCTTCCTAAAATCACTTCAACAGGAACTATATATTCGTCATTACGTAACAAGTCAAACAGAAGAAAAAATCAAGTTGACTTAAACAAAAGATCGGAGTAAAAAACAATGGTCAAAACAAGTCAAATTACAATTGGATCCAGATCTAGTCCAGAAAATGAGATCCCTAATGCTAAAAAGCATTTTGATGTCTACTAATACAAGAGAGAAAAAGGGAAAGTTGAGTGAAAGAAGAAAAGGAGAGTACCTTTGTTTGTGGAATTGGAGTTGAGAATTGGCTTCAGAGAAAGTTTGAGGCCTTTCTTTGGATTTTGTTTCACAACAGACTGAGACTACCTACCATACACCTTATATTTGGACTATATTTTTCTCTTCTCTTTTTTCCTTTTTCCCTATTTTTTTGGACATCTGACAAAAGATGGACCTATTGGGCGATAGACACGTCAATGCATTCAAATTAATAATATATTCCATTTCACTTGTAGCTCAAAATATACCCCTTGTTCTATTGCAAATAGTTCAAATATATCTCTTTATACTTTCTGTCCAAATGTATCCCTTTCATTATATTTTGGCACAAATTTGCTCTTGATTTTGACGGAGAAACAAGTGGTACGCTCAGAATTAAATAACCAACAAAAACAACATATCCAGTTTAATTCCATAAGTGGATCTGTGAAGGATAGTGTACGCAAACCTTACCCCTACATTGGCAGGTAGAGAGGCTATTTCTAATAGACCATCAGCTTAAGTAAAGCAAAAACGACATCACGATAGCATGAAAACTAAAACTAAAGCAAAAGAGACAAGTAGTAATAGCAAACTAAAAATAAAACATGACAGAAATAATATTGATCCTATAAGAAAGGAAAATAATACTAATCCTACTACTAGCCTTCAACCCTAATCCTCAACCTCCACACCCTCCTATCTAGGTTCATATCCCCGATAAGCTGAAGATTTGTCATATCCTGCATGATCACCTCTCCTCAATCGTAAGATGGGAGTATAATAGAACCAATATGAAAAGTGTAGAAAGGGTTTTGAAATATAATAAGGCATAAGAAGTGTCTTGGGAAAAAGTAAAGTTGAAGCTACACTGCAGACCATGTTTTCAAGTGAATTTGTAGAACAACTTACTTTAAGCGACTATAACCCCCTTACTAATTGGAAATTTGGGAAAGCTCCCTCAATGAAAGTTATATCCCTTTAAAATACCTTTTTGTCGATATAATGTGCAGCTCAAACAGACATCTGTGCAAAAGGTTATGCACATATTACTGGACACTACGCAGGCTGAGCGGTCAGCTGTGCCACCAGGCTTCACGTGCGCGACTGCGCACTGGAGGCAGTGTTACTGCCTTTGTTGCGCGGTCTGCTGCGCGGTTGGACTTTCAATTACGTGTCCGTACATCGAAAAATTTCTTTAAAAGCCCTAGGTCGTTCCCCACACTCCAAATACGAAAACTTGCTCTAGAAAGGGATGCTCTCAAGAACCCAACTTGCTCCAAGGTCCCTCCATCATCCAAGGTAAGTTTTGGCCATAGGATATTGATAATTTATTCATCCTAAGAAAAATTAATACCTCCTACTCATGCAATTCATAGATTTTCATGAAAACCCTTCTCAAGGATTCAAGCTCATACTTTTGGGATACTTCACCAAAGTCGGATTCTTCTTTGGGTGTTTTGAAGCCATTAAGGTATGTAAGACTTTCCTATTCTAATTGATTGTAGCTTCGAATTGGTGATTATAGACTATAAGTTCTGGAGAGATAAGTTGATGGGTGTGATAGAAGAAAAACATGAACGATTATATATTTGGGTTGTTGATTGTTGATTAAGGGTGTTGTTTATCTTATGGGTGATGAGGGATGATGATAATTGTAGCATTAAGAGATTGTAAAATCATCTTGAAGTAAGAGAATGGGTTGTTGGGTGTAGAAACACCATTGATGAGAGTTTGTGGAGCTTCATGCCCACCAAGTGTTTGATAAAATGCTTAGATGACCAAAACATGAGTATTCTTACTAATATTGATTTCCTTTTATGTATATTGCTCTAGGTTAAAGTTGAACGGGATGACGAACGTTGTAGTATGCTAAAAGGCCAGAATTGAGGTAAGTAAGGCTAATTCTCTACGTGTGGGAATGTTTATGATTCTCCCCCTGCCACGTTCTTTTACGACTATTATGAATTACCTCAGAAATATAGTTAAGCCTTAGTTTCATGGAAAACTTTAGAACTTCTATTCTCTAAACGATACAGTTTTGTAATTTGTTCATTATTGCCATTCAGAATTGTTACACCTCGGAAAATCTTCCGTTAGTACGCAAGTGAATGAACTAGTGAGGAGTATGAGTATACGATGTTTTCATGAGCGAGCGATGATATTCGATGATTCTAGATGAGAGTTCAAAGATGTTAGAGATGGGGGAAGAGGATTGCCAAGAGAAGGCAAAGTAGTTGATAAGTACCGGAAAGGAATTACGAGTATCGAGTTAGCAGGAACTTAATGATGTCTTGGAGAAAAGTGATAACGTCCCTTGAATTGGTATTGAAGTGTTGATCAAGTGTTAAGGAGGTTCCATAAGGATTGGAGATCAAACGAGACGACGAAACGAACTTCGGGATCACTGGGGATTATACGGCCAAACATACTGGCCGTATAATTTATACGGTCCGTATGTTTGGGACCGTATAATCAACCCAGATTGGCCAAACTTTCTGGACCAATTGTACGACCAAACATACGGCCCGTACAATTTATACGGACCGTATGTTGGTCCGTATAATTGGTCGGGACAGATTTTGTTCAATAAATGTAAGGGACCAAGGTTATTTCATTTCATTTCTACTTCACACCCCTTTTCTCTAAAACATCTCTCTACATATATTCCATATGTTTTCAAGGGTTTTTAGTGATCAACAACACAAAACAAGTGAATCAAGTGTAAGCAAACCCATTAAAGATCCTTCAAGTCAAGAAATCTCATTGGAGATAAACTAGGGTTTTTGCTCAAGTGGAGTATTAACAACTAAGGCTTGTTCCTACAACATCTAAGGTAAGATTTATGGTATTTATATGTTGTTTAAGGTATTTGGAAGTTGAAATGCTTGGATTTTAGAAGAGTATAGCAAAATGGGTCATGAATGATGAATAATGACGTTTTGAGAAATAGTTTGAATTGAATCATGATTGTTGTTGTGTTGTGACATGAATGGGTTATAAATGATGTTAAGATCATGAAATAGGCATTGTATGTGAATGGACAAAATCGTGTGTTATGGTCTTGAATATGGAAAATGGGAAGTGAATTGAGAATATGGATAATGTAGATGACTAAAGGCTATTGTTATGATATTGTAAATGTATTGTTGACGTTTGGGAGTTGAATTACGATATGGAGGAATGTTGCATAAATAAAGGAGATGTTGTCCGATTTTCTCTAGCTTTAGCCATTTATGCTAGTTGTCGATTCTAACGATAGTATGACCTTGATGAAGGTATAAACGCAAGAGTTGAAAGAGAACGTGCAAGTGCTATATAGTCGAACGAAAAGGTATGTAAGGCTAACCCTTCTTTCATAAGGCATGATTCTTTGGCACAACGTCTAAATCTTCTATAAGTCTACTACTTCTTCAAATGATTGATCTTCCGAGCTAGTAAGCTCACGATGCTAGATATGCTACGATTGTACTAAGATCCTCGCATGACGAGTAAGCCCATAAGGTGGACCTAACGATAATGATAATGATAGTAATGATGATGAGAATGAAACGATGCTAAAGTTGTTCATGAGCTATTAAGTTGTTCATGAGCTATTATATGTATGTGTGCCTATGAAGGGCTATAATAAGACCCCGAGCTTATGAGGCCGGGTAGAATATATGTATATGAGTATATATAGTATGTATATGATTACGTAACCCGCGCACACCACTGCAGTTGGGTATGGGCAACACTGAGCCTTGGTAGGGCCAGGTATGTGTAACACTGAGCCTTGGTTGGCCAGGTATGTATGACCACCGAGCCTATATATGGTCGGGTACGTGAAACACCGAACCCTCGAGGTCAGGTATGTTATGTTATGTGAACGATGTGTATATGATATGACTATGTAAATGATATGATTTGTATATGATACGAGTACTAAGATGGATACAGATATTGATGTACGAACGCAAATACGCATTAGAATGAAAAGTTCCTATGAAAGGCAAGTGAGTTCCTATGACGATGATGATATTATTATCTCCCATCTTGTGCTATTTCTCATGTTATTCATTATGCTTCTACATTGATATTGATTATGCTTTACATACTCAGTACATTCTTCGTACTGACGTCCTTTTTGTTTGTGGACGCTGCGTCATGCCCGCAGGTGGCCAGGGAGATAGACTCGATCCATAGCTTCATTACTCAGGGACTACATTGCGGAGCTCCATCTCATCCGGAGCCGCAGCTTTTGGTATAGATTCTTTTGTGTACATATTTATGGGCACAGCGGGGTCCTAGCCCACTCATGTGATATGTTATACTCTCCTTAGAGGCTCGTAGTCACGTGTCTATGGGTAGATATGTCCAGCCTTGTCGGCCTATATTTGGCATATCATTTTGATGGCCTTGTCGGCTCATGTACGTTGATGTGGCATAAATGCCAATTTTGATGTAAAGGTAATGTCGCCCAATGGGACTAGTGTGATTAATGAATAGAAATGTATGTTAAATTATGTAGCTCACCTAGATGTAAGTATAAAAGTATGTCAAGGGGTGCCCGGATGGGATTGTCACAGAGCGCTCGTCGCGGCCCCTAGTCGGGTCGTGACAAGAATGTCGTGAACTCAGAACGTAATCAATATAGACTCATGTTTGATATCCCATGAGTCTCAGTCATGAAAACTCAGTATGCTTATGAACAGTTAATGCTTTAAACTCCATAATTTCATGAATACATGTCTCAGCATAGAATGTTCAGTATTCCAGTGTTATGGATTACAGTATGATTCTCTGTTCCTTGATATATATTGTTGAATGTTGAACACCTGCATCTTTTCCCGAGGGCACAGCCTTACGTATATGTATACTTTTTCAAGGACACAGACTTATGCACTTACTAATTCAGTTAAAATAGGTGATTTCACATTCAGAACAGGGAGTACCTATTACTATACTTCTATTGTTCAGTTCAGCTATCAGTATGTTTCCGTTTCAGTTCCAGTATGTTCCATGTCTATTGTTTTGGGTTGCCCATTCCCCGAGCACCCCAAAACTATTTATTCTTTCAGTTTGTTTTACATACAAGTACAATTCAAATGTACTTACGTCTCTTTTTCCCGGGGCCTGCATTTCACGATACAGGTATTGATTTCCAGGATGACGAATCCGCTTGTTAGGACTTCATCATATCAGTTGTTTGATGAGCCCTATCTAGTTCGGGGTGTTGTCTTTATTTATCAGTAGTCAGGTCATGTTAGACAGTTAGGTATGATGGGGGCCTTGTCCCAGCAACAGTTCAGTATTTTCAGACTTATGTCGGAGGTTTCATAAACTAGTCAGTAGGTCATGTTGAGCATTTAGTAATGTTTAGCCTTGTGGACTACTTAACTATGTTTTCAGATTATTTTCCGCACTTATGTTTAAAACAGTATTTTCTGTATTATTATTATGATGACTCATGATTTATTCAAACTATTCATGTTTCAACTAATTTTCATCATCAATACATGTCCCATGTTGATTTAGCCAGCCATGTGGTTTGCTCAGTCACATGCATTCAGGCACCGAGTGACGGGTTACGTCCAGGCCCAAGTTCGGGGCGTGACAAGTATGCTCTTTTCATTTGATAGTAGTAATGTTTTCCTGGTTGTAGATTAGTTGTGTAGGAAGTTAGTTCTGTTGGCTTCGTTGAATGATTGACTTAAAAGGTATGTGAGGCTATTCATTGACTTGCGACTACGACACGATGTGTATTATTTGTTTCCTATGTGAACTATGAAGTTTAGAGCTCTCAAATGTAGTGATTCCATGTCTTGAGCCTACCAATCCTCAAAGAAATGTTATGTGACTATAATCAGTTGTTACTCGAGCGTGTTACTTCTCGAAGTCAAGTTACGAGTTGTCGCAATGCAAATAGAGTTTCCCTATAGGTGGGACTATATTAGTAGTTGATGGGTTGCACAACCTACTTCCTATCCTATGCAATATCTAATTTTTGCCTAAGGATGGAACATGTTACTTTACCTGTTCTATGCAATCATCTTGTAGAATATAAAAAACTGGTAAGTAAAGAACACATCACTTTTACGTGGAAACCATCGGCTCACAAGGGCGATAAAAACCATGACCTAGACCTCTGTGGGATTTTCCCCAAACTCCACTATAATGGTGAGCCTCTGCAAATTCAAGTTACATACTCTGTAACCTAGGAACTACACTCTAATTCATATCTTGCTAATCTTCCTAGACTAGTAAGCAACCTTCAAGTTGATCCCTAACTTAAAGTTGAGTTTACAACGTTTTTGTAGCTAGCTGTAATGCTTCTAATAAATCGGATAAAGATACAACTCGATAAACCAACCTAATACAAGTTTTCTAGACTTAAGAAATGTAAAACGTCAACTCTATTTGACAGCTTCTTCAATCTTCTTCTCCTACTAGGGACGACGCCTAGATTCTGAATATTCTTAATATCTTTGTTGATCGCTCAATATTCTGAAATCTCTCTTTGTGGGTGCGCAAACCTTTTTCTTGGTAAGACTTGGATATATATAGCATTGAGTGCACAACAAGTCGGCAAACACAAAATCCTCTTCGAGTAGGCCCATGAGATATAATAGGGTTTGTGTTGAATTGGGATTCTTTCCTTTTGGATCAACTTCATTGTCCTTGTAGGAGTCTAAAGAACATTGTTTAATTAAGGCAAGGAATCCTATAATCTTGACCACCAAGCCTTTACCATAAAACTGCAAATCCTAGTTGTTGTAGGACTTGCGCTGGAACATATTCACGAACCTGTTTCATCTCCCGGGTTCACCTGCCTCTGAATCTCTGCACTGTCTGAGATAGAACATGTTCACGAACCTATTTCATCATCCCCTTATCGTTCATTCCTCCGAATCTATCTTTGATCCTGTGACCGCTGATGGAACATGTTGGCAGACCCGTTTCATAGCATCATACTCTTTGCTCTATGTCTGTATTTCTTCACGTAGATTTACTCATTGCTGGAATAAATCATGTCTTCAGCCTTGTCTAGCTCTGTGACTCTAATCATTCTCTTACTATGTGTTGAAAGATGTTTGCAGACCTAGTTCATGTGCTTTGTCTGGAACTCTCTTTATTTGAACAAAATACTTCTGAATCATCTTCACCATTTCTCCTCATGATCTCTTCTTTCCTGATTCTTTCACCCACTGCACTTGATGAATCTTTGTGATAGAACATGTCTTCAGACTTGTTCTATTCTTCAATGAAATGCTCTGTGATTGAGTCATCTTGATCTCCTTTGCTCTGCATCTGTCTTTGTGATAGATCATGTATTTGGATGGTTCATTCTCTCTCTGATCTGATCATTGCTCTTGTTTTTGTATTGGCACACATGTTTGCAATCTGGGTTCATGTGTATGCTCTTTTCTGTAGCTTCTTTGCAATAGAACATGTCTATAGACCATTCTAACCATATTGTGCTGCTTCCTTTGGAATGGAACATGTCTATGGACCTGTTCTATCCTTCCCATGCTTCTTGCTTTTGCAGGCCTTTTACTTTGTCTGGAGCCTCTGTCTTTATCTCAACCAACTGTCTAGCTTTATTTAATTACCTTGTCAATTATCTCATTTATCTAGACCTAGTTTCTTTGAATTATAGGTTCCCTTTGTCAATCATCAAAACTTCACACGTGAGTTTATTCCAACAAATTCCCCCTTTTTGATGATGACAGACACTTGTCTTACTCTGATCTGTTAAGAAACTATGTAACCTATTCCAACCAACTGTGTAACTTGTTCCAAAAATCTCATAACCTAGTATTTGAGCATTACACTTATAGCAAACCAGGTTAGCGATTGAGTCAAAAAGCATAAGCACACAGTTAATCAATCTTCACCCTTTTGGCATCATTAGAAAGCTAATCTCAAAAGCAATTAAGCATTTTCCAATATTAAACTCATGGACACTGGGGCTATCACATATACATAAGATAAGAACGATTACTCATTTAAGTCAAAACATTCGAGTCACATATATGAGGCACAGATTTGTAAGATATGCAACAGTTAATCAAAAGTTCTTTGTATTAACATTAACAAGTACAATTCTAGTCCCTTGAGTACTATTATTTACACCAGATCATTTTGAACAGACTTGGAACTTAGATGCTAAGGATTATTACAAGGAAAGTAATTTTTTTAGGCCAAATTCTAGGAAGTCCTATCTAGGAGATGTGGAGAGGCTTTGGCTATAAGGGTAGTGTCATTGGAAAAACAAGAGCTCATGTCACTTGAGTGACGAAAACTGTTAACACAATTATCATAAAAATCAGTGGAAAGAATGTCATCACTTTTCCATAGATCTGAATCAACCAAACTGGCATTTGTTTCTGATAAGATATTGAAATTTATGCCCCTCAGAATACTTTTTGGCACTTACAGCTCAATATTCATATCATGCTCTATTCTTTACCCCAAAGAAGATCCACTATCTTTTTCCACCGATTTTTCCTATGAGGGCCAAGATCCGGATTATTCCTTTTTCGCAGATAGTTCTTCTTTATTTCATCCTTACTTATTTATCCATGAAACCTTATGTCTTCATCCCTCATTTTTCCCAATAGGCTAACGATGTCAACTTGATCAGAACTTGCAATATCAAACAACTCATTTTCTTCAAATGTTTTTGCTTTACTGATTTTTCGTTCACTCTCCCCTGTTCTAGAAATTTTAGCACATTCCCCCTTTCTATGTGCTCCAACTAATTTTCTTCCTTCTTTCATCTGCTCTATCGGTATACCGATGTGTATAATCAAGAGAGGTGGATTAATGATAGAAGTGGAGAGTATACTCTAACGTTGAGGAGTTTTGTGAGTGTATGGGCGAAACGGGTTTATCGGAACTAGAAGAGTATTTTGACATTTTAAAAATTTTCGATTTGCATTCCAAGGTGAAGGAATAGTGTGAGTATGATTCAGGTAGTTTGAGATTGGTTTAAGTAGTCGTGATAATGAAAGCTAAAGTGGTGTGAACAGGCATTTGAAGAGTCTTCTTGGGAAAAACTGATGACTTGATTGTGATAATTTTTTTCAACAAGGTCATCATGACTTAGTTTTCACTTCTCAATACACACTTAATGACAGCTATAGTTGGCTAAAGTAATGACAACAGGTTGATTGATTTGTTCCATGATCTGAATATTTAATTGACTGCAAGAGAAAGAATACATACTTGAAGTTTAGATGACTATCCATATGCAATCTTTAATCTTAATGCCAGTTCTGTGACAGTCATTATGTTAAACCCTTTTGGAGATCATGAGCATATCATGGTATAGGACATACAACTAAATGTACAAGACTGAGTAAAATATTTTAATTACTTTGAAAAACACAAAGTCTGAGACAACGTTTCTAACCAATTTTAAGAAAGATTTGTGCAGCTTCAATCATTCTCAATAGTAACATATTATACACCACAATTCTCCCTTTTCAATCTTTTTTTGTCAATACTTCAAATTAACCAACTAAGGAACCTTTTAGCACATTATTACCATTTGTGTACACTACATAACCTATTGTAGTCCTCTGATGTCCTTCTTTGTTGAAGTTCCAGTGGGGTTTGAACATTTTAGCACTTCTCTGGATCAGGTTGAACTACTTGTTCCAGTTGACTGTCTTCGTTCTACTTGACAGAACAAGTTCTTCTTCAACTTGTTTCATGGTCACATGAATACTTACCATTTGGATGTGTTCTTCTCTTCCAAGCTATTTCTTATGGATAAGTGGTCTCTCCTTTTCTCTTCTTCTCATCACTTATCTCTTCTTTGTCATTATCCTCTAGTGAATCTGAATATTTTTCAGAGTTCTGCATTTGTTCCCCTCAACTCAGCCCTGGGTGATTCCTTGATTTCATCCCTTTTCTCAATTGTTTCTCTAAACCTTCCATTTTGTAAAATAAGAGTGACATAATTCTTGTTTCGTTCATGTTTTAAGATTTTGAGTAAGCCTTTGCATATACCGTTATTTTGCTTGCCTTTTGTCACTTTTCCCCTCATGTTCGATCAGAGGTTGGTCTTACGACCCTTGCCTGGCTTGGGTCCCTTTCTTTTGCATTTGCTTTCTGGGTGTCTTTTATTTCTGTATGTATCCCCCACATTCTTTTCTATAGGTTTCGAATTTATTGCTCCTAGAATGAGTTCGGCATCTGCGGTCAGCTTTAGAACTTCGGCTTGGAAAGCTGTGATGTGTGAACCAAGCTGAGCTACCTGTTCCTTCAGTGAGAAATTTTTCCTCTTTGTTTTATTTTTGCTCTTTTATACTCCTGGACCCCTTTGTTAGGCTAGAAATGGTGCCAGGCAGCTTAGCTCTTTTAATGCTCATATTGCGACATTCATTACTTAAATTTATCACTAGTGTCATGAGGCTGTTTCTAGGAATGTCATCAAGCGTTTTAAGATGTCCTTCTCAATGCCAGAGTCTGAATCTTCAATGGCTATGAGAGCATTGTAATCAGCTTCCACTAAATCTTTCTTGGACCTTGAACTCGATGCTGCTGTCGACGCCTATTTTCCTTTTGATCTCTATGTTGAGCGATTTTTAATCAGGGAGTTTAATTTTCCACAGACTAAACATCCTTTGTGTTAATCATTATGAGAAAGGTTGTCTACCTTACTCTCTTCTATCTCGTGGTTATTGCCATTCCAGTATGACTGTATCTTTAGTTCCTCCTTGTCGCTGTCTGATTTGACTGGTATGGCTCTTGATTTCAAACCTTTGTTTCATGTATTAATAAGTTGACATATACATCCTCTATTCGCATGGTGCTTATTTCATAGACTTCTCTAATGGCTAGTACTTTAGGATCCCACGAAGGAGGAAGACTTCTTAGAATCTTCGTGACTAAGTCTTTATTGGTAAAGGTCTTACCAAGAGCTATGAGATTACTGGTAATATTGACAAATCTATTAAACATATCTCTAACTAATTCCTTCTCCTTCATTGCAAATAGTTCGTATTTCGTCATTAGCATATTTAATCTGAGTTGCTTTTCTTGAGTCATACCCTCATGAGTGTGAGCTAGCAAGTCCCAGATTTCCTTAGCGCTAGAGCATCCTAATACTCTGTTGCACTGATCCTTTCCTGGACTTGCGTTTAGCTCCATTATTGTCGCTTCTTTAGCTGTGAACTAGTCTTCCGTTTTAGGCCTTCTTGTTAATCATACATAGTCTTCATGGGAATCAACGGTTCTTCTGATGTGATTATCCACAGATTGTAGACCATACCTATTAGATAGGTCTACATCCTATTCTTCCACAAGAAATAGTGCTTGCTTTTGAATAGTGGAGGCCTATAGATTGATTCCCCTCTGTTTTGTTCTATAGGTTGTGCAACCTTCATCAGGATCTTCTCCTATAGTGTTAGCCTCTATAAGGAGAATCTGCTCTAATACCACTTAATGGCTTGCATGACCTACTTCCTATCCTATGCAATATCAAATTTTCGCCTAAGGATGGAACACGTTACTTTACCTATTCTATGCTAGCGTCTTGCAGAATATAAACAATAGGTAAGTAAAGAACACGTCACTTTTTCGTGAATACCACCCAGCTCCTAAGGGTGATAAAAACCACTGTTACACCTCGTACTTTTATACGTACAGTTTCGTTGTGAGTTAGTTGACAAAGACTTAAAGGTGAGGTTGTCACCGAGGACATAACGAATTATACATGCTTATTCTTTATACAGGAGAGCTTGGTATCATGCTTAGCAAGTATCGGGAAGGTTGGGTGTCAAGTGAATCAAATAAATTAAGTTTGTTGAAACATTGGAAAAATTTGGCAGAATTTCGGACAGGATTTTTGGGTCCACTTGTAAGGGGCGTATCTCCTAGAATACGAGAAGTTACGGAATCCATTTAAACTAAAGTTCAGCGAGTGTCCGTTTCAATGCAATTGGTAGAATTCACTTTGGAGAAAGACGGTGAGACATACGGAGCATCGAAGTTCGGCGGTACCGTCGATGTACATCGATGGACCATCAACAGTAAGGCGGTGGACAGGTGTCCCAATTGTTATATATTGATTTATTTTGTTTTATCCTTCATTATTTCACACACCAACAGAACCTAAATATCCTAATACTCCTCTCAACCCTTTTCGTAATTCCCTCCATCATCCAAGTAAGATTTGAGCGCGTAAAACCCAAGAATAGTTAGAACATCGTACTAGTTTTTTTTTTCTATTGCGTTGCTGGTCTTGTGGCCTTAAAGCAAAGTGTTGTGGTTGAGATTTTGGACTATATAAGGTATGTTTTCCATCTAAGTTTTGATATTAAATGGTTCTTGAAGGATTTTCATAGTTTTAAGTTAAGGAAATTGTGATATAAAGGTTACATGTTGGCATGTCAATGTTGTTGGCTTGGGGTCTGATTTGAAGGAAGTTTTGGGATGGATTTACATATGATTTTACTTGTAATTCTTGATTTTGTTGTTGTTGATGTTGGTATTAATGGTTGGGCTTGATTTGGAGTTGGTTTGGAATGGAAATTATAAGGGAAATGCTGTCCGAATTCATTTAACTTAAGAACTGGTTTAAACTTGGATTATGAGTTTGCCCTTAACCTAATTATGTGGTAAATGGTGTTGAATGTAGATTTGTGAACTCAGAAAGATAGGCATTGAGTAATAAGAAGGAAACGAGGTATGTTAAGGCTAACCCTTCTTTCTAAAAGCATGATTTCCTCATCGTGAATCCATGTATGATATTCATAACGTTCTATTTCGTAGAAACGCTAGAAGCTCATGATCTTGTTGATCTTGTCTTATGACAATTGACCCTCTAAGGAAAGATATAGTGATGATGTTGCTTTTACTTATGTATTCCTATATATATATATATATATATATATATATATATATATAATTTGAGATAAAGGGAGTGAAAATGAAATGAAATTGGGTCCCTTATATTAATTTAGAATCTGTCCCGACTCAATTCTACGGACCAACGTACGGTCCGTATAATTTATATGACCGTATATGTGGCCGTAGATTAGGTCCAGTGAGGGCATCCATTCTGGGCAGAATATATGGCCTGACAAGCGGCCAATATATTTTATACGGCCAGTATGTTGGACCGTATAATGCCCAGCTTTTTTGAAACTCGTTCTTGTCTACTCGTTCGATCTCCAATCCTTATAGAACCTTCTTAACACTTGTTTAACACCTCGTTAACAATCTAAGGGACGTTATAACTCTTATCCAAGACATCATTAAGTCATCATTAACTTGTTACTCGTAAATCTTTTCCGATACATAACGTATACCTTGCCTTTCTTGGCAAACTTTCTTCTCTTACCTCGAATGTCTTTGAAATCTCAATTAGGGTCATCAAATGCTATTTCTTACTTATTGAAACATCGCATACTTCGTGCCCTTCGTTAGTCTATTCACTGTGCAGCAACGGATTTTTTTTCGAGGTGTGACATTCTTCCCCCCTTTTAGAACATTCGTCCTCGAATGTTAAGTGCTCGGGAATTCTATAAAAATTTCGCCAGTGTTTCCCCTGTAATATGGCACTACCATCCTGTCACAACAGCCCATAATAACAATGCCTCACAGGGCCATAACATAATAGCAATAGAGTTTTGCCACACACGACCAAATGCATAAAAAGGAAAACATACATACCTCATGATCTTGATGTCTCATCTTGAATCTCTTCCGGGGTTGAAATAAGCGCGGGTACTTGGACTTCATATTTTCTTCCGCTTCCCAAGTCATTTCTTCTCGGTTGTTGTTTCTCCACAAAACCTTAATTGAGGCTACTTCTTTGTTTCTAAGCCTCCGTACTTGCCTATCTAATATGGCAATGGGTACCTCTTCATAAGTCAACTTTTCTGTCACTTGAACATCATCTACTGGCACGATCCTAGTAGGATGTCTGACACACTTACCAAGCATTGAGACATGGAAAACCGGGTGAACTGACTCCAAAGCAGGGGGTAGATCTAATTTATAAGCCACTTCGCCTACCTTGCGCACAATCTCATAAGGTCCAATGTACCGAGGACTAAGCTTCCCCTTTTTTCCAAATCTCATAACGCCCTTCATTGGCGACACCTTTAAGAATACCCAATCTTTCACTTGGAACTCTAAGTCCCTTCGACGATTATCTGCATATGATTTTTGACGACTCTGAGCTGTCAACAATTGATTCTGTATAAGCTTGACTTTCTCTATAGCTTGTTGGATCAATTCCGGCCCTATCAATTTGGTCTCTCCTACTTCGAACCACCCAATTAGGGATCTGTACTTTCGCCCATATAAAGCCTCATACGGTGCCATTTAGATGCTAGAATGATAACTATTGTTGTAAGAAAATTCAATGAGCGGTAAATGATCATCCCAACTACCTCCAAAATCTAGTATACATGCCCGTAGCATATCCTCAAGGGTCTGAATGGTACGTTCAGCTTGTCCATCAGTCTGTGGGTGAAAAGCTGTGCTAAGACTCACCTGTGACCCCAAACCTTCTTGGAAAGATTTCCAAAAATTAGCTGTAAACTGAGTCCCTCTATCAGAGATAATAGATACTGGAACACCGTGAAGTCGCATTATGTCTTTAACATGGAGCTTTGCATAATCTTCTGCCACATATGTAGTTCTGACAGGTAAGAAATGAGTTGACTTCGTGAGTCTATCCACAATCACCCATATAGAATCATACTTAGGTCGAGAACGGGGTAAGCCTATAATGAAGTCCATGTTAATTACTTCCCACTTCCAAGTTGGAATTTCTATAGATTGCAACAATCCGCCTAGCTTTTGGTGCTCGATTTTCACTTGTTGACAGTTGGGACATTGAGCTACAAATTCCGCTATATCCTTTTTGATCCCATTCCACCAATATATAGATTTAAGATCATGGTACATTTTTTTTGCTCGGGGATGGACATAATAATGAGAGCAATGGGTTTCTCTCAATATTTGGTGGCGTAAACCTGCCACATCAGGAACACATAATTTGCCTCGGCATCGGAGAACTCCAACTCCAGAAATCTCAAATGATGACTTCTCCTTCTGAGGGAGTGTTTCTCTGTAATGAATTAGCATGGGATCTTCGTATTGTCGTTTCTTCACTTCGACTACTAGCGACGAGGCAACTGAATTCTGAACGGTAGCTCCCATGCTACCTGAGTCCACTACTCAAACTCCTAGGCTAGCTAACTGCTGGAGCTCACAAGCCATTTCTCTTTTCTTTGGCTGAACATCACACAAACTTCCCATAGATCTACGACTAAGAGCATCAGCCACAATATTTGCTTTTTCGGGATGATACATGATATCAACATCATAGTCTTTTAGCAATTCCAACCACCGTCGCTGCCGTAAATTTAACTCTTTCTGCTTGAAGATATACTGAAGGCTCTTATTATCGGTATAAATATCAAAGTGGACACCATATAAATAATGTCTCCACATCTTTAATGCATGAATCACCGCAGCCAATTCAAGGTCATGGGTTGGATAATTTTTCTTATGTTTCCGTAACTGCCTTGAAGCATACGCAATCACCTTACTGTGTTGCATCAACACACAGCCTAGCCCAACGCCCGAAGCGTTACAATAAACAACATAACCTTCCAATCCCTTTGGAAGTATCAGGACTAGGGTAGAAGTTAATCTATCCTTTAGCTCTTGGAAACTATGTTCACAAGCATCTGTCCATTGAAACTTAGCTGATTTCTGGGTCAGCTTTGTGAGTGGTGTAGAGACAGAAGAGAAACCTTCTACAAATCTCCTGTAATAACCTGCTAAGCCCAAAAAACTACGAACCTCCGTAGGAGTCGTGGGCCTTGGCCAAGTCTTCACGGCCTCAATCTTTTAGCTATCTACCCGAATACCATCGGCTAAAATAATGTGCCCCAAGAAGGTCACCGAGTTCAACCAAAACTCACACTTAGAAAATTTGGCAAACAACTCTCGTGTTTGGAGAACTCTGAGAACAGTGCGCAAATGATCCGCATGCTCTGCCTCGGATCTAGAATACACCAGGATATCATCGATGAATACAATCACGAATAAATCTAGGAAGGGCTTGAACATGTTGTTCATCAAATCCATAAATACTGCCGGTGAATTAGTTAGCCCAAATGACATTACCCGGAACTCAAAATGGCTATATCTTGTTCTGAAGGCTGTCTTAGGGATATCCTTCTCCCTAACTCTCACTTGATGATACCCGGATCTCAAATCTATCTTTGAAAACCATTTGGCGCCTTGTAATTGATCAAATAAGTCATCAATCCTCAGAAGAGGATATTTGTTCTTGATCGTCACTTTATTCAGTTGCCGATAGTCAATGCACATCCGCAAGGAGCCATCTTTCTTTCGGACGAACAACACGGGTGCTCCCCACGGGGATGAACTAGGCCTAATAAAGCCTTTCTCAAACAAGTCATTCAATTGCTCCTTCAATTCTTTCAACTCTGCAGGAGCCATTCTATAAGGTGGAATAGATATAGGCTTGGTGTCTGGCAACACATCAATAGCAAAATCAATCTCTCTTTCCAGAGGAAGGCCTAGAAGTTCATCTGGAAATACATCCGGAAATTCATTCACCACGGGAATAGACTGAAGAGTTGGCGGTTCAGCTTCTACGTATTGAACCCGAACTAGATGGTAAATACAACCCTTTTTGATCATTTTTCTTGCCTTTAGATAGGAAATAAACCTACCTTTTGGTGACGCAGTATTTCCCTTCCATTCTAAAACGGGTTCTCCCAGAAATTGGAAGCGAACCATTTTCATTCTACAATCAACATTGGCATAGCAAGAAGCCAACCAATCCATACCTATGATAACATCAAAATACACCATTTTTAACTCATGCAAGTCAAACATAGTACGATTGTCACAAATCACAACTACAGAATTTCTATATACTCGACTAGCTATTACCAGTTCACCAAAAGGTGTTGACACCTCAAAAGGTTTGATCGATTCCGGTTTAACTCCAAACCGACCCGTAATATATGGAGTAACATATGATAATGTGGAGCCCAGATCTATCAAAGCATATACGTCATGAGAAAATACCGATAATATACCTGTGAAAATATCAGGAGAAGACTCAAGATCTTGGCGTCCAGCCAAAGCATAAATGCGGTGCTGAGGACCGCTAGAACTGGGGACCCTCCCTCTGCCTCTACCATGGCCGACTGGCGCATGTGAACCTGGCCCCATAGGGCGTATAGTTGATGAAGATCTGGCTACCGACCCTGAAGGCCGGGTCCTACCTCTACCACCAACCGAGGGGCAATCACGCATAATATGACCTAACCGACCACATGCATAGCAAACCTCTGAACCCAATCGGCACTGGCCCCAATGTAACTTCCCGCACTGGGAACTTCGTGGCACGGGTGGCCTCGCCTGACCCGAATCACCCTTGAACTGAGAACCTAAAAAACTCTAACTCGGCCCGGAATGAGTAGATCTATCAAATCTTTGGCCTGTAAACCGTGGAGGCGCACTAGTCATAGAATGGCCTGAATGCCTAGAAAACTGCTGTCTGTGCCCACCTTTAAAATCACTCATCGGACCCGAAGATCTAGCCCTCTTGTTATACCCTCTATCATGCTCACGCTCACTTCTTTGTTGTTGCTGGCTTTCCTCTAAATTTTGGGCATGGACTTGAATGCGTGAAATATCCATGTTATCCTGAAGGGACGCAGTCAAGCACCTATCTATCAAATGTGGCCCTAGGCCTCTCACAAATTGGTTCACTCGGTCACCCATATCTGCTACCATGGCCGAAGCATACCTAGCCATAGAATTGAAGCGGAGACTATACTTTAAAGTGCTCATACTCCCTTGCCTAAGATTCAGGAATTTATCGGCTCTAGCCCGCCGAACTTCTGGAGGCAAGTAATGTCGGAGGAAGGCATCTATAAATTCCTGCCATACCGGGAAAGGTGCATTGGCTCCCCGTGAATCCATCCAAACTGTGTACCAATGAACCGCAACGTCCCTCAATCAATAGGATGCTAACTCCACTGATTCGATGTCCGAAGCATGTATCAACCGAAGTGTCCTCAACATCCCATCAATGAAATTCTGAGGGTCCTCATTCGGCTTTGACCCGAAAAATTTCGGAGGGTTCAAGCTAATAAAATCACGGGCCCTTGCACTAACAACCCTATCACTTTGCCCTGTACCTTGCCGCTGAGTCTGGGCGGCAACCAACTGAGTAAGCAAATGAATGACCTCTTTTACATCTTGGCCTAAAGCATCCACTGGAGGAGCTGGAGCTGGGACTGAGGCTCCTTCATACTTCTCAGGAATAGACACTGATTGGGAGGACTGAGATTGAGCCGCATTTTGGGACTCACTTTCCTCTACAACTGTTGGCGGTGCTGTTTTAGCCTGTTTTCCTGCCACTGTCTTGACCTTTTGGGCTGCTGTAGTCTTTCTCTTCACTGGCATATCTGAAATACATAATACAAAGTTGAGGAAAAGCGAAATCCTTATATCAGGGCTTCATCGCTTGATTTTTTGAAGAAAGAAGGTCATTCATTCCTAAAATGCCCGCAACCATTTGTTTGTAAGTGTGGCGCACAACACATCATAACCAAGACTCTACTGGACACGGCTCGTAGGCACACCCTAGGACAGAACTGCTCGGATACCACTTTTGTCACGACCCAACAGGAGAGCCATGACGGGTACCCGGTGCTAACCCACCCAGGCACCTCTTATCGTACATTAACATTTACATCTAGGTGAGCCACATAGCTTAATCATACTTTCTATCCATCATTCATACTAATCTCATTGGGCAACAATACATTTATATCATCATCAACAACTATGCCTATATCAATGTACGTAAGCCGACGAGGCTATCTAAATGATATACAAAATATAAGCCGACAAGGCTTAAAACATCTAACCATACACAACTGTCTATGAGCCTCTAAGAAGAGTAGGTGACATCATATAGGTGGGACAGGACCCCGCCGTGTCCATGTATACACACAAAAGAATAATACCAAAAGCTGTAGCTCCGGATGAAATGGAGCTCCTCTATGTAGTCCCTGAGTAATAAAGCTATGGATCAAGCCTGTCTTCTTGTCCACCTGCGGGCATGATGCGGCATCCACAAACAAAAGGACGTCAGTACGAATAATGTACTGAGTATGTAAAGCATAATCAACAACATTATACAAACATAAGAGACAACATAAGAAATAGCATAAGATGGGAGGTAGCCGAACCATCATCATAAACACTTACTTGCCTTTCATAGGGACTTTCCATTTCTAATACGTGTTTGTGTACATATACATACATCCATATCCGTATCCGTATTCATATCCATATTTATATCCATATTCATACCTATATCCACATTCACATTAATATATATATTCATATTCATATTCATATTTGTATTCATATCCATATTCATATTCATAGCATACCCGACCATGAAGGTTCGGTGTTTCACATACCCGGCCATGACAGGGCTCGCTAATTATACATTACTGGCCCTACCAAGTCTCAGTGTTATCCGTACCCAACTGCAGTGGTGCGCGTGCAATAAATATCATACCCGGCCATATAAGCTCGGTGTTACATAATAGTCATACATAGACACATATACATAAGAGCTCACAAGCATCTTCGACATCATCACTGTCATCGTTTCATTACATCTATCCTTAGAGGATCACCCATCATATATGGAATTTAGTAGAATCGTAACCATAACGAGAATCATGAGCTTTAGTAGCTTTAAGGGTAGAATCATTTGGAGGACATTATAGACTAATGAAAGGATAGATATATAGCCAAGGAACCATGCCTTATTGAAAGAAGGGTTAGCCTTACATACCTTTTCGTTTAGCTATTCTATCACTTGAACGTTCTCCTTCAATGCTCACGTTTCTATCTTCATTAGAGTTTATACTAAAATTAGATAATCGATAGCTTAGCATACTTGACTAAAACTAGAGAAAATTGGGCAGCATCTCCTTTGTTTATACAACTTTCTCCATATCATATATCAACTCCCAAACGTTTATAATAACACTCACAACATCATAAGCCATAACCTTTATTCACCTACATTATCCATATTTCCCAATTCACTTTAAATTATCCATATCCACGGTCATAGCACACTATTACATTCACTCATATACAATATCTATCCCATGATCTTAATGCCATTTATGACATAATTATAATCACAACATATCAAGAATCATGACTCATTCCATGCCACTACTAAAAAATGATACTATTCTCACATTCATGACCCATTTTCTATCTCCTTTTACAATCCAAGTATTTCGACCTCTCAATACTTTAAACAAGATGGAATGACCATAAAACTTACCTTAGATGGTATAGGAATGGACTTTGGCTGGAAACACTTCCCTTGAGCAAAAACCCTAGTTCACCTCCAATGGGATTTCTTGTCTTGGATGAGCCCTAATGAGTTTCTTACACTTGATTCTCTTTGTTTGATGAAGTTGAGCATCAATTTCCTTTGAATTCTTATGGAAGAGGTGTGGATAAATATTGTAGAGAGTTCTTGAGAGAAGGGGAGTGAAAATGAAATGAAATTGGGTCCTTTATAGTAATTTAGAACCTTTCTCGTCTCAGTTCTACCGACCAACGTATGGTCCGTATAATTTATATGGACAATATGTGTGGCCGTAGATTAGGTACAGTGAGGGATGCCATTCTGGGTAGAATATACGGCCTGACATGCGGCCAGTATATTTTATACGACCAGTATGTTAGACCGTATAATGCCCAGCTTTTCCGAAACTCGTTCTTGTCGACTCGTTCGTTCTCCAATCTTTAGGGAACCTTCTTAACACTTGTTTAACACCTCGGTAACAAAATAAGGGACGTTATAAATCTTCTCCAAGACATCATTAAGTCATCATTAACTTGTTACTCATAAATCTTTTCCGATACATAACGTATACCTTCCCTTTCTTGGCAAACTTTCTTCTCTTACCTCGAATATCTTTGAAATCTCAATTAGGGTCATCAAATGCTATTTCTTACTTATTGAAACATCGCATACTTCGTGCCCTTCGTTTGTCTATTCATTGTGCATCAATGAAAATTTTTTCCGAGGCGTAACAGTTTGGTGACCTTCTCGATCCCTCTTATGTTGTATCATTGTTTTAGTAGCCTTGTCGGCTTGAGTACTTGAGACCAGCTTGACGATATATATATATAAGTATCTTTTGGAATTGTGTCCCTTATAGATTATGGCATTTAATAGTTAGCACTATGTCCCACTCAGGTATGGATATGAGGTCCATGTACGTGTTGTGGTGCTCGGTAGGTTTGCTTCGGGTGCCCATCATGGCCCTCCAGTTGGGTCGTGACAACCACGACCTACACCTCCGTAGGATTTTCCCCAAACTCCACTATAACAGCGAGCCTCTGCAAATTCAAGTTATAGACTCTATAACCTAGGAACTGCACTCTAATTCATATCTCACTAATCTCCCTAGACTAGTAAACAACCTTCGAGTTGATCCGCAACTTGAAGTTGAATTTAAAATGGTTTTGTATCTAACTATAATGCTTCTAATAAAGAAGATAAAGATAAACTCGATAAACCAATATAATACAAGTTTTCTAGACGCAAGAACTGTAAAATATCAACTCTATTTGACAGCTTCTTCAACCTTCTTCTCGTACTAGAGACGCACGCCTAGATTCTGAATATTCTTGATATATTTGTTGATCGCTTAATATTCTAAAATCTCTATTTGTGGGTGCGAAAACCTTCTTCTTGGTAAGACTTGATATATATAGCATTGAGTGCACAACAAGTCGGCAAACACAAAACTCTATTCGAGTAGGCCCATGAGATATATTAGGGTTTGTGTTGAATTGAGATTCTTTCTATTGGATCAAATTTATTGTCCTTGTAGGAGTCTGAAGAACCTCGTTTAATTAAGGCATGGAATCCTATAATCTTAACCACCAAACCTTTACCATAAATCCGCAAATCCTAGTTGTTGTAGGATTTACGCTGGGTTATGTTCATGAACCTGTTTCATCCACCTGGTTCATCTGCCTCTGAATCTCTACTATTTGAGATGGAACATGATCATGAACTTGTTTCATCATCCCCTTCTCATTCATTCCTCTGACTCTATCTTGAGCCTGCTTTTGTGATGGATGATGGAACACATTGACAGACCTATTTCATAGGGTCATGCTCTTTGTTTTGTGTATGTATTTCTTCACTTAGATTTATTCATTGCTGGAATAAATCACGTCTTCTGCTTTGTCTAGCTCTGTACTATGATCATGCTCTTGCTCTGGGTTGAACGATGTTTGCAGACCTGGGTCTTGTGCTTTGTCTGTAACTCTCTTTATTTGAACAAAATACTTCTGAGTCATCTTCACCTTTTCTTCTCATGATTTCTTTTCTTCTGATTCATTCATCAACTTCACCTGATGACTCTTTGTGATAAAGCATGTTTTCAGACTTGTTTTATTCTTCAATAAACTGCTATGTGACCGAGTCATCTTCATCTCCTTTGTTCTGCATCTGTCTTTTTGATAGATCATGTATGTGGATGGTTCATTCTTTCTCTTATCTGATTATTGCACTTGTCTTTGCATTGGCACACATGTTTGCAATTTGGGTTCAAGTGTATGCTCTTTTCTGTAACTTCTTTGCATTGGATCATGTCTACGCACCTGTTCTAACCATCCTGTGCTGCCTCTTTTGCAATGGAACATGTCTATGGACCTGTTCTATCCATCTTGTGCTGCTTGCTTTTTAAGGACTTTTACATTGTCTGGAAACTCTGCCTTCATCTCAACCAACTATCTAGCTTTGTTTAATTACCTTATCAATTATCTCATGTATCTAGACCTGGTTTCTTTGCATTGTAGGTTCCCTTTGTCAATCATAAAAATTTCACGCATGGATTTATGGATACATTTGTCTATAGAGTACGATTCAAAAATAGAATTCTAGAGGTGCTCCATTTGTGTATTTGACAGTTTCATGTACTTCCTATTTGATGTTTCCCCAGTGACATGAGTTTCAAACATCTATTAGTGGTCTCTTATTCCTTTCAGTAGGTATGAACGGGCCATAGTGGCACTCTCAAAAGAGTTTCTGTAGCATGACAATGGTTAGTTGACGATGGGATAAATATCGTACATGTTTGATAGTTGCGGTGTGTAATGACGACCATTAGTAAAGGTGGAATAGGGATTTATTTGTTGAGGATCTCTAGTTGATAACGAGATGAGAACTTTAATTGTTATTGATGGTGATAATCTATAAAGTATGATTAAGGGGGTTATAGAGCACTGGCTAAGATGAAGATGCTTAAGATGAATTACATAATGATTCTCAAGTGATAGTTGGGAA
The DNA here is from genome assembly GCF_019175385.1 of Lycium barbarum. Lineage (NCBI taxonomy): Eukaryota > Viridiplantae > Streptophyta > Magnoliopsida > Solanales > Solanaceae > Lycium > Lycium barbarum. Next base: position 53,113,081 of record NC_083346.1, read on the forward strand.
TTTGTAGATCTATTCCTAAGGTATGGTACTTGATAATTACGGGCAATAGGTATGGGACTATAGCATGTTACTTAAGGTAAATGATGTCCCACGGCTAATGTCTAAGTAACCATTGCGGATGTGTGGAACATAAAGTTAGATGGACCATAGCGATGGAATTCAAGTTGTCCCTATTGGGTTGTAGAGCGTTCTTGTAGGAAAAGTTATGTGGATATAGATATGTACGATTCCTCCCGAGAGTACAGAGGGCTTAAGAGGCTAGATCACAGAATTGAAGTACTAAACCAGTATCATAGAAGTGTAAGTGTGTACGTTCTTATTGTATCCCAAGACATGAAGTTGAGTCATTTGTCTTTCCCTTTTACATGAGTTCCACAGGCTAAAGAATGCAAGTCTTTTACTCATATTCTGTTGGTTCTGTTGTGTGATGTCATTTATATCGTATTAAGTTCCTATTTTCCTATGTAAAGATCCTTGGTTAGTATGAACGTCGGTTGTCATTACATAAGTAATCCATGACCTATTTGAGTGCTACTTGAACTAGTCCACATTTGAATGACCTTACTAGAGTCGTAAGTAATGACTACTTGTCTGTCTTCCTTAGCATAAATTTGTAGTACTTGTCCTCCCTTATGAACCAAGAGTGGTTAAATAAGTTGTCATCAGTGTCCCATTCGTCTACTTGATAGTTGTCTAGTTTATGCAATTGGTCTCAGTCATGATTTGCTGAGTCAATATTTGATCATATAATACTTGATTGATTCTCGACAATAATCAGATTCCTTAATTGTATCTTTTCCAAGTTACAACATCGTATGAATAATTGAATCATTTGTAAGACTTCCCCCTTATATTATTATAGTAATCGGAAAAGAGTTAACTATGTAGACTAAGTATGTAATTGTCGTCCAGAGTACATGGCCTACAAAGGCTTATTTGCTAGCCTATAGTGACTTATTTGTTGGCCTATCGAGGCGTATTTGCTTGCCTATCGAGGCTTATTTGACGGCCCACAGAGGCTTATTTGTTGGCGTACAACGACTTATTTTTCTGCCTATCGAGGCTTATTTGCTGGCCTATCGAGGCTTATTTGACGACCCGCAGAGGCTTATTTGCAGGATAGATATTTTCCGTACTTATACGTGTTAGATCTCGTTGTGGCTTAACAAATTAATTGTTATGTGTTCATATGGTTTAGGTGCTTTGAAGAAAGGTAAAACAAAAGGAGTCCAGGTATAGTAATCAAGTATATGATCCCAAAACGTCGCTCCACACAACGACCCAAAGATATCACCAAAAAGACTCTAAAGAAGATTTAGAAAGATAAAAGTATAATAAGGGCTAGTAAGTGTTTCTATAGATGTTTCAGAGCTTATTGTTATGTCTACTTGATTACATTTCAGTTGTCTCTTCTATGATCTTCAGTTTATTTTATATGTTTCATGTCTGCCTTGCATACTCGGTGAAATCTTTCTGTATTGACGTCCCTTGGTCGGGGCGTTGCATTTGTTATGTTTCAGATTGCAGGTCCAGATATACAGGATGACAGGCACTCTTTCTAGGCATTGCAGAAATTCAGCGAAGGTATTGTAGGCTCCACTTCTATCTGGGGCTGAGTCAGGTCTAGTGACTTTATTGATATTAGAAATTTTGGGTAGCTCCAAATTTTGGACACTTGTATAAGTTGTTCAATAACAAGTATTCGTGGAGGCTTCATAGACAGTACATGTGGGTTCATTTGTATTCAGTTGCATGTCATGGGCCATCAGCCGCATTTGCTTATAGAAATCATTTGTATTATTCAATTATCCTATAAATTACGTCATACCATTTGTACAGATTCATAGTAGTTGCATATAGAACATAGTCCGTCCCATTCAGGTTTGGGGCGTGAAAGGTATGTTTGGATCGAAAGTATAATGAGGAGTATATTTAAACTATTTCCGATAGTACAAGGGTATATTTGGCCCTTTTCCACTTATTTATTCACCAAATTATTTCGAGGAAAATATATATATTGAAATCCTGTAGAGTTATATCTATTTTGCCTAATTCATACTTAAATGGGATAATTTCAAAGAACTCTCTTGAAGTCTATCTCACTAACCTCCCTTTAGTTTACCATATTACATCTTTGTTCTTTATTTTGATTTACTTGTAACTGTTCTTTAAACATATTTACATAAATATAAACGAGATACGATTTGCCCTCTTAATGTTAATTTCTTCCAATTAAGGAATATTATCAGAATTACTTACTTAACAAATAGACTTTAAAAATCAAACCTACACAAATAAATTAGTATTAAAATAAGCATGCGCTCAATACTTATTTAATCATATGCATTAATCTTGCACTCCAAACTTCGCTTTTTTCTTTTGGGACACAAGACACAAGGATGAGTATTTTTGACAAATTGCTACAGAAGTAAAGTGTAACGACCCTTTCGGTCGTTATGGAAAATGTAACACCCCAACCTTAGTAAGGCGTGACTGGCACTCGGCACCCTACGGGAACTGAGTGAACCAAACTGTAACTCACGTTTTCTGTATCTCCAAAGGCAACCTAAGGCCAAGGTACTATAAGCCATAGGGACACAAGCCCAAAAGATAACATACTTACGTCTTCAAACTAATCTCGAGTGCATGTGCCGGTAAGGCTATCCATAATAATGATACAGCATAGTACAAGTCGAGATAATTATAAGATATCTAACTGTGCATATCTGTCTACGAGCCTCTAAAGGAGTACATGACATAAAGTGGCCGGAACAGGGCCCTGCCATACCCATGCAAATGCATATCCAGCCATTCTGACTCACAGGGCAACTCCGAAGCAAGTGGAGAGCCACGACTCTACCTGCTGAGCTGGTACCCTTACTGAAAGATCTGTCAAGCTGTATCTCAAGACCCGCGGGCATGAAACGCAGCGCCCCCAGCAAAGGGACGTCAGTACGAGCAATGTACTGAGTATGCAAGGCGGAAGTGCAACAAAATAGCCATAGACTAAAGATGAGAAGAATAAGAATCAACTTGGCATTTTTGAACTATCGATGGAAATCTAGCATATGTCTATTAATACTCTCATCTCTTTACTGCATCTGTGGACAATACTGTATCTCTAACTTACTTACTGTCCTAGTGCTAACTGCCGGACTGGTCAGCGGTAACTGCCCGACTGGCTGCAGTCCAATGGTAATTATAATCAACATCATAACTAAACTTTTACAAGTAATCTCTATGCCGTTTCCGTGGTCATCACTTAACCCGTAGGGTCTACATAATCACATAAGACTTATGAGCATAGCTCAGGCTATTAGTATTTCTTCCCACTTGACTAGACTATAACCAAATCCTAAGATACAACATAAACCTCTCTTCGAGCATTAAATACCTCATTAGGGATCCTCTACTAGCACTCTATTCATGACCTATAAAACATCCCTTAAGAACCTGTTTCTAAACTCATTGGATTATTATTATGGAACTGTCATCATGAACACGTCTCACCTTGAAGGAACAAAGTCATAAGTCGAGATTAACATCAATGAATAACATGAATAGCCATGAAACAAGCTCAAGGATATCACAAGAACATCGGGAACTGTATGCTTTGGTACTTTTAGAAACGAGTTTATTGAAGATGTCATATATAGGTTCACAACAAAGTAATCATGCCTTAAGAAAGAACGATTTAGCCTTAACATACCTGGAATCTTGCTCCTTGACCTTCCCACTTATCTCCTGACTTGTAATCTACATATAAAATGGTTCATACTATTATTAGGATCACCATCATACACTTGTCTTAAGCCTTTAATTAAAATTCCTTTAGAATCTGCCGAAATTCGGGCAGCATCTCCCCTGTTTATATGCCTAACCCGAAATCTCAATTCAGCAACCAACAACAACAACAACAACAATACCAACATCAACAACAATGTTATCAACACCAAAATATTCCATAAAAATCTCACACGATTTTTTATCCAATTTCTTGACCCATAAATTCATTATACGCTTATTTAGTAACTTTTCCTCCGTAGATAAGCTTAAATCAATACTAATAAGGAAAGTTTCATACCTTTCACCCACTAGAATTGCAATATCTTCGATTATCACCTTGAATCCAAGCCATGTTTCGCCGCAATTCGATATTATAATCGCAGCTATGTGTTGTCCGTAATTAAATTCGGGGATTTCACTTAATTTGCGTTAAAATCTAGTGGACGGAAGTTGGGAGAATTTTCTAGATGATTTGGGAAATATTTGGAGAATTCTTGGCTGAAAAATGAGGTTTGGGATCTGATTTGATCCTTAAATAGTGGGTCAAATTCAGGTCGGTTAAGCATAGCAGTACTGTAGCAAGCTGGTTACTGTAGCAGCACTGTAGCAGCCGGTTACTGTAGCAGCGTTTCTGCTCTGTCAACCTAACTTGTAACGTCCATAATTCTCTACTCCGATGTCATATCGATGAGCGGTTTGTTGTGTTGGAAACTAGACTTGACGAACTTCATTTTAGGCTTTTTCTTTTCTTTAAAACTTCTTATATACTAAAAGATATTCTTTCTCCAAGTTGGGCCAAAATTTGCCCTTCATATTTTCCACAAAATTCAAGGTCTCAATAGCTTATTTCTTCAACTCCATTTGGTCGTGAGACTTCTCAGTACTCCTCATATATCACTTTATCCATAAGTATACCTAATAATTATGCCATTCCTTAAACCCGAAAGACGACTCATCTTGATCATAATTCCATGTACTTGTACTTAAACTTAGCGAACGTTCATCTGGAAGTACGGGGTGTAACATTCTCCCCGCCCCCCCCCCCCCCCTTAAAAACATTCGTCCTCGAATGTTAAACTCTCAGGGATCTTATGAAAATATTGGCAGAGCTTTCTCTGTAACTGCAATACTACCAACCTGCCCCGCGGTAAACCAACAGCACAATGCCACACAGGGCTATAACAACAACCCCAATAATATTAACTGGCAATATATATACATACCTGAAGGCCATGGCGTCTCTATATGAACCTCATTTGGTATTGGAAACAAATACGGCTATATGAACCTCATATCTCTATATACTGTCCTTGCCAATATACTTTATACGATAAGGAAGCCCTCGTCAATATCTAGCTCATTGAGTGACGTGCATCGATCTTTTACCTTTTCTAACCAATCATATCCCTTCTGAAGGAGTCATCGTCAACCTGTAAAACAACAGAAGTCGGGATTGAGGATTTACACCCTATGACTAAGCTCTATAGCACGATTTAAGATACAAATAAGGGTAGCCATCCTGAATGCCCTGCAGCCTCCTGTTTATAAGTGTGGTGCGCTTCACACCCATAAACAAGACTCTACTGGACACAGCTCGCAGACCAACCCTAGGACGAATTGCTTTGATTCCAATTTGTCACACCCCAACCTAGTAAGGCGTGACTGGCACTCGGCACCCTACGGGAACCGAGCGAACCAAACTGTAACTCACGTTTTCTGTATCTCGAAAGGCAACATAAGGCCAAGGTACTATAAGCCATAGGGGCACAAGCCCAAAATATAACATACTTACGTCTTCAAACTAATCTCGAGTGCATATGCCGGTAAGGCTATCCATAATAATGATACAGCATAGTACAAGTTGAGATAATTATAAGATATCTAACTTTGCATATCTGTATACTCTACAGGAGTACATAACATAAAGTGGCTGGAACAGGGCCCCGCCATACCCATGCAAATGCATATGCAGCCATACTGACTCACAGGGCAACTCCGAAGCAAGTGGAGCGCCACGACTTTGCCTGCTGAGCTGGTACCCTTACTGAAAGATCCGTCAAGCTGTATCTCAAGACCCGCGGGCATGAAACGTAGCGCCCCCAGCAAAGGGACGTCAGTACGAGCAATGTACTAAGTATGCAAGGCGGAAAGTGCAACAAAATAGCCATAGAATAAAGATGAGAAGAATAAGAATCAACTAGGCATTTTTGAACTATCGATGGAAATCTAGCATATGTCTATTAATACTTTCATTTCTTTACTGCATCTGTGGACAATACTGTATCTCTAACTTACTTACTGTCCAAGTACTAACTGCCGGACTGGTCAGCGGTAACTGCCCGACCGGTCGTAGCACGGTGGTAACTGCCTGACTGGCTGCAGTGCAGTGGGAATTATAATCAACATCATAACTAAACTTCTAGAAGTAATCTCTATGCCCTTTCCGTGGTCATCACTTAACTCGTAGGGTCTACATAATCACATAAGACTTATGAGCATAGCTCAGGCTATTAGTATTTCTTCCCACTTGACTTGACTAGACTATACCCAAATCCTAAGATACAACATGAACCTCTCTTCGAACACTAAATACCTCATTAGGGATCCTCTACTAGCACTCTATTCATGTCCTATAAAACATCCCGTAAGAACATGTTCCTAAACTCATTGGATTATTATTATGGAACTGTCATCATGAACACGTCTCACCTTAAAAGAACAAAGTCATAAGTGTCACGACCGAACCCCGTAGGCCGCGACTGGTGTCCGAGCTGGACACCTGTATGTACCCAATAACCCAAACCGGCATATCAACGAGGTATACGAATGTAGAAATCAGACGGCATCGCTAGTTATCGCAGATAAACAGATGTAGCGCACGGAAGCCGGTAAGGCTGTCACAAAATACACAATCCAGAACGTATGCACAACCCACACGTATGTCTACAGACCTCTACGAACAATAACAGAATCATAAGATGGGACAGGGCCCCGTCGTACCCCTAAATAAACATATACATATACAACAGAAAAGTCTATACCAAAACGTGGGCTCCGGACAAAGGAGCACTCCAAAACCGCAGGGTAGCTGTCCTAAGCGGGCGGGTCTCCAAAGCTGGTATCTGTACCTGCGCGGCATGAAACGCAGCCCCCGAAGAAAGGGGGTCAATACGGAATATGTACTGAGTATGTAAAGCATGAAGTATAATAAACAGAATCATAACCGGAACAGGAAGTACAAAAAATGAATGCAATAACCAGAGTATCAACAATGCTTACTCATAAAACATAGATAATGCATGTCAAACATATGCCATATCCGGCCCCATTATGGGACTCGGTGAACAGAACGTGGTCGCCACCCCGTCACTGGCGCCACAATACAGCATACTCCAGAGTAGGGAATAGCTCCGTACATATCATAACATATCAGATGGCCATATCATATCATATCATCAAATATCAGAACATATATGTACATGGCATATCATACTCCGGACCCATGTACATGTCATACCTGCCCCCTCACATCGAGGCACGGCGAACAATGCAGTGGATTACGCTTGATAACATATCCTGGCCCGGGCTCAGTGAAGGAAGCATTGAGGCATCCACGAGTAGAGTAGTGAGAAACTATATGCATCATAAAACATTTAAAAAGACTCGACAAAGTAATCCGAACGATAGGTCATTTAGAAAAAGAATCAGACGATAGTCATAATACGTATCTTTCGGATGTTACGATGGATTATGTTAAAACCAAACTTCTGAGATCGTTTGTACATATCAAAATTCATCACGGGGCTCAATGGAATAGTTAAAACAACTATCGTTTTGTAGCCGGAACAATAGCCAAAAGTTTCCTTTAATTACCGTACGGAAATAAGTCAAATAGATTAATACAAAAAGGTCTCGGAAATTGTGGGCCCACCTCGGGTCAAGTCGAGGTGGTGTACATTAATTTACGAACATTAGACTTTATGGAGTCATCTACAAAAATTTTAGGGCAATCCGGTTCTGTTTGTGAAAGCTACGCATGTTTAAACTATTTTTTTCTATCAAAGCATAAAGTACCTAATTCAATTACATTGAATGAATAAGGGTCAGAATTAGGCTTGGATTTCTAGGAATAGAGTTTTCCCCCGAGGCTCGTATCATAACCTATTATGTCTAGGACATGCCAAAAGAAGGAAAAGTAAAGCTTTACATACCTTGTTCGCTCCTTACGCTAATCCAAACTCAAGTTCTGCGCTTCACAAAATCTACAATTGGTCACAAATACCAATCATTAACCATAAGCCCTTAGGAGTTGAATCTTAAGTTAACACTTTTTTACAGAAATTTGGGCAGCATCTCCCCTGTAAATACAACATCCCCGAGAATTCAACTCGGCTAAACATACAACAACAAACCCGAGAATTTAACTCGGCCAACTTAGCAACAACAATGCCAACAATTATGCCAACAATGTCGACAATCAATTCAAAACACATTCCAATGTTCATAACTTCTCTCTACAACTTTGACGATTTTCCATTTACGTTCAATTCATAATTGTTTACATATTCAAATACTAATCCGCAACCATTCACACACAACATCCAAGAATATTTCAAACAATCCGTACAACATTTAAACAATTCAACCAACACTCTTCTTCATCCGAAACCTTCCAAATGCAACAAACCCATAACAACACATTTCCTTCATTCAAATTCATGAACTACTCCAACAATTTACACACTAACAACATTATCTTCCACAAATACAAGAACACTACTTTCAATTCACATTAACTTCTAACACAAGTCTCCAACCATTAAAACTTCACTAGGATCATTAAGCTTTTATTATCAACATGGAATCCATGACAACAACAACTAAAATACTAAGCAAAATTGGTCCCATAATTTCACGTACACACACAGACACACACATACATATACACGGCCACACACTATTGTTATATCCCGTATTTTTGAACGTCAGATTTTTTGCTGAGGTGGGACCCACACATCGATATTTTTTTGGGACATTTGAAAATTCATATGAATCACATATGAGAAGTTAAACACGATTCAAGAAGGACCCTTAGGCCAAATCAAAGTGGAAGTCCTCCAAACGAATATTTTTAAGAAAACGTTTTCGGGTGATCTGACTTCAAGGGGAAACAACGGTATTATAAGTTTGGAATTTGGAAAAATACCAAGAAATAGAAGTTGTAGATAATTGAATTAGCTTTCCAACCATAGGTCGTGGGTTCCCAGGTGACGTCGGTACAAGGAGATATTAACATTTTAAGGTCGAAAGGTCAGTGGGCTAGGCCCAACTCGGGACCAAACCGAGTTGGCCCAAAAAAATCAAAAAAATAATAAGGCCCAAATTTGTGAGGCCCAACCGGCCATGGTTATGGCCCAAGCCCATATTACATAAAATTTGGTCAATAAATAAGATGACTAAGTCATGTTTATCACAACCTCTAGAATATTCAAGAAGTTGAAGAACAAGAAAGAGAAGGAGAAAAGTTGAAGGCCATTTCGGCCAAGGGTAAATTTCCAAGGAAAAATTGACAAAAATTCTTCAAAAATCATTTTCTACCAAGTAAAGGGTGCTTAACAAGGTGGAGTTGTTGTTGGAGCAAGAAAGATTCAAAATCATACAAGTTGCCATGTTGTAGTCAAGTGAGAAGTTGAAGAAGAAAGGTGAGTTTTGATCTTTCTTTATGTGTTATGAATGGTTTATATGTGTTGTAGTATGTTAAAATGGATGAAATTCATGAAAGAGATAAAAATAGGGGTGTGGCCGTGAGGTATGGAACATGTATATGTGTGTAAAAATTGTGTTTTAATTAATTTATCTAATGTTTGGTTGTTATTGTTGTGAATGATATGTGGAAAATGGAAGTTGAATAAATTTGGAGAGGTTGTAGTGTGTATGCTTGATGTTGGCCGTGTAGTTGTAGAGTAATATGGAAGAAAAGGAGTCAATTCTATTTAATGTTTTGGTTGTAGTTGAATTGTGGATGCTAGATTGCTAATGAATGCATAATAATCTTGTGAAGTTGAAGTAGGTGGAGGTTTGTTTTAGAAGTTATGTGAATTGAATGTAATGTTCTTGCATGCATGGAAGGTAATGTGGTTAGTATGATGTTGTTGGAATATAGATCATGAGGTTGTGATTGTTTTCATTAAAGTTAGAAAGTTTTTGGAAGAAGTAGTAAGTTGATTGAATATGGAAGTTGTTAGTATTGTTGTTGTTGGAATTGTGGTTGATATTTTGGCCGGGTTTGAATTCCCGGGATTGTTGTTGATTGAAATTAGCCAAGTTGAACTTGGTGGGATGGAGTATTTATAGGGGAAGTGCTGCCGAAATTTCGGTAGCCAAATGTTTCCTTAAGAATTCAACTCTAAGTATCCTAATAAGAGTTTTGGTAAACATGACCAATTTGCAGATTTTGACGAGATTGCAACGTGAATTCGGAATAGCAAAAGAAGCGGAAAGAGGTATGTAAGGTTTCACCCTTCTTTGTATGGCATGTCTTAGACTTAATAAGTTGGGTACGCGCCTCGGGGACAACTCTCTTCCCCGGAATCCGCATCCAAAGTTTTCCACTTTTTGTTCAATAGAATTGAACTAGAAAGTGTGCAAATGATGGAAAGACCTCTTAAACCCCTAGAACTTGCATAAGTGGGACCCGATTACCCTAGGACCCTCACAAGTAATGACATGACACGTAATATATGTAAATCATATACGTCACCCCATCCGGCCCGAGGTGGGCCCGCTACTTTCGGATTTTTCCTTACAGTCTTGCTTGACTTACTTAAAGTGAATCCAAAGGGAACTTTTTATCCTGATTTCGTTACCAAATGATAAGTACTGTGACTCCTCTAACGAGGGTACTTCCATGACGATAATGATAACAATGAAGCTAGATAAGAGGATATGCCTATGATACGTACTACCGGAACGACTCTATGACTAAGATGACTAAGCTAAGTATCTTATGTAAACATGAAAATGATAAACTAATTTTTGAATCTTATTTATATTTCCTAGCTATGACTTTATTTTCTAAAAGATTTCAAAGTCTATGAACTTTCATCTATGATGCCCCGATTTCATTCTACGTTTACTTTAATATTATTCCCCGTTGATAGTCTCACCTTAAAATACTCGTTCCTTCAAGGTGAGACAAAGCGATCACGAGTATTCTATAATGTAATCGGAGGTTACCGACTTTACGTCACTCCGATGACTACATGATGCTTCTCTGGGCTCTCCTGCGTGCCTATGAGATATATGTTTATAGGATACGTAAATGCATATAAGACATATAAATGTATGTAGGATATGAGTATATATTTTTAAAATATGGACATGACGAAAGAGCTAGAGCGCTATAGACGCTGATACATGCACATGACACACGTATATGTATATGATAAAAGAGCTAGAGCGTTATAGACGTTGATATATGTACATGATATATGCATATGTATACGGGGGAAATGGAGGTAAGGGCAGAGCGTTATGAACGCATATCCACCTGATCAGTTGGCATTACATGATATGATATCGTCCCGGACGCGGGATGCCCGGACGCGGGATGTGTATATTTATGGTTAAATGGATCGGCTGCCGACGCCTCGGCAATATGAGATGTCCTATTTTATATGTATATGTATATGAACAAGGAAAGATTCTTAAAGGAAAGCTAAGTACGCATAGCACCTGCCAAGGGTATATATATATACAGGTTATGTTTCTACCTCAGGACATGTGCTATTATTCTCTTATGTCGTTATTTCCGTTTTATACTTTCCGTATGCTACTATTCATGCGTTACATACTCGGTACACTATTCGTACTGACGTCCCTTCTTGTGGACGCTGCGTTTCATGCCGCGCAGGTCAGCAGACAGGCGGATTTGATCCTTAGAAGCCTTACCATCAGTGTTGACAGCGCTCCAGTTGTTCCGGAGCCCCACTTTCGTGGTACTATTTTGTGTATGTATTTTCGGGCACGACAGTACTCGACCCTTTCTATGTATAAGTGTATTATGTCTAGAGGCTCGTAGACAGATATGTACAGTCAGTTAAGTACAGTTAGGTATATGGTGTTTTGGCATGCTAATGTTGATGTATAAGTGATAACGAAGTTTATTAGTCTATATTCAGAATGACGCCGCTAATGTTAATGTTAAAAAAAAAATGGCTCTGTTTACATGGCTTGCTAAGAGGTAAAGGTAAAAGGATAGACAAAGGGTGCTCGGTACAAGTATCGGGTACTCGTCACGGCCCCTAGACGGGTCGTGACAACTATATCCATGTTCCCATGAATTTCACTTATTTCTACGCACTACAACATACACAAACCTTCCATAACACATAAGAGAAGGCTAATTCTTACCTTTTTCCTTTGATTTTCTCCTTGTCTTGAATTATGAACTTGCAACCAAGAGTAGCTTTCTTGCTATAATAATTATACCACGTTGAAGAGGACCCTCAAATTAGTGGAAATACAAGAAAATATATTTTTTTTTGATCAAATTATTTTATCTTCTTTTTCTCCTACCCTTGGCCGAATAGGCCTTACTTGTTGGCTCTCTCTTTTCTTTCTCTTGAAGCTTCTTGAATTCATGAATAAAAATGGCCCTTTTTCTCTTTTTAATTGCACACTTTGGCCCCTCCATGGGCCTTGGCCCAACCGGCCACCCTTGGCCAAATTTTCAAGCTCCAAGCCCAATTTTGTTGTAATTCATGAAACAAATTTCCAAAATTCCAATTCTGCCGTTAGCTTTCCTTGATATTTCCACATCAATATTTTTCATGAACAACATATATATTAAATTAGATCAAATATGTCCTTACCCCTTACTAATCACAATTATTTCAAATTTTTCCGAATACGCAAAATACGGGATATAACAATAAGATGAGATCAACATCAATGAATAACATCAAAAGCCATGAAACAAGCTTAAGGATCTCGCAAGAACATCCGGAACTGTATGCTTTGGTACTTTTCGAAACGAGTTTATTGAAGATTTCATATATAGGTTCACAACAAAGTAATCATGCCTTAAGAAAGAACAGTTTAGCTTTAACATACCTGGAATCTTGCTCCTTGACCTGCCCACTTATCTCCTGACTTGTAATCTACATATAAAATCATTCATACTATTATTAGGCTCACCATCATACATTTTTCTTAAGCCTTTAATTAAAATCCCTTTAGAATCTGCCGAAATTCGGGCAGCATCTCCCCTGTTTATATGCCTAACCCGAAATTTTAATTCAGCAACCAACAACAACAACAACAATACCAACATCAACAACAATGTTATCAACACCAAAATATTCCATAAACATCTCACACGATATTTTATCCAATTTCTCGACCCATCAATTCATTATACGCTTATTTAGTAACTTTTCCTCCGTAGATAAGCTTAAATCAATACTAATAAGGAAAGATTCATACCTTTCACCCGCTAGAATTGCAATATATTCAATTGTCACCTTGAATCCAAGCCAAGTTTCGTCGCAATTCGATATTATAATCGCAGCTATGTGTTGTCCAAAATTAAATTCGGGGATTTAACTTAATTTGCGTTAAAATCTAGTGGACGGAAGTTGGGAGAATTTTCTAGAAGATTTGGGAAATATTTTGTTATACCCCGTATATTTATACGTCGAATTATTCGCAAGAAAATCGAGTCAAGTTAAAGGCGGAATCATTTTCGGACACGAAATAGGAACCTTTAATTTTCAATTTTAAATTAGAATATAAATTGTTTATAAATTTTATTTAGTGTAAAAATATTATTGGAGATTAGGGATTAATTAATTATGATTAAATTTTAAGCAGGGATTAGGGATTAATTAATTTAATTATTAAAAGTGGGCCCCACAACACGTGGCAAGAATTGATTGGCTTTAACAAAGATAAACATATGTCATGACAATGGACACATGTCCACTTTGTGGATGCCATATAAAGAAAACATATATGACTAGGAACAACATTGTATTTCATTTCGTGAAAGGCAAATAGAGAAAAATATTTCCAAAGCTTGGAGAAATAATGGGAGTCTCGGCCATGGCAGCTTGTTGTTAAGCTCACGTCCAGCCATGGCCAGCTAACCCTTGGAAATTAAATGGTTACATTATCAATCACAATTGGAGAAGAAAGATGGAGGAAGTTCACGGCCATGGTTGGTTCTAGCCGAGTTTGTTAAGGTAAGTTTAAATACTTTCTTGCATATTTTAGAAATGATTAGTCTTTGTATGAATTGGTGGATGTGGAAGTAATTGCAAGAATTGTGTATGTTGATATGGAAATTGGGTTTGAGCCGTATGTGGCTATTTTAATCTAGCCATTGTAAATTAAGTTTAATTAGTAGTATGGTTGTTGTTATCATGAATGATATGGTAAAAGAATGAAGAAATGAGATAGTTGAAATTACAATTGTATTGTTTGTGGACATGTTCTTATCCTTCTCAAGTTGAAAGGATTGGAGATATGATTATGTCTATGTGTTGTTGTTGGTATTTCTGTGTCAACAGGAGGGCAATTGGAAATTCGGGATAGGCGAATATATAGGGGAAATGCTGCCCGATTTTCGTTAAAAATGGAAAACCCTAAATGAGAATATATAAGCTAAAATATAGGTTCTATAAGAAATGGGCTATATATTTGTAGACTAGAAAATATAGTCACTAACGATAACGATATTCTTATATTAAATTGGCTAAAAGAGCGACAAAGCGAACGGTTTTGCGATTAGTCGTCAACAGGTATGTAAAGTTGTCCCTTCTTTCTTTTGGCATGTCTTAGATTTAAGTGATGAATGTTATGAACTTTGGGGTAATTCCATTCATAGACTTCGAGTGATATTTATGATTCTTATTCACTTCTTGATATTGCAATTCTCAAGTGATTGAGCCTCCCTTTTCAGTTTTCTGTACGTTGGACAATAGCCGATATATATCCGTTCCTATTCTTGGGAACTCCATGATAACTAATGACTGGACTTCTATAAGGTGTTTCATACTATAGTGACATATTACTACGATCCTTAAGGCTTTGTGATATACTTATGATGACATTCAAGGGATGTTTGATATGTTTTGAGTGACATTCGAAAGGTATTTGATACGACTATTGTCCTGATTTTCAAATGGTAATTCGTGTTGATTATTCTATTGAGTCTTTGAAAATGTTTTTAAACTGCATATAGTTTCTCACTACTCTGCTCGTGCATGCCTCAATATGTCTTTCACCGAGTCCCGGGCCGGGTATGTTTTCGTGCACAATTTCTCTGCATTGTTCACCGAGTCCCTCACTAGAGGGCCGGGTACGGTATATATATTATGGTGTTATGCTGTGTTATGGAGTTATGCTGTGTTACAGAGTTATGCTGTGTTATGGAGTTATGCTGTGTTCTGGAGTATGCTGTGTTATGGCGCCAAAGACGAGGTGGCGACCATGTTCATCGAGTCCCATAATGGGCCGGATATTATATATGATATTGACATGGATGATTTATGTTTCAAAGGCAAGCGTTTTTGTATTCTGGTTTTGTACTCGTTTTCTGTACTCCTTATTTCAGTTATGATCCTGTTTACTGTTTTTCATGCTTTACATGCTCAGTACATATTCCGTACTGACCCTCTTTCTTCGGGGGGCTGCGTTTCATGCCCGCAGGTGCAGATACTCGCTTTGGTGATCCACTAGCTTAGGATTCCCTTCCTGCTGTGTTGGAGAGCTCCGTTGTTCCGGAGTCTAGACTTTTGGTTTGAATCTTATGATATATATATATATATATATATATGTATATGTTATCTAGGGGTACGACGGGGCCCTGTCCCGTCACATTTCGCTACTCGTACTCTTAGAGGTCTGTAGACATATGTGTGGGTTGTGTATGGGTTCCGTTCAGCTGTGTCTATACGATGTGCTGTGGTATGATGTTCGTCTATAGTGGCAGCCTTGTCGGCTTGCATATGATATTGATATGTGATGGCAGCCTTGTCGGCTTGCGTATTATTTCATGATATGATTTGTTGTGACTCCTCAGGCGACAGTGATCTGGAAGCATATATATATGTGACGATGTTACAAACTTTGCAGTTCCTTTACAAGTTTCCGTATTGTTGTAGTTTCAGTGTGACTATATCTGATAGGTACGTATACGGGTGTCCAGATCGGGCACCAGTCGCGACCTACGGGGTTGGGTCGTGACATATTTGGAGAATTCTTGGCTGAAAAATGAGGTTTGGGATCTGATTTGATCCTTAAATAGTGGGTCAAATTCGGGTCGGTTAACCATAGAAGTACTGTAGCAACCGGTTACTGTAGCAGCACTGTAGCAGCCCGGTTATTGTAGCAGCGTTTCTGCTTTGTCAACCTAACTTGTAACGTCCATAATTCTCTACTCCGATGTCGTATCGATGAGAAATTTGTTGTGTTGGAAACTAGACTCGACGAACTTCATTTTAGGTTTTTGCTTTACTTTAAAACTTCTCATATAGTAAAAGATATTCTTTCGCCAAGTTGGGCCAAAATTTGCCCTTCATATTTTCCACAAAATTCAAGGTCTCAATAGCTTATTTCTTCAACTCCATTTGGTCATGAGACTTCCCAGTACTCCTCATATATCACTTTATCCATAGGTATACCTAATAATTATGCCATTCCTTAAACCCGAAAGACGGCTCATCTTGATCATCATTCCATGTACTTGTACTTAAACTTAGCGAACGTTCATCTGGAAGTACGGGGTGTAACAGGAAATTAGGACTCTGTTGGGAATTCTGAGGCCGAGGTTAGATTCATAGGGCGTCTTTTGTATGTGTGCATATTTTGTGTTGTGCTTTGAGTCCTTGGATGAAATGTGGAGTGATAGGGGAAAAAACTGGACAAAAAGCAAGCTCACTGCCCATAACGGACCGCTGCGGCGGCGGGAGTACAGATGTAGGTATCGGTGTGGCAGTGGGTGGGCCACTTCCAGCGGCCTGCCATTTGTTGGGTGGCCGCTGTGGCGGACGATTAACCGCTATGGCGGTACCGCTATAGCGGTGAGTTGATCGCCATAGCGGGGAGCGGATTTCCTTTAGTGGTCACTTGACCGCTATAGTAGGACCGCTGCAGCGGCGTGATGACCACTGTAGTGGTCGACGGAAAACAGTGGCCCGAAAATTTTATACTTAGTCTCATATTCTCTATTCACAAAACACCAACACACTTCCCAACAAACACCTAGAGAGAATTTTCAAACTAGGGCAAGATAACCTTTAGAGGTAAGTTCTATTGCTTTCATTCTATCATTCCTTTCCCCTTCATTATGGTTATCATCTCCATGGGTCTTTAATAGTGAAAGTAAAGTAGAAACCCTAGAATGTCAATAAACCTTCTAAACTTGATGGGTTGGGTTATTATCGTTTATTTACCATTTATATGGATTGATTAGTTGCTAATTGTCATAAATTGAACATTGAGAATAATAAACTAAGTGATTTAAGACCTAGGGTTATATAAATATTGTGTCTTTGCCATAGGAAACTATTTGTAATGGGAATGTGGGATAGAATGTTGTATAAATTGATGATAAATGAATATTAGGAGCCTTGATAGGTTGTTTATCACCTAGAAAATCATCCACCCTTAGAATGGGGAAAGGGAAGGGCATTCTTTCTTTGGTGTTTGTAAATTGAGCAATGTGACTCATTGAGCCTTCTATTTTTAGACCGTGAACGTATTGAAGCTTTGAGGAAAGGAAAGGTCGTAGCATAGTAACCTGCGTGTTCCAGCTCTACTTTGAGGTAGGTTATGGTTTAGTTAAGTTAGACTTTGGTTAGTTGATTGTATGTTTGGTGACCTCCTTAGGAGAAAGCATGTCTAGTCTTCGTGCATGGTATTGTGTGGTTAGTTCCTATGTGAATGTGATTGATTGATTGTGTAGGCTCCGTGCCATTATTCCCGTGTGATTAAATCTACAGTGGATGTGTTGTGATGAGAAGCTAATATAATCTTCTCAAGGGTATCGTGACATGAAATGATGAGTTGATTCTTGATATTGGAAAGGTAAGAAACACTATTCTATAAGAGGTATGGAAAGGCACTCATGTGACCTAGATTATGAGTTCGTGTTCAGAGGATAGTTCCGAAAATGAGAGATACTTGATATGTCCCGTGATCGAGGTTCGTTCCGGGGCGGAGGTGGTGCTCGAGTCCGAGGGGTATTTCGGAACGAGTGGTAGATGGACACCATGGGTCCCCTGCAGGTCATGACTACTGAGCTAAGACATCAGCTAGCATGTATGTACACTGCGTGCCGTTATTGCGGTAAATTTGTTTCTGTTGTTGACTTACCTGATTGTGATGCTTGATACGTTGGTGATTGATTGTGATTGTTCTTGGTTGATTTGCTATGATTTATTGATATTCATGACTGTTGACTGGCTTGTTTTATTCTATTGATTTTATGAAATCTGCATGATACTAATCTTAGTCGCCCTATGATGCTTACCGGTACATAGTGTTTGTACTGATACTACCTTGTTGCATTCTTTGAGTGCAGATTTTGATATAGAGACTGCTGATCGTCCTCACATCTAGCGTGGAGGATATTTGCTGACGGATTTTGGGGTGAGCTTCTTCCCATGCCAGGCCGCCCGAAGATCTTCTTGCTATGACGTCTTTTCATACCCTAGATATTGTGGGTTACTTACTTGTTAGACTTCAGATCCTTACACATGTTTTTAGCTTAGAGTCCTATACGATGACTTTCGGATTTTGGGGATTTTAATAGTTAGAACTTCTGCACTTATTATAGTATTTATGGCATGATTTACTTGTTCTTTGGTTGTTAAATGAGTAATAATTGTTTAGCTTGGTTAATATAAAACCGGATTGAATGGATAGGTATTTGGTATGTTGGTTCGCCCACTAGGATTTAGATGGGTGCCAGTCATGGGGGGGTTGGGTCGTGACAAAGTTGGTATCAGAGCTTTAGGTTAGTAGATCTCATCGTACAAGGACATATCTAGCAGAGTCTTGTAGATCGGTACAGAGACGTCTGTACTTATCTTCGAGAGGCTGCCGGACACTAGGAAAACTCCCTTTTCTTTCTTCTTTTGTGCTACTTGATCCCAATTGGTATCTGCTGATTCAAATTGGTATCTGACTATCCTTCATTCTCTCACAGATGGCGAGAACACGCGCGGCTGCAGCTAGAGGTAGAGGTGGAGGCAGAGGAGCTAGCAGAGGGGCAGCCCCAGTTGGGGGTGGCATCCCGGTGGTTGACCCCATGCCTCCAGTGGTTCCTAACGAGGCAGCGGAAGTTACAGTCGTACCATCTCAGCCAGCTGCAGTACCAGTTCCACTAGGAGATTAGACGCGATGGCACAAGTGCTGAATTGGTTGCAAGGGTTAGCACAGGCTAGAGCTATAGCAGTGGGTCCAGCAGGTAGGGGCGCAGGGGTAGTGGCCCCAGATCCGGACAGAGCACAGGCTCTTGGGGTTCAGCATGCAACAGCGGTGGCACCTCGCTTGGATTAGGTTCCTGGTTTTGAGGCCTTCCCGAGGTCAGTTGTAGGGCTAGTGATGACTGGTGAAGAACATGATTTGTTTTGGAGGTTCACTAAAATGAAGCCTCCTGTGTTTTATGGTACTGAGTCAGAGGACGCATATGAGTTCATCATCGACTGTCATGAGAGGCTCCATAAGATGGGGGCCGTGGATAAGTACGAGGTATAGTTTGTGACCTTCCAGTTCTTAGGTGATGCCAAGCTTTGGTGGAGGGCTTATGTGGAGTGTAGGCCAGCTGGGTCTCCTCCATTGACTTGGGTTCAGTTTTATTCTGTGTTTTTGGACAAGTACGTTTCGCGTACTCTGAGGGACCGAAGGAAGTATGAGTTAGCTACTATTGGTTAGGGGAACTCGTTTGTTGCTGTGTATGAGTCCCGTCTCCACTCACTTTCTCGTTATGCTCTTCAATTGCTGCCCACTGAAGGGGAGAGGATACGATGGTTCGTGAAAGGGTTGAACGCCGGACTACATTTATCGGCTCTTCAGCTTGTAGCCACTGGGCCTTCATTTCAAGAGATAGTGGAGCATGTCCATATCGTTGAGGGGATTAGGCATGAGAGCTATACAAGGCAAGTTGAGAAGAAGGCCCATAAGGGTAGGATGTTCATGTCATGACCCAGCTTGGGGCCGTGACGGATACCCGGGGATGACCACCGAGCACCGCTCGTTCTACTACTCATCGTACTCATTAAGCCTCCTTTTTCGTTCAAAAACTCATAATCATAAGAATATCATTTTCATGAAAGAACATAAACACTTTTATATACATAAGCCCTTTGGCTATCAAAAGATAATGTACACATATCTACATATATACGGTAGTGACCTTGTGAGACCATATAACCCACACATACGTATCTACGAGCCTCTACTAGAGTACTAGACATATGGACGGGACAAGACCCCGTCGTGCCCAAAATACTTATACATATATATATATACACAAAAGTATAAACCCGATTGGCACCTCCGGAATAATGGAGTGCTTCTGCAAATCTGCTGATAGCTCCTAAAGGTCTGCGCCGTCTCCCTGTCTACCTGTGGGCATGAACACAGAGTCCAAAGAAAACAGACGTCAGTATGAATATTTTACTAAGTATGTAAGGCATGAATGAAACAAACATAATAGAGAAATCATAAGTCATGAGGTGAAGGAAAAACCTGCGCGACCTTTAAGGATGAATACATTTCATACATATATCACATATACATAATCGTCGTACATGAACCATCATAGCGTATACATCATCATGTCAAATAATTCATCATTCTAGTACCGTAGCTTCTCATACACATAAAACATTATTCGTATTCGGCCACGTAGGGCTCGACAATATCTGTATTCGGCCACGTGGTGGCTCGACAGTATCCGTATTCGGCCACGTAGTGGCTCGACAATATCACATACATATCTTCCGTATTTGGCCACGTCGTGGCTCGACCACATCACATACATCATAACAAGAATCAGTATATCTCATCATTATCATTATCATCATATAAATCTCATAAGCTTATCGTAACTTTTCATGAATGCACACATTTAAATTTAAAGACAATCTATGAAAATCACACCGTATTCGTAGCACGAATTTCGTATAAGTATCGCATGATAGTCTTTATAATCTTTGGGCTTAATCTCATCATTTCCATTATCATTTCTTTAGCGTATCTCTTACCTTTATCTCACATGAAATCCTTTATGAACATGGACTCGTAGTTTCTCGAAAATTGGTCATAGGACATGCATTAAGGCTTATGAACAATCTATAACAATGTCGGGGTGACGTAAGGTCGAGAGCCCCCGCTTACATTATGGAGCATTCATAGGTATTCCGCCTCACCTTGAAGGAATCAGTATATAAGGTGAGTGTATACATCAAGCATTACTAATAGATCGTAGTTAATGTCTTTAGCTTTGTTTAAACATTATACCATGAACTCTAGAATCTTAGTCTTAAGCTTATCATCTCTGTTATCGTGCTCATAACATGTCTCTTATTCTTATCTCACGTGGCTATCCATGAACATAGGCTCTTGGTTCCGGAATATAAGGAAGCTATGGAAATGTAAGGGAATAATATCATATCATAGGATTCATGCCTTGGAAAGAAAGGACTAGCCTTACATACCTTTTCCTTTAGATATTCTACCGCTTGATCGTTCCTCTTCAATATTCGCGTCTTTACCTTAGATGTTGTAGGAACAAGCCTTTAGTGGTATTGTTCTTCTTGCACCCAAAACCCTAGTTTGCTTCTCTTGAAATCTCCTAACTTGGATGAACCTTGATGGGTCTCATACACTTGATTCACTTAGATTTTTGATATTGATCCTTGATTTCCCTTGTTTTCTTGTAAGTGAAGAGTGGAGAGTATTCTAGAGGTTTCTTGAGAGAAATGTTGTGGAGATGAAATGAATTTTATGAGCTTGGGTCTCCTTTTAATGACTTAAAATCTGATCCGGAATGAACAATAGCTGAAGTGTACAGTGGTCGTAAACCCAGTTTACGGTCCGTATTCCAGTTTACGAGCCGTATTTCGTGGTCGTATTTAAGCATATCAAAACCAGAAAGGTATGCTGAGGATCATGGTGATTTACGATCGCAGTTTACGGGCCGTATTTCAATTTACGGTCCGTATTCCAAGTCGTATTTAACCATTTAACATTTGACAGAAAGTTGAAGTTTTGTAAGTTGGAATACGACCTGGCAGTTTACGGGCCGTATACCACTTTACAGTCCGTATTTCATTTTACGACCGACTGGCCAAAATGCAAATCTGCAACTCTTTTTTTTTTCACATTTTCAAAACCTATGATTAGTCATTGTGGAGCATAACCTATCTCTTATTACAATTGCCTTTGAGATCTTACTTAGGGTTGTCAAACGTCATTCCCTTCTTATTCAAACATCATATACCCGTAGTCTTCGTTAGTCTATTCGTTATACGTTCACGGGGAAATTTCCAAGGTGTAACAGTTCAGTAACTCCTTCTCGAGGGGTTAGAGTTCGCAGGTATATTCAGGGCATCCGGTTAAGTCCGCGATGCAGGTGTAAGCTGGGGGCCCATCAGGTGAAAATTATCAGGTTTTCGGTCAGCATGGAGGTTACTGTCATGACCCAACTAGAGGGCCATGACGAGCACTCGGAGTTAACACACTGAGCACCTCTAAACATACATATTATAATCATTTTTGGGTAGACCATAAAGATAACTCCTGGATATCATAATCTATAAGGATATATATATATATCGCAACATAACGACACCTCTCTAGATAATCTCCAACAATTATGTTCATCATCACCAGCCGACAAGGCTACTAAAATATTATCCAACAATATGAACTGACAAGGTTATGAAACGTCTACTGTACACACATGTCTATGAGCCTCTAGATAGAATACAAGTAACCATAAATACCAATACCCATAGACTGCAACTCTGAAGTAAGTGGAGTGCTCTTGAAAATCCGCTAATGAATCACCTACGGGTCAGATTCCTCTACCCGCGGGCATGAACGCAACGTCCATAAGAAAGGACGTCAGTACAAGCAATGTACTGAGTATGTAAGGCATAAATAACAACATAATGAAAGTATGAAGATAACATAATATAAAAGAGATCAGCTTGTGCCTCTGAATGCTTTTTTAAGGCGGATGTCGTGCATGCTTAGCTCTTTTAAAAAAAGGACTTTTCCATATATACGTATATAATATCTTGTCCGGCCATTAAGGCGCGGTAATATATATAGTATCTTGTCCGGCCATTAAGGCGCGGTCTTGTCCAGCCGTCAAGGCGCAGTGAAATATATGTAGTATCTTGTCTGGCCATTAAGGCGCGGTGAAATATATATTGTATCTTGTCCGGCTATTAAGGCGCGGTCTTGTCCGGCCATGTTGGCACGGTGTTATCTTGCTTGTCCATATAGGCGCAGTGTTATCTTGCCCGACCAAATAGGCGCGGTGTTATCTTGCCCTGCCATATAAGCACCGTATGTAAAAGTTACATATATAAATACATATAGCATGCATGAGAGTCCAATTAAAAGCTACCACTCTATTGGAGTGACGTAAGGTCGGTAACCTCTGATTTATATTATGGAACAATCATCATCGCTATATCTCACCTTGAAGGAACAATTATCATAAGGTGAGATCAACAACAATGAATAAAATCAAGAAAATCATGAAATAAGCTCAATAATCTCATAAAAGCATCAAATCGATAAGCTTTGGAATTTCTAGAAATAGGATCATCATCATCATGTTCAGCATAGAAAACATCTCATCTTTAGTATCATAAGAAGCTTTAAGAATCATGAACTTGTAGCTTTTGGAAACAAGATGGTTATGGAAACATTTATGAAATCATAAGATAGGAATCATGCCTCTGAAAGAAAGGGACTAGCCTTAACATACCTGTTCAACCTCTTATTACCTACGCTCATCCGCCTGAGTTTGTAAATATACATTCGAGAAGATTCGCATTATCGTTAGACTCATTGTTATATACTTATGCAAGGCTTTTATATTAAACCATTCTATATCCTGCCGAAAATCGGGCAACACCTCCCCTGTTTATATGCCTAGCCTGAAATCTCAATTCAACAACCAATCACAACAACAGCAAAACCAACTCCAACAACATCATAATCAATACCAAAATATTCAATAATACATCCCACACGATGTTTTTCCAATTTCTCAACCAAAAAAAATCGTCATATGATCATTTTATAGCTTTATCTCCGTAAATACATTAAATCAACATCAATAAGACAAGATTCATACCTTACTCCCGCTAGAACTGTAATATCTTCACTTTTCACCTTTAATCCAAGCCAACACTCGTCGCCATACGATTTGATAATCGCAACTATGCGCTGTCCGGATCAGAATCCGGGGATTATACTCGATTTGTGTAAAAACTTGGTGTATGGGAGTGGGAAGAGGTTTCCAAAAGTTTAGGGGAGTGTTTGGTGCTTTTTGGATGAATTAAGAGGGGGTAGACCCCCTTATATAAGGTTCCAGTATTACACCTCGGAAAAATCCTCCATTGTTGCCCAAGTGAATGGACCCACAAGGAGTACGAGTATCCGATATTTTCATGAGTAAGAAATAACATTTGACGACCCTAAGTAAGATTCCGTAGGCAATTGCAATAAGAGATAGGTTATGCTCCATAATGAATAATTATAGGTTCTGAAAATGTGGAAAGTTGCAGATCTGCATTTTGGCCAGTTGCACGTAAAATGAAATATGGACCGTAAAGTGGTTTACGGCCCGTAAACTGCCATGTCATATTTTGGCTTCCAAAACTTCAACTTTCTGCCAAATGATCAAATGGTTAAATACGGCCTGAATTATGGACCGTAAAGTGGTTTACGGCCCGTAAAATGTGTTCGTAAATCATCACGTCTCAGCCTGAGTTTCTGGTTCTGTTATGATTAAATACGACCACGAAGGACGGTCCATAAACTGGAATATGGACCGTAAACCAAGTTTACGACCACCGTGTTGTTCACTCCAGACCAGATTTTAAGTCATTAACTAAGGGATCCAAGTTTATTATTTCATTTCCACATTTCATCCCCTCTCTCTAAAACATCTCTCTATATTTATTCCACAAGATTTCAAGGATTATTAGTCATCAACAACACAAATTAAGTGAATCAAGTGTAAGGAAACCCATTAAGATTATTCAAGTCAAGAAAATGTTATTGAAGGAAAACTAGGGTTTTTGCTCAAGTGAAGTATTTCGACCAAGGCTCGTTCCTACAACATCTACGGTAAGATTTATGGTTTTTATATGTTGTTTAAGGTACTTGAGAGTTAAAATGCTTGGACATTAGATGAGTATAGAAAAATGGGTCATGAATGATGAAAAGTGACATTTTGAGAGATAGTTTGAATTGAACCATGATTCTTGTTGTGTTGTGATATGAATGTGTTATAGATGATGTTAAGATCATGAAAATGGGCATTGTATATGAATGGACGAAGTCGGGTGATATGACCATGAATATGGGTGAATTGGGAGCGAATTGAGAAATCTAGATAATGTGGTTAACGTAAATGATTAATGGCCGTTGTTATGGTATTGTGAATGTATTGTTGACGTTTGGGAGTTGAATTACGATATGGAGGAATGTTGTATAAATAAAGGAGATGCTGTCCGATTTTCTCTACCTTTAGCCATGTGTGCTAGTTGTCGATTCTAACAATAGTATGACTTTAATGAAGGTATAAACGCAACCGTTGAAAGAGGACGTGCAAGTGGTAAATAGTCGAACGAAAAGGTATGTAAGGCTAACCCTTCTTTCATAAGGCATGGTTCTTTGGCCAAACGTCTAAATCTTCTATAAGACAATGATTTGTTCAAATGATTTGATCTTCCGAGCTAGTAAGCTCACGATGCTTGATACGCTACGGCTGTACCAAGTTCCTCACATGACGAGTAGGCCTATCTGATACATGTAATGATAACAACGAAGATAGTGATAATGATTGTAATGATGATGAGAATAATATGATGTTAAAAGATGCCTACGGGCTGTTGTATGTATGTGTGACTATGAAGGGCTATAATAAGACCCCGAGCTTATGATGCCGGGTAGAATGTACGTATATAAATATGTATAGAGTGTGTATATGATTACGTAACGCGCGCACGCTGCTGCAGAAGGTACGAATAACCCTGAAGCCTTGGTAGGGCCAGGTATGTATGACCTTGAGCCTTGGTTGGCCAAGTATGTATGAAACACCAATCCTATATGGTCGGGTACGATATTCAAAAGCTATATATATATATATATATATATATATATGACATCAATATGAGTACGAATATGCTAAGGATATGTAAATGTTGTGCAAAGGCTATGTATAAGCAATGTATATGAGATGTAGACGCTAGGAATATGAATATGAATGGGAACATGAATACGAATACAAAAATGAATGTGAAGGTAAATAAGTACGGATACGGATGTATGTACACGGATACGCAAAAGAATTGGGCTGTCCTTATGGAAAAGCAAGTAAGTTCCATGACGATGATATTATTATCTCCCATCCTATGTTGTCTCATATGTTGTATATTATGCTTCTATATTGTTGTTGATCATGCTTTACATACTCAGTACATTCCTCGTACTAACGTCCTTTTGTTTGTGGACGCTGCGTCATGCCCGCAGGTGCACAGGGAAACAGGCTCGATCCATAGCTACATTCTCAGAGACTACATAGCAAAGCTCCATTTTCTTCGGAGCCATAACTTTTGGGTACTTATTCTTTTGTGTACATAATTATGGGCATAGCGGGGTCCTGTCCCGCTTATGTGACATGTTATACTCCTCTTAGAGGCTCGTAGACATGTGTATGTGGTTAGATGTGTTTGGCCTTGTCGGCCTATATTTTGTATACCATTATGTTGGCCTCGTCGGCCCATGTACATTAATGTGGCATAGATGCCTATGATGATATAAAGAGGTTGTTGTCCAAAGGGACTAGTATGATTGATGGATAGAAATGTATGTTTTTACTATGTGGCTTACCTAGATGTTATGTGAAAGTATGTCAAGCGGTGCCTGGGTGGGATAGCACCGGGTGCCCGTCACGGCCCCCTAGTCGGGCCGTGACAAAAGTAGTATAAGAGCAGTTCAGTTCTAGGGTGTGTCTACGAGCCGTGTCTAGTAGAGTCTTGGTTATGGGTGTGTTGCGCGCCACAGTTATAACAAGAAGCTGCAGACATTTTAGGAATAAATGACATTCTTTCTTCATAAGAATCGTGCGATAGAGCTATGATATAAGAAATTCTTATTCCTTAATCGTGTGTTGTGTATTTCAAAAATGCCTAGAAAGAGAAAAGCTACAGCAGCCCAAAAGGGCAAGACGGTGGCAGAAAAGCGGGCTGAAAGAGCACCGCCACCGGTAGTAGAGGAAAGTGAGTCCCAGAATGCGGCTCAATCTCAGTCCTCCCAGACAGAGCCTATTACTGAGGAGCGTGAGGGAGCCTCAGCCCCAGCTCCAGCACCTCCGGCTCCTCCACCGGACGCTCCAGGCCAAGATGTGAAAGAGGCCATACATTAGCTTACTCAGTTGGTTGCGGCCCAGACTCAGAGGCAAAGTACAGGGCAAGGTGATAGGGCTGTTAGTGCAAGGGCCCGTGATTTCATTACCTTAAACCCTCCGGAATTCTTTGGGTCAAAGCCGGAGGAGGACCCTTAGGATTTCATCGATGGTATGTTGAGGACGCTTAGATTGATACATGCTTCGGACACCGAATCGGTGGAGTTAGCGTCGTATAGATTGAGAGATGTCTCGATCCAATGGTATACAGTTTGGATGGCTTCACGGGGAGCCAATGCACCTCCCCCGGTATGGCAAGAGTTTGTTGATGCTTTTCTCTGACACTATATGCCTCTGGAAGTTCGGCGAGCTAGAGCCGATAAGTTCTTAAATTTGAGGCAAGGTAGTGTGAGTGCTCTAGAGTATAGTCTCCGCTTCAATTCCTCGGCTAGGTATACTTCGGCCATGGTAGCGGACATGGGTGACCGAGTGCACCGATTTGTGAAAGGCCTAGGGCCACACTTGATGGATAGATGCCTGACTGCGTCCCTTCAGGAAAGTATGGATATTGGCCGCATTCAGGCCCATGCTCAGAACTTAGAAGAAAGCTTGCAACCGCAAAGAAGTGAACGCGAGCAAGATAGGGGCCATAGCAAGAGGGCCAGATCTTCGGGTCCGATGAGTGAGTTTATAGGTGGGCACAGGCAGCAGTTTGCCAGGCATTCGGGCTATTCTATGACCAGTGCACCTCCACGGTTTTCAGGCCAGAGATTTGATAGATCTGCTCGTGCAGGGCCGAGTCCGAGTTCTTCAGGGTCCCAGTTTAGAGGTGATTCGGGTTAGGCGAGGCCGCCCGTGCCACGATGTTACCAGTGTGGGAAGTTGAATAGGGGTCAATGCTGATCAGGTTCAGATGGTTGCTATTCGTGTGGTCGGCCAGGCCATATTATGAATGATTGCCCCTCGGTTCATGGTAGAGGTAGGACCTAACCTTCAGGGTCAGTAGCCGGATCTTCATCTTCTATGCGCCCTATGGGGCCAGGTTCACAAGCGCCAGTCGGCCATGGTAGAGGCGGAGGGAGAGCTCCCAGTTCTAGCGGTCCCCAGCACCGTATTTATGCTTTGGCTGGACGCCAAGATCTGGAGTCTTCTCTTGACGTGGTCACAGGTATATTATCGTTATTCTCTCATGATGTATATGCTTTGATTGATCCGGGCTCCACATTGTCCTATGTTACTCCATATATTGCGGGTCGATTTAGAGTCGAACCGGAGTCAATCAAACCTTTTGAGGTGTCTACACCCGTGGGTGAATCGGTAATAGCTAGTCGGGTATATAGAAATTGTGTAATTGTGATTTATGATCGTCGTACCATGATTGACTTGCATGAGTTAGAAATGGTGGATTTTTATGTTATTATGGGCATGGATTGGTTGGCTTCTTGTTATGCCAATGTGGATTGTAGGATGAAAATGGTTCGTTTCCAATTTCCGGGAGAACTAGTTTTAGAATGGAAAGGGAATACAACATCACCAAAAGGTAGGTTTATTTCCTATATAAAGGCAAGGAAAATGATCACGAAAGGGTCCATTTATCATCTAGTGCGAGTCCAAGATGTAGAAGCTGAGTCGCCGACTCTACAGTCAGTTCCAGTGGTGAATGAATTTCCGAATGTGTTCCCGGAAGAACTTCCAGGCCTTCCTCCCGAGCGGGAATTTGATTTTGCTATTGATGTGCTGCCAGGCACTAAGCCTATATCTATTCCTCCTTATAGAATGGCTCCCGCATAATTGAAGGAGTTGAAAGAACAATTGAAAGACTTGCTTGAAAAAGGCTTCATTAGGCCTAGTTCGTCCCCGTGGGGAGCACCCGTATTGTTTGTCCGAAAGAAAGATGGCTCTTTGCGAATGTGCATTGATTATCGGCAGTTGAATAAAGTGATGATTAAGAACAAATATCCTCTTCCGAGGATTGATGATTTATTTGATCAATTGCAAGGTGCCAAATGGTTTTCAAAGATAGATTTGAGGTCCGGGTATCACCAAGTGAGAGTTAGGGGGAAAGATATCCCTAAGACGGCCTTCAGGACAAGATACAGTCATTTTGAGTTCCGGGTAATGTCATTTGGGCTAACAAATGCGTCGGCAGTGTTTATGGATTTGATGAACGATGTGTTCAGGCCCTTTCTGGATTTATTTGTGATTGTATTCATCGATGACATCTTGGTGTATTCTAGATCCGAGGCACAACATGCGGATCATTTGCGAACTGTCCTTGGAGTTCTTCGAACTCGAGAGTTGTTTGCAAAATTCTCCAAGTGTGAGTTTTGGTTGAACTCAGTTACATTTCTAGGGCACATTGTTGCAGCCGATGGTATTCGAGTAGATAGCCAAAAGATTGAGGCTGTGAAGACTTGGCCACGGCCCACGACTCCTACGGAGGTTCGTAGCTTTCTGGGCTTAGCAGGATATTACCGGAGATTTTTTGGAGGTTTATCTTCTATTTCAGAACCCCTCACAAAGTTAACCCAGAAATCGGCAAAGTTTCAATGGACAGATGCTTGTGAACATAGCTTCCAAGAGTTGAAAGATAGGTTGACTTCTGCCCCAGTCTTGACACTTCCAGAAGGATTGGAAGGATATGTTGTATAGTGCGATGCTTCAGGTGTTGGGCTAGGCTGTGTATTGATGCAACATGGTAAGGTCATTGGATATGCTTCAAGGCAATTACGGAAACATGAACAGAACTATCTGACCCACGATCTAGAATTGGCTGCAGTGGTTCATGCATTAAAGATATGGAGACATTATTTATATGGTGTCCATGTGGATATTTATACGGACCACAAGAGCCTTCAGTATATTTTCAAGCAGAAAGAGTTGAATTTGCGGCAACGACGATGGTTAGAATTGCTAAAAGATTACGATGTTGATATCTTGTATCACCCTGGAAAGGCGAATGCTATGGCTGATGCTCTTAGCCGCAGATCGATGGAAGTTTATGTGATGTACGACCAGAGAAGAGAGAAATGGCCCGTGAGCTCCAGCAGTTAGCTAGCCTAGGAGTTCGAGTAGTGGACTCAGGTAGCAGAGGAACTACAATTCAGAATTCGGCAGTCTCGTCGCTAGTAGCAGAAACGAAAGAGCGGCAATACGAAGATTCCATGCTAATGCAGTACAGAGACTCACTCCCTCAGAAAGAGGAGTCATCATTCGATATTTCAGGAGACGGAGTTCTCCGATGTCGAGGCAGATTATGTGTTCCCGATGTGGCAGACTTACACCACCAAATAATGAGGGAAGCCCATTGTTCCCGCTATTCTATCCACACCGAAGCGATGAAGATGTATCTTGATCTTAAGTCTATATATTGGTGGAATGGGATGAAGAAAGATATAGCGGAATTCGTAGCTCAATGTCCCAATTGTCAACAGGTGAAAATGGAGCACCAAAGGCCGGGTGGATTGTTGCAAGCCACAGAAATCCCAACTTGGAAGTGGGAAGTGATTAACATGGACTTCATTTCAGGCTTACCCCATTCTCGACGTAAGTATTACTCTATATGAGTGATTGTGGATAGACTCACCAAGTCAGCTCATTTCTTACCGGTCAGAACGACCTATGTGGCAGAAGATTATGCAGAGCTTTATCTTAGGGAGATAGTGAGGCTCCATGGTGTTCTAGTATCTATTATCTCTAATAGAGGGACTCAGTTTACAGTTAATTTCTGGAAGTCTTTCCAAGAGGGTTTAGGGACCCAAGTGAACCTTAGCACAACATTTCATCCGCAGACCAATGGGCAAGCTGAACGCACCATCCAGACTCTTGAAGATATGTTGCGAGCATGTATGATAGATTTTGGAGGTAATTGGGATGATCATTTGCCACTCATTGAATTTGTTTACAACAATAGTTATCATTCTAGCATTCAAATGGCACCGTATGAGGCTTTATATGGGTGAAAGTGTAGATCCCCAATCGGGTGGTTCGAAACAGGAGAGGCTAAATTGATTGGGCCAGACTTGGTCCAGCATGCCATAGAGAAAGTCAAGCTCATACAAGATAGGTTGTTGGCCGCTCAAAGTCGTCAAAAGTCCTATGCGGATAATCGTCGAAGAGACTTAGAGTTCCAAGTGAAATATTGGGTGTTCTTGAAAGTATCGCCAATGAAGGGCGTTAGAGATTTGGCAAGAAGGGGAAGCTTAGTCCCCGATACATTGGGCCTTATGAGATTGTGCGCAAAGTGGGCAAAGTGGCCTATGAATTAGATCTACCTCCGGATTTGGAGTCAGTCCATCCAGTTTTTCATGTCTCAATGCTTTGAAAATGTGTTGGGGATCCTACTAGGATCGTCCTAGTAAACGATGTGCTAGTGACAGAAAAATTGACTTATGAAGAGGTACCCATTGCCATACTAGATAGGCAAGACGGAGGCTTAGAAACAAAGAAGTGGCCTCAGCAAGGTTTTATGGAGAAGCAGTAAACGAGAAGAAATGACATGGGAAGCGGAGGAAAGTATGCGATCCCGATACCCGCATTTGTTTCAGCCCTTGGAGGAGATCCAAGATGAGATATCAAGATCATGAGGTAGGTATGTTTCCTTTTATGCGTTTTGGTCGTGTGTGGCCAAATTTTATTGCTATTATGTTGTGGCCCTGAGAGGCATCGATATTATGGGTTGTTGTGATAGGATGGTAGTGCCATATTATAGGGGAGACTCTGGCGAAATTTTTATAGAATCCCTGAAGACTTTAATATTCGAGGATGAATGTTCTTAAAGGGGGAAGAATGTTACACCTCGGAAAAATCCTCCATTGTTGCCCAAGTGAATGGACCCGCGAGGAGTACGAGTATCCGATATTTTCATGAGTAAGAAATAACATTTGACGACCCTAAGTAAGATTCCGAAGGAAATTGCAATAAGAGATAGGTTATGCTCCATAATGAATAATTATAGGTTCTGAAAATGTGGAAAGTTGCAACTATGCATTTTGGCCAGTTGCACGTAAAATGAAATACGGATCGTAAAGTGGTTTACGGCCCATAAACTTCCATGTCGTATTTTGGCTTTCAAAACTTCAACTTTCTGCCAAATGATCAAATGGTTAAATATGACCTGAAATACGGACCGTAAAGTGGTTTACGGGCCGTAAACTGTGTCCGTAAATCACCACGTCTCAGCCTGAGTTTCTGGTTCTGTTATGATTAAATACGACCATGAAGGACGGTCCGTAAACTGGAATACGGACCGTAAACCAAGTTTACGACCACTGTGCTGTTCACTCCAGACTAGATTTTAAGTCATTAACTAAGGGATCCAAGTTTATTATTTCATTTCCACATTTCATCCTCTCTCTCTAAAACGTCTCTCTACATTTATTCCACAAGATTTCAAGGATTATTAGTCATCAACAACACAAATCAAGTGAATCAAGTGTAAGGAAACCCATTAAGATTATTCAAGTCAAGAAAATGTTATTGAAGGAAAACTAGGGTTTTTGCTCAAGTGAAGTATTTCGACCAAGGCTCGTTCCTACAACATCTACGGTAAGATTTATGGTATTTATATGTTGTTTAAGGTACTTGAGAGTTAAAATGCTTGGACATTAGATGAGTATAGAAAAATGGGTCATGAATGATGAATAGTGACATTTTTAGAGATAGTTTGAATTGAACCATGATTCTTGTTGTGTTGTGATATGAATGTGTTATAGATGATGTTAAGATCATGAAAATGGGCATTGTATATGAATGGACGAAGTCGGGTGATATGACCATGAATATGGGTGAATTGGGAGCAAATTGAGAAATCTAGATAATGTGGTTAACGTAAATGATTAATGGCCATTGTTATGGTATTGTGAATGTATTGTTGAAGTTTGGGAGTTGAATTATGATATGGAGGAATGTTGTATAAATAAAGGAGATGCTGTCCGATTTTCTCTACCTTTAGCCATGCGTGCTAGTTGTCGATTCTAACAATAGTATGACTTTAATGAAGGTATAAACGCAACCGTTGAAAGAGGACGTGCAAGTGGTAAATAGTCGAACGAAAAGGTATGTAAGGCTAACCCTTCTTTCATAAGGCATGGTTCTTTGGCCAATCGTCTAAATCTTCTATAAGACAATGATTTCTTCAAATGATTTGATCTTCCGAGCTAGTAAGCTCACGATGCTTGATACGTTACGGTTGTACCAAGTTCCTCATATGACTAGTAGGCCTATCAGATAGATGTAATGATAACAACAAAGATAGTGATAATGATTGTTATGATGATGAGAATAATATGATGTTAAAAGATGCCTACGGGCTGTTGTATGTATGTGTACCTATGAAGGGCAATAATAAGACCCCGAGCTTATGATGCCGGGTAGAATGTACGTATATGAATATGTATAGAGTGTGTATATGATTACGTAACGCGCGCACACTTCTGCAGAAGGTACGGATAACCCTGAAGCCTTGGTAGGGCCAGGTATGTATGACCTTAAGGCTTGGTTGGCCAAGTATGTATGAAACACCGATCCTATATGGCCGGGTACGATATTCAAAAGCTATATAAAAGCTATATATATATATGACATCAATATGAGTACGAATATGCTAAGGATATGTAAATGTTGTGCAAAGGCTATGTATAAGAAATGTATATGAGATGTAGACGCTAGGAATATGGATATGAATGGGAACATGAATACTAATACGAAAATGAATGTGAAGGTAAATAAGTACGGATATGGATGTATGTACACAGATACGCAATAGAATTGGGCTTTCCTTGTGGAAAAGCAAGTAAGTGCCATGACGATGATATTATTATCTCCCATCCTATGTTGTCTCATATGTTGTATATTATGCTTCTATATTGTTGTTGATCAAGCTTTGCATACTCAGTACATTCCTCGTACTGATGTCCTTTTGTTTGTGAACGCTGCGTCATGCCCGCAGGTGCACAGGGAGACAGGCTCGATCCATAGCTACATTCTCATAGACTACATAGCAAAGCTCCATTTCCTTCGGAGCCATAACTTTTGGTTACTTATTCTTTTGTGTACATAATTATGGGCATAGCGGGGTCCTGTCCTGATTATGTGACATGTTATACTCTTCTTAGAGGCTCGTAGACATGTGTATGTGGTTAGATGTGTTTGGCCTTGTCGGCCTATATTTTGTATACCACTGTGTTGGCCTCGTCGGCCCATGTACATTAATGTGGCATAGATGCCTATGATGATATAAAGAGGTTGTTGTCCAAAGGGACTAGTATGATTGATGGATAGAAATGTATGTTTTTACTATGTGGCTTACCTAGACGTTATGCGAAAGTATGTCAAGGGGTGCCCGGGTGGGATAGCACCGAGTGCCCGTCGCGGCCCCCTAGTCGGGCCATGACAAAAGTGGTATCAGAGCAGTTCCGTCCTAGGGTGTGTCTACGAGCCGTGTCTAGTAGAGTCTTGGTTATGGGTGTGTTACACGCCACACTTATAAACAAGAAGCTGCAGATATTTTAGGAATAAATGACCTTCTTTCTTCATAAGAATCGTGCGATAGAGCTATGATATAAGAAAATCTTGTTCCTTAATCGTGTGTTGTGTATTTCAGAAATGCCTAGAAAGAGAAAAGCTACAGCAGCCCAAAAGGGCAAGACGGTGGCAGAAAAGCGGGCTGAAAGAGCACCGCCACCGGTAGTAGAGGAAAGTGAGTCCCAGAATGCGGCTCAATCTCAGTCCTCCCAGACAGAACCTATTACTGAGGAGCGTGAGAGAGCCTCAACCCCAGCTCCAGCACCTCCGGCTCCTCCACCGGACGCTCCAGGCCAAGATGTGAAAGAGGCCATACATTAGCTTACTCAGTTGGTTGCGGCCCAGACTCAGAGGCAAAGTACAGGGCAAGGTGATAGAGCTGTTAGTGCTTGGGCCCGTGATTTCATTACCTTAAACCCTCCGGAATTCTTTGGGTCAAAGCTGGAGAAGGACCCTCAGGATTTCATCGATGGTATGTTTAGGACGCTTCGATTGATACATGTTTCGGACACCGAATCGGTGGAGTTAGCGTCGTATAGATTGCGAGATGTCTCGATCCAATGGTATACAATTTGGATGGCTTCACGGGGAGCCAATGCACCTCCCCCGGTATGGCAAGAGTTTGTTGTTTAGTTTTTTTGACACATATTCGTGATACCAGTGCAGATACTCCATTCCTTGATTCAGTCCCTGTGGTATACGAGTTTGCGGATGTGTTCCCCGCGGACTTGCCTATTATGCCACCGGATCGTGATATTGACTTCAGAATTGAGTTAGACCCAGGGACTCGTACTATCTCCATCCCACCTTATAGGATGGCACCAACAGAACTTAAAGAACTGAAAGAACAGTTGTAAGATCTTCTGAATATGGGATTTAGTCGCCCAAGTGCCTCTTTGTGGGGTGCTCTCTGTGCTGTTTGTTAAGAAAAAGGATGGGTCGATGCGTATGTGCATTGATTACCGTCAGTCGAATAAGGTAACAGTCTAAAACAAGTATCCCATTCCACATATTGATGACTTGTTTGATCAGTTACAAGGAGCTTCTGTGTTCTCCAAAATTGATTTAAGATCAGGGTACTATCAGTTGAATATTCGGGCAGAGGATGTTCTTAAAACTGCTTTTCGGACTAGGTATGGGCACTATGAGTTCTTGGTTGTGTCTTTTGGGCTTACAAATGCCCCAACTGCATTCATGGACTTAATGAACAGTGTGTTTAAGCCCTATTTAGACTCATTCATAGTGGTGTTCATTGATGATATCCTAGTGTGCTCTAGTAGTAAGAAAGAGCATGAGAAACATTTGAGAATTGCTTTTAAAGTATTGCGAGGGAAGGAATTGTATGCTAAATTCTCCAAGTGTGAATTCTGGTCGTCTTCTGTGTCTATCTTGAGGCATGTTATTTCGAAAGAGGGTATTATGGTGGATCCTAAAAAAATTCAGGCAGTCAAGGAAGGGCTAGGCCCAGGTCAGTGACCAAGATCCGTAATTTTATGGGTCTGGCTAGCTACTATTGTCGGTTTGTGAAAGGATTTGCCTCTATTGCTTCTCATTTGACCCGTTTGACCAAGAAAGAGGTACTGTTTCAGTGGTCTGAAGAGTGTGAGGAGAGCTTTCAAAAGCTCAAAACACTGTTGACCACAATACCGATTCTAGCATTGCCCACGGAGGGCAAGGATTTTGTTATTTACTATGATGCTTCACGTTCTGGTTTGGGTGCTGTTTTGATGCAGGAAAGGAAGTTGATTGCTTATGCTTCTCAGCAGTTGAAGGTGCATAAAAAGAACTATCCTACTTATGATCTAGAATTGGCAGCGGTGGTATTTGCATTGAAAATATGGAGGCACTACTTGTATGGTGTCCATTGTGAGGTGTACACAAACCATCTCAGTTTGCAGCATGTGTTCACTCAGAAAGATCAGAACTCTAGACTACGGAGATAGATGGAACTGTTAAAATACTATGACATCACCATTTTGTATCACCCTGGTAAGGCTAATGTAGTTGCTGACGTATTGAGCAGGAAGTCGGCTAGTATGGGAAGTCTGGCTCGTTTGATCTCTTATGAGCGTCCGTTGGCTAGGGAGGTGCAGACTCTAGCTAACAGTTTTATGAGACTGGATATTTCTAACAAAAGCAAGGTGTTGGCTTGTGTTGAGGCGCGGTCATCATTTTTAGAGCAGATTAAAGCTAAGCAGTTCGAAGATGCTAAGCTATGTAAAATATGTTATAAGGTGTTGCGTGGTGAGGCTAAAGAGGTCGTGATTGATGAGGAGGGCGTGCTGTGGATCAAAGGGCGAGTGTGTGTGTGCCACGTATGGGTGACTTAATTAAGACCATTCTGACAGAGGCTCATATTTCGAGGTATTCTATCCATCCTGGTGCCACTAAGATATATCGTGATTTGAGGCAACATTACTGGTGGACTAGGATGAAGAGTGATATAGCAGAGTTCGTTGCTCAGTGTCTAAATTGCTAACAGGTGAAGTATGAACATCAAAAACCTGGGGGTACGTTGCAGATGATGCCCATTCTTGAGTGGAAGTGGGAAAGAATAGCCATGGATTTCGTGGCGGGCCTTTCAAAGACGCTAGGGAAGTTTGACTCTATCTGGGTTATTGTTGACAGGCTACTAAGTCTGCCCACTTTATTCCGGTGAAGATTACTTATGATGCGAAGAAATTAGCTAAGGTTTACATTCGAGAGGTGCTTAGACTCCACGGGGTCCCTATATCCATAGTGGCCAACAGGGGCACCACGTTCACATCCAGGTTATAGGAGTGTTTGCATGAGGAATTGGGTACGAAGTTAGATCTTAGCATAGCCTTCCATCCTCAGACTGACGGGCATTCTGAGCGAACTATTCAGGTTCTTGAGGATATGCTTCATGCGTGTGTGATAGATTTCGGTGGGCGTTGGGATCAGTTCTTGCCCTTAGCCGAATTTGCTTATAATAATAGCTATCACTCGAGTATTGATATGGCCCCATTTGAAGCGTTGTATGGAAGGAGGTATAGGTCTCCTATTGGATGGTTTGATGCATTTGAGGTGAGACCGTGGGGTACTGACCTTCTGAGAGAATCCCTAAAGAAGGTGAAGGTGATTCAAGCCAAGCTTTTGGCAGCATAGAATAGGCAGACGGAGTATGTGGACTGTAAGGTCCGAGTTCTTGAGTTTGAGGAAGAAGAGCAAGTGCTGTTGAAAGTCTCACCCATAAAGGGTGTGATGAGGCTTGGGAAGAAGGGCAAGCTTAGCCCGAGGTTCATTGGTCCATTTGAGATTCTCAAACATGTGGGAGAGGTAGCTTACAAGTTGGCTTTACCTCCGGGTTTATCAGGCGTTCATCCGGTGTTCCACGTGTCGATGTTGAAGAGGTACCACGGCGATAGTTCCTATATCATTCGTTGGGATTCGATTTTGTTGGATGAAAATCTGTCAGATGAGGAAGAGCCTGTTGCTATCTTAGATAGGGATGTTCGCAAGTTGAGGTCCAATAAAATAGCCTCTATGAAAGTTCAATGGAAGAATTGACCAGTGGAAGAAGCTACTTGGGAGACAGAGTCCGATATGCGTAGCAAATACCCTCAGCTTTTCGCCCAGTCAGGTAACTCCTCCCTAGTTTTCTCACCCTTGTCCGTTCGGGGACGAATGGTGTTTTAATTGGTATCTGGTGTAACGACCCTGCCGGTCGTTATGGGGAATTAGGACTATGTTGGGAATTCCGAGGCCGAGGTTAGATTTGTAGGGCGTCTTTTGTATGTGTGCATGTTTTATGTTGTGTTTAGAGGACTTGGATGAAATGTGGGGTGATAGGGGGAAAAACTGGACAAAAAGCGAGCTCACTGCCCAAAACGGTCGGCTACGGCGGTGGGTGGGCCGCTTCCAGCGGCCTGCCATTTGTCGGGTGGCCGCTATGGCGGACGATTGACCGCTATAACGGTGAGTTGACAGCCATAGCAGGGAGCGTAATTCCTTTGGGACCGCTATAGTGGGATCGCTGCAGTGGCGTGATGACCGCTGTAGCAGTCGACGAAAAATAGTGGCTCGAAATTGGCTCGAAATTTTTATACTTAGTCTCATATTCTCTATTCATAAAACACCAACACACTTCCCAACAAACACCTAGAGAGAATTTTCAAGGTAGGGCAAGATAACATTGAGAGGTAAGTTCCATTGCTTTTATTCTATCATTCCCTTCCCTTTTATTATGGTAATAATACCATGGGTCTTTAATGGTGAAAGTAAAGTAGAAACCCTAGGATGTCAATAAACCTTCTAAACTTGAGAGGTTGGGGTTATTATCGCTTGTTTACCATTTATATGGATTGATCAGTTGCTAATTGTCATAAATTTAACATTGAATATAATAAACTAAGTGATTTGGGACCTAGAGTTCTATAAAAATGGTGTCTTTGCCATAGGAAACTGTTTGTAATGGAATGTCGGATAGAATGTTGTATAAATTTATGGTAATGAATATTAGGGGCCTTGTGTTACACCTCAGAAATTTCTCCGCGAATGTAGAATGAATAGACCAACGAAGATGTTACATCCTGTGTTCTCATGCGTTGGAAAGTGTGCGAGTTAAATGATATTAGTAACGGACACGAGGTTATCCCCCAAGCTTATAGGTGGTTAAAGTGATGGTACATATGTACCGTAAGGATTTGAAGTTAAATAAATCAAAGAAAATAAGTTTTGTCAAGGTTCAAAATTTATTCGAATGAAATACGGTCCAAGCTATAATATCCTGCATTTTGGACTAGAAAATTTGACCGTCCAACATGAAAAAATTTATCCGAGCCTTGAGGATTTGTTCATATTCAAGTATGGAATCAAGAGATCAATGTGTAAAAGGAATGACGTCCCGAAATTATTTAAGACTCGAAAGTGGAATGACGGTGATTGGAAATTAAGTGGGGGCAAGTGTTGGGATTGCCATGCCCACGTGGGACAGAGGAAAATAAAGGGCCATATGACTAATAGCATATATACATCCTGGTGGTGTCATATATTAATGATGAGTAGATATAGGATTTTCAAGAAGGTTACACGTGTAAAGCTAATGAAGATTCCATTAGTCTTTCATTTTGGTTCATTGGTATTTTTGGTACAACAATTGGTGCTGCAGCATTTTCCCTTCCAAGTTTAAACTCTAGGTATTAAATTCTACCACAAAAATGTACCAGCAACCATGTAAAATTCCCTTTTAACGATCAGATTGTTGCCAATAACATTGCACCAAGATGTAATCCATTTTTGGAAAGTCTAACATGAAAACTTTGAGATGAATCCTTTTGCAAAAGA
This sequence comes from Lycium barbarum, assembly GCF_019175385.1. Lineage (NCBI taxonomy): Eukaryota > Viridiplantae > Streptophyta > Magnoliopsida > Solanales > Solanaceae > Lycium > Lycium barbarum. Next base: position 53,153,366 of record NC_083346.1, read on the forward strand.
AAAAAAACGTACTAGCTATATACGTATTACCTTCTCAACTTGTGAACAAAGGAGCTGCAACGTTTGGAATTAAAAGTTCTCTTTCATTGAAGTAAGAACGCAAAGAACGACATAGAGGTTATACTCACGTCGGTTTCCTCCGAATCCTAGGGAATTGGAGATTTCTTCGAAATGAAGTAAGGTGGAAGAAGAGTACTTCTTGGCATATAAGGTAAGAAATATCCTCTCCTAAATGTATTGGAGTTATCCGAGTCGAATCTACGCTGCTAGATGAAAGAAATACGAAAGTTATATCAGAAATCGGATAAATTATTATTGTTATCGTGTGGGCTATTTGGTGATTGTTATGAGTTACTTTGTGGGCTGGAATATCATGGGAATTGGTTGTAGTTGTAGTAGTTGTTTTTTTTGTTGCCATTATATTATGTATATCCGAAAATAACGAAGTGTATACAAGCATTAGTATACGAAGGTATATTTGGCTGTTTTGGAAATGATATAAGAATGGATTTGATTCTATTTGAATATGTAATTGTTGATATTGTTGTTGGTATTGTGACTGATATTTTGGCTAAGTTGGAATCACGAGGATTATTATGTTTTTAGGGAAGATGCTGCCCGAATATCGTTAGATTTCTAAGTAATTAAGGATTGGTTTGAAAGAGTATCCTAACTTGATTATTGGCATATTTGGTATTGTTTGTAGATTGGTGATGCCCGAGACCTAAGTTATGGTTAAATTGAGAAGCGACAAGGTATGTAAAGCTAACCCTTCTTTCTTTTTGGAATGATCTTTATGAAACAAACAGATGACGTGTATATGACTCCAAAGAAGCTCATATTCTTAGAGACACTAGGATGGTTAATGTTCTTGATTTCCATAAGTTGTTTCATATTGTCTCGATATGTGTCTATGATTCCCGAAGTTCTATTTGACATAATTCATAATGACGTTTGAGGGATACTTGACATGACTGCCTTCGTTGATATTCAAGTGTTAGTTCATTCTATCTATTCTATCGAGTCTCAGATGATGATTTGATTTGCATATGGTTACTCACTTCTCTGCTCGTGCATGCTGTTATTATATCTTTCACCGAGTCCCGGGCCGGGTATGTTTTCGTGCACAGTTTCACTGCATTGTTCACCGAGTCCCTCACTAGAGGGCCGGGTACGGTATATATATATATGATGATGTGATAATGTAATGATCTGATGATATGATGATGTGATTATGGCGCCAAGGATGGCAGGTGATGACTTTATTCATCGATAATAGGCCGGGTATGATATATGATATTGATATGCATGATTTACATTTCATAAGACAAGTGTATTAGTATTTTGAATGTCATACTTGTCTCCTGTGATCCCTATTTCAGTCATGATCCTCTTTATTGTATTTCATGCTTTATATACTCAGTACATATCTCGTACTGACCCCCTTTCTTCGGGGGGCTGCGTTTCATGCCCGCAGGTACAGATAATCGGTTTGGTGATCCTTCAACATAGGACTTCTACTCAGCTGTCTTGGAGAGTTTCGTTGTTCCGGAGTCTAGACTTTTGGTACAGATCTTCTAATGTACATGTATATGCTTATCCAGGTGTACGGCGGGGCCCTGTCCCGTCATATTTCACTATTAGTACTCTTAGAGGTCTGTAGACATGTGTGTGGGTTGTGTACAGATTATGATCAGCTGTGTCTATATAGTTATTATGGAAGTTCTGTTGTTGTAGCAGCCTTGCCGGCTTGCATATGTTATCGTTTCGTAGTGGCAGCCTTGTCGGCTTGCATATGTTATCGTTTCGTAGTGGCAGCCTTGTCGGCTTGTGTAATATAATGATATGTAGTGGCAGCCTTGTCGGCTTGCGTGGCATATTGATATATATATATATATATATAGTGGCAGCCTCGTCGGCTTGCGTATGTTATTTCGTTGTGATTGATTGAGGACCTATTGTATCAGTCCGACTATGTTTAACAGGTACATATGGGTGTCCATCTCGGGCACTAGTCATGGCCCACGGGGCTGGGTCGTGACAAAAGTGGTATCAGAGCAGTTCATCCTCGGAGTGTATACAGACCGTGTCTAGTAGAGTCTTATTTATCGGTGTGTTGTGCACCACATCTATAAACAAGAATGTTATACCCCGTATATTTATACATCGAATTATCCGCAAGCAAATCGACTCAAGTTAAAGGCAGAATCATTTTCGGACAAAAAGTAGAAACTTTTAATTTTCAATTTTAATTAGAACATAAATTGTTTATAAATTGTATTTAGTGTAAAAATATTATTATTGGAGATTAGGAATTAATTAATTGTGATTAGATTATTAAGTGGGAATTAGTAATTAAATAAATTAATTAAAGTTAATTATACTAGTAGGCCCCACCCGTTTTTTTTTTAAAAGGCGAAAAACACATGCCACATTAGGGGGGCACGTGTAGGAACCAAGGGCTACATATATATGGTGGCTTGATGATTCATAAGTCATCAACAATTTGCAATTGAAGAACTAAAAAAAAAAAAAAAAGAGCAAGAAATAAAGCTCTCGGCTGTGGAACATTTTTAGCCGAGAGAGAAGTTGAAGGAAAGAGGAATAGGAGGTGTGGAATTATTTTAGCATCCAAGTAATTAACAATATTAAGAAGCCAAGTTTGTTAAGGTATGATTTAATATTTTTTAGCACGTTTTGGAGGTGATTAAACTTGTATAAATTGGTAAATTGTGATGAATGTGAGAAGTTGTAGATGTTGATGTTAAAATTTAAATTTAGCCGTGTAGGGGGCTGATTTAATTAGACATGGTAAATTAATTTTAAGTTGCATTATAGTTGTTGTTGTTGTCATGGATCGTGTGACGAAAGTAAAGGAATTTGATAATTTAAGTAAAAGTTATGGTGTTGTGGATATATTGTCATCCTTCTTAAGTTGAGGAGATTAAAGATATAACTATGTCTATATGTTGTCGTTGGTATTTCTGTGTTAACAGGAGGACAATTGGAAATTCGGGATAGGCATATAGGGGAAATGCTGCCCGATTTTCTTTAGCTAATAGAAAACCCTAAGCGAGAATATATAAGCTAAAATATAGGTTTTATAAGAAATGGGCTATATATTTGTAAACTAGGAAATATGGTTACTAACGATAACGTAATTCTCATATTAAATAGGCTAAAAGAGCGACGAGGCGAATGGATTCACGAATAGTCGCTAACAGGTATGTAAAGCTGTCCCTTCTTTCTTTTGGCATGTCTTAGATTTAAGTGATGAAAAATATGAGCTTTGGGGTAATCCTATTCATAAGTCTTGAGTGTGTTTCATGATTCTTATTCACTTCTTGATGTTAGAACTCTTAAGTAATTGAGCTCCCTTCTTCAGTTTCCTATACGATGGATAATAGTCGATATATATAAGCTCCTATTCTGTTCCGAAGGGAACACCCATAAGGTGCCAGTTGAGTTGTGTATATGGTTTTACTAATGATTTTGAGGAAATTAGTTTTATACTAAAGGAAACATAAAGTTTGATTTTCAAAACCACTCTGAAGGGAGTGCGAGATTTTACTACTTCATTTCATTTACGATTTATGTTTACACTCCATAGCACCATCCCTTTGTATGGGTATTTGTGGATTAAGTTGTGTTGACATGGTTGTGATACTAAGCCGGAAGCGGCTGCCCGAAGGGGCCATCATTATTAAGCCGGAAGCGGCTGCCCGAAGGAGCCATCATTATTAAGCCGGAAGTGGCTGCCCGAAGGGGCTATCATTATTAAGCCGGAAGCGGCTGCCCGAAGGGGCCATCATTATTATGCCGGAAGCGGCCATCCGAAGGGATTATTGTGTTATTATGACGGAAGCGGCCGTCCGAAGGGACTATTGTGTTATTAGCCGGAAGCGGCTACGAGTAAGAAATTCTATATTTATATTGTGTATGCTAGAATTTGTGTAGGGGACCACATGACATGGTTTAAAATGTTGTTCCAGGTTACTCCCGGGTTGCTTTCTAAACATGCTTACTGTTGCGCTTTTCCTTGTTTTATGATTCAGCACTGCCTTACATATTCAGTACATATTCCATACTGACCCCCTTTCTTCGGGGGGCTGCGTTTCATGCCCGCAGGTACAGATAGTCGGTTTGGTGACCCTGCCGCATAGGACTTCTACTAAGCTGTTTTGGAGAGCTCCGTTATTCTGGAGTCTGGACTTTTGGTACAGATCTTATGATGTATATGTATATGTTTATCTAGGGGTACGGCGGGGCCCTGTCCCGTCATATTTCGCCATTCGTACTCTTAGAGGTCTGTAGACATATGTGTGGGTTGTGTATGGGTTCTGTTCCGCTGTGTCTATACGATGTGCTGTGGTATGACGCTCGTCTCTAGTAGCAGCCTTGTCGGCTTGCGTATTATTTCATGATATGATTAGTTGTGACTCCTCAGGAGACCGTTGATCTAGAAGTATATATATATGTGACAATGCTACAAACTATGCAGTTCCCTTACAAGTTTCCATATTGTCGTAGTTTCAGTTTGATGTTATATGTAACAGGTTCATATACGGGTGTCCAGTTCGGGCACTAGTCGTGGCCCACGGGGTTGGGTCGTGACAAAAGTGGTATCAGAACAGTTCGGCCTCGGAGTGTCTACAGACCGTGTCTAGTAGAGTCTTGTTTATCGGTGTGTTGTGCACCACATCTATAAACAGGAAGCTACAGGACATTTAGGATGTTACCTTACTTTCATATCTAAGATCGTGCGATAGAGCCCAGCCAGAGGAAATGAAACTCCTTATACTAACCTTTGATTACAGGTGAAGAACGACATCGACAGAAGGAAGTGACCGACGATATTGGAAGCTACAAAGTACACAGGTAAGTAACAGTGCGAAAGAGGCATGTCAGATAAGGTAAGAGTAGTGAGGTATGATTAACATGTAAAGTTGAAGAATGAAAGAGAAGGTGGATAGGAAAGTATAACAGAACAGATCGTTAAAGGATCAGGTACGTCTCGAGGTGCGATATGTGAGGTAAGTCCCGACACCTTTACACTTTTACTGCAAAATTGGGAGCCTTGTGTGGCTATGATACGATAAGATATATGCGTATGTAAGTTGGCCCTGTGAGGCATTGTTGGTATTTCCTGCGTGCAGGTTTTGGGATAGTAAGAAGTACAGAGGAAACTCTGCCAAAATTTTCCCAGAAATAGAAAAAGAAGTAGTAGTGTGATTGAGATAAAAGTACAGAGAAGGAAGAATTATGACAAGTTATGAAGGTATTAGTAAGACAGCTTGTGAGATACTAAGGTAAGATCGATTTGCAAGGGTGAAGGGTTAAGTACGCCTAGTTCATGGAGTGTAATTAAAACATGTTGAGAATTGTGAATAAGATTAAGAAGTGTTACGTTATCAGATGGATTACGAACAAGATGTAATGTGAACACCATAAGGATTGCCATAGAAATGAGTAAAGCCAGGAATAAACAGATAGAAACCAAGATGTTATTTGAGACAGTGCTGAGAATTATTGGCAAAGACCTTAGATAATATGACATCAGAAGGTGGATACTTATAAAAAGGAAAGACTACAACAAGAGAATGGTAATGAATAACTTAAGTGATATTCTGAAGGATAGTTATGTTATGCTAGATTAGAGGTTAAGATGTTGACAACGGAGTTATTGGCTAATGATATTGTGACATATAGGTAGTAAAGGAGAAAGTATTGGAAATTCAGAGTCAGTCCAACATTCGAGGACGAATGTTCTAAAGGGGGGAAGGATGTTATACCCCGTATATTTATACGTTGAATTATCCGCAAGCAAATCGACTCAAGTTAAAGGCAGAATCATTTTCGGACAAAAAGTAGAAACTTTTAATTTTCAATTTTAATTAGAACATAAATTGTTTATAAATTGTATTTAGTGTAAAAATATTATTATTGGAGATTAGGAATTAATTAATTGTGATTAGATTATTAAGTGGGAATTAGTAATTAAATAAAGTTAATTATACTAGTAGGCCCCACCCGATTTGTTTTTTAAAAAAAGGGGAAAAACCCATGCCATCAACACATACTAGTAGGGGGAAGATGTAGGAACCAAGGGCTACATAAATATGGTGGCTTGATGATTCATAAGTCATCAACAATTTGCAATTGAAGAACTAGAACAAAAAAAAAAAAAGAGCAAGAAATAAAGCTCTCGGCTATGGAACATTTTTAGCCGAGAGAGAAGTTAAGGAAAGAGGAATAGGAGGTGTGTAATTATTGTAGCATCCAAGTAATTAACAATATTAAGGAGCCAAGTTTGTTAAGGTATGATTTAATCTTTTTTAGCACGTTTTGGAGGTGATTAAACTTGTATAAATTGGTAAATTGTGATGAATGTGAGAAGTTGTAGATGTTGATGTTAAAATGTAAATTTAGCCGTGTAGGGGGCTGATTTAATTAGACATGGTAAATTAATTTTAAGTTGCATTATAGTTGTTGTTGTTGTCATGGATCGTGTGACGAAAGTAAAGGAATTTGATAATTTAAGTAAACGTTATGGTGTTGTGGATATATTGTCATCCTTGTTAAGTTGAGGAGATTAAAGATATAACTATGTCTATATATTGTCGTTGGTATTTCTGTGTTAACAGGAGGACAATTGGAAATTCGGGATAGGCATATAGGGGAAATGCTGCCCGATTTTCTTTAGCTAATAGAAAACCCTAAGCGAGAATATATAAGCTAAAATATAGGTTCTATAAGAAATGGGCTATATATTTGTAAACTAGGAAATATGGTTACTAATGATAACGTTACTCTTATATTATATAGGCTAAAAGAGCGACGAGGCGAAAGGATTCACGAATAGTCGCTAACAGGTATGTAAAGCTGTCCCTTCTTTCTTTTGGCATGTCTTAGATTTAAGTGATGAACGATATGAGCTTTGGGGTAATCCTATTCATAGGTTTTGAGTGTGTTTCATGATTCTTATTCACTTCTTGACGTTAGAACTCTTAAGTGATTGAGCTCCCCTCTTCAGTTTCCTATACGATGGATAATAGTCGATATATATAAGCTCCTATTCTGTTCCGAAGGGAACACCCTTAAGGTGCCAGTTGAGTTGTGTATATGGTTTTACTAATGATTTTGAGGAAATTAGTTTTATACTAAAGGAAACATAAAGTTTGATTTTCAAAACCACTCCGAAAGGAGTGCGAGATTTTACTACTTCATTTCATTTACGATTTATGTTTACACTCCATAGCACCATCCCTTTGTATGGGTATTTGTGGATTAAGTTGTGTTGACATGGTTGTGATATTAAGCCGGTAGCGGCTGCCCGAAGGGGCATCATTATTAGGCCGGAAGCGGCTGCCCGAAGGGGCCATCATTATTAAGCCGGTAGCGGCTGCCCGAAGGGGCCATCATTATTATGCCGGAAGCGACCGTCCAAAGGGACTATTGTGTTATTATGCCGGAAGCGGCCGTCCGAAGGGACTATTGTGTTATTAGCCGGAAGCGGCTATGAGTAAGATATTCTATATTTATATTGTGTATGCTAGAATTTGTGTAGGGGACCACATGACATGGTTTAAAATGCTATTCCAGGTTACTCCCGGGTTGCTTTTTAAACTTGCTTACTGTTGCGCTTTTCCTTGTTTTATGATTCAGCCCTGCCTTACATATTCAGTATATATTCCGTACTGATCCCCTTTCTTCGGGGGGTTGCGTTTCATGCCCGCAGGTACAGATAGTTGGTTTGGTGACACTGCAGCATAGGACTTCTACTCAGCTGTTTTGGAGAGCTCCGTTGTTCCGGAGTCTAGACTTTTGGTACAGATCTTATGATGTATATGTATATGTTTATCCAGGGGTACGGCGGGGCCCTGTCCCGTCATATTTCGCCATTCGTACTCTTAGAGGTCTGTAGACATATGTGTCGGTTGTGCATGGGTTCTGTTCAGCTGTGTCTATACGATGTGCTGTGGTATGACGCTCGTCTCTAGTAGCAGCCTTGTCGGCTTGCGTATTATTTCATGATATGATTAGTTGTGACTCCTCAGGAGACCGTTGATCTGGAAGTATATATATATATGTGACGATGCTACAAACTATGCAGTTCCCTTACAAGTTTTCATATTATCGTAGTTTCAAATTGATGTTATATGTAACAGGTTCGTATACGGGTGTCCAGTTTGGGCACTAGTCATGGCCCACGGGGTTGGGTCGTGACAAGGAAGCTACAGGACATTTAGGATGTTACTTTTCCTTCTTACTTTAGATCGTGCGATAGAGCCAAGAGATAGGAAATGATATCCTTTATGTACTAACCTTTGATTTCAGCAGGAGAGTGGTGTCGACAAGAGAAGGTACATAATGATACTGGGAGCTACATTGGCTAATATTTCATTGAGGTTACGTTATCAGAATTTGTATATACAAAATGGCGAACTGGTCATCATCAAGGTTAGTAATTGTAAATATAGTTGGAAAATGGATTGAATGTATATATATTGATGATAAATTCAGTTATAACGTGTGAACAAAAGAAGCTGAAGGAATCAGTAAAAGGATAGGTAAGCAGGGTATATGTCAGATACGGTATTGTTGGCCCTGTAAGGCATTGTTGGTATTTCCTGCATGCAGGTTTTGAGATAGTTAGAAATACAGAGGAAACTCTGCCAAAATTTTCCTAGGAATAAAAAGGGAATGAGATATAAGTTCGTAATATTCTTGAAAGGTCGTGTCAATAGTAATGATAGGATTTGACTAAGTGGTGAGTACAGCTGACTTCGAGAAATAAGTTAACTGTGGAATTGATGGTAATAGTAATCATGAGGTCGATATCGATATGGTAAAAAGAAATGCTAGGACAATTTGGAAGGGCTTGTGATACTAAGAGATGATTTAGAAAAGGCTGGCAAATTTTAATAGAGTGTTATATTGAGGTATCAACTAAATTGACCAGCAGGGATAAATTACGACGAGTTTACAGTTAAAAAGAGTAGTAGTATGATTAAGACAAGAGTACGGAGGAGGAAGAATTGTGACGAATATGAATGTATTGATAAGACAGTTTGTGAGATATTAAGGCTAAGATTGATCAGAATGGGTAAAAGGTTAAGTACGCCTACTCCACAGAGTGTAATTAAATCATAGCAAGAATCGTGAATATGGTTAAGAAGTATTACACTATAGGATTGACTACGAACAGGATATAATGTGAATATAATAAGGATTGTTATGAAAATGAGTAAAACCTAGTGAGGAAGTGACTAAAAGATATGACGTGATCTATGTCACTAGAGTATAAAGGCAAGTACAAAACGGAAAAGCGAGTTATAGAATGAATAAGAAAGACTTATAAAGTTCTTCTATAGGGAAAGTTCAGAATAAAGATTATGTGACAACGAAAATGATAGCGAGCACAAGAGAAGAAGGAGTTAATTGAAAGAAGGAAATAAGAAGGAAGCAAGCGAGATAACAGTGCAGTAATAGGTTATGACATGTATAGCCGAGAACACGAGTAATAAAAGTGACAGAACTGTGAAAGACCAAACTATAGAAAGATGAGCAACGAGGTAGAATGAGTGCTAGGAAATGACTAGGATGATAAGAACAAATAGGGATGAACATAATACGTTTTAAAAAATGAGAAAGGGATTATGCAGAAGTAGTGTTTTCCGAGGGATACAGAGGTAGCATGAGATTCCCCGTGCACAGAATAAAAGATGGACATAGACTGGAGAAATAGTAAGGGAATACTAAAGGAAGCACCCAAGATAGATGTAATTAATTCGGTACGAGTATAAAATGAAAGGGAAATATATAGCTACGAATTTAAAGGTGTAGTACGACGATAAGGTGATAAGATAAGATCATTATCAAGGCGAACTTGATATGATTTTGAGTAAGTTAGAAGTTAGTGTTAGGTACACAACAAGGGTAAAAGAGCATAAGGCATAAAGGAGTACTGCGTGTATATGACTTCACCTCAAAAATAGTGAGATCCTTAAAGGACAAGGACTGTAGGCCTGAGGGACAGATAATGTATTGTAAATTTATTAAAGGAAACAGATGATATAGATTGGGATAAAGATAATAATACAAGAGAACTTTGGACACTTATTATCGGAATATAAGTGCTACCTAATTGAGAGTTTGGAACGACTATAAGTACTAATTAATTACTGATTGGAGTAAGTGGAATGTGGCCTTGGATGAGTTGCTACCTGGGTTGCATTACTCGAGTACAGATGGTCAGATGAGATTTTATACTATATATAGAAAGGTTCTCGTCGCTTCGTGATTTTGTTAAGGTTTCGTACGTGGATAACCAAAGTCATAAATTATAAAGAAAAGACATGGATATGGTACAGCATACCAAGTGAGTTGGAAAAAAGGGATCAGATGAATTTGAGATTGGAAATAGGGACATAGAGCAGAATATAAACATACAATGGTATAAGTACACCCTTAAGGGGGGAAGCGGGTGAGAGAAAAGCAAGTGTAAGATGGAAACAATTGACACTGCAATATATTTGATATGGATACTTAAACTTCAAGTGAGATCTCTTGCTGAAACAAGTTAGTAAGATCTGAAAGCCAGCAATAAATGAATAGAAGTCAGGATGGTATTTGAGACAGTGCTGAGAATTATTTGTAAAGATCTTGAATGATATGACACTAAAAAGTGGGTGCTTATAAAAAGAAAGAGTACGATAAGAGAATGGTAACGAGTAAGAGATATTATAAAGCATAGCAATGCTATACTAGATTAGAGGCTAAGATTTGGCAATAGAGTTGTGCGCTAATGATAATGCGACTTATAAGTAGCAAAGGGAAGGGATAAAAAATCTCCTATAGTAGGATATGAGAAAATCAAAGGGGTGAATAAAGGAAGGAAAAGGAGTATGACAAGATAGGCTACGAGCGAGTTTTAGTACGGATGAGTTATGTAAAGCATAATGAACCAGGAGAAGGAAAGACTATGACTAAGACTGGATATATTTTATACAAGTTGTATAAGAATAGTTATGCAACCTACGAATATTTGGATACATTCGTAGTATGATAAGAATGAGACCAAGTGATTACCTGATAAGGAGAGTAAGGATTCAGTAATAACAATGTGGTTATGATATTTTGGATACATTAAGGAAAGGTGTAAGACGGTTTGAGCCAAATTACCGAGATAGAGTTAGTACTGAGGGAAAATAGGACATGGCCATGGTTGATCCCCGATACCGATTGGAAGATACAAGAGGAGAATGCAAGGTAAAGCATAAAGACTAGTGAAACGACGTTAAGGTATTTCTCGGGCTAATTTGAACACCTTCGCATATTCTTGTAAAGATTGCAACAGAATGTGTGACAGAAAAACTAAGAGCAAATCTGAGTAAAGAGGCGATAGAAGGGTTTGAATTAAAAATAAAGAAATGACACGAGATAATATGCCTAAAGTGTTACAAGTTGGATTAAGGGAAATTGTGAAATTGTTTAAGCGAGATGATCAGAACGAGCGGGTTACTGGATGACAGTGAATTTATATGTCAAATAAAAAATTCTTGGGAATAATGTAAGGTTATTGAAGTAAAATAATGTTACACCTTGGGAAAAATTTCGTTTTGTTCGTAGAATCTGCGAAGAGTCTACAGGTTACCAGAGGCATGAAACATTCCGGGGATTGTAAAAGTCTAATAAATCAACGAGGGACGTCTACGCGTTATAAAATCTTATATAAAGATTAAGAGGTAAGGCGAAGTGAACGAAACGTCTTAAGGGAGTAACTTATAGAGGAAGAAGGAGTCGAGCTATGACTAAGTGCACCAGAAAGAGAATAAGATTTTGGCAGAAAAGCTCGCAATGCAACTGTCAACCAACTACGAAATAAAGAGGAAAGTGAACACAACGACGTGGAATTATTACCTCGAGAAGCAACAGAAAGAGGAAATATTACGGGAATGGTTACTAGAGATCTGGAATGCGTTACAATAAATTGAAGGGAATCGACCTACGAAAGAGGCATGTGAAGGGCATAATTCAATAACAGAGCACTTGAGGAAGTATTGGGAGTGTAGGACTAGTTTAACATTCGAGGACGAATGTTCTAAAGAGGGGAAGGATGTCACATCCTGTGTTCTCATGCGTTGGAAAGTGTGTGAGTTAAATGATATTAGTAACGGACACGAGGTTATCCCCCAAGCTTATAGGTGGTTAGAGTGATGGTACACATGTACCGTAAGGATTTGAAGTTAAATAAATAAAAAAAAAAGTTTTGTCAAGGTTCGAAATTTATTCGAATGAAATACGGTCCGAGCTATAATATCCTGCATTTTGGACTAGAAAATTTGACCGTCCAACATGAGCAAATTTATCCGAGCCTTGAGGATTTGTTCATATTCAAGTATGAGAATCAAGAGGTCAATGTGTAAAAGGAATGACGTCCCGAAATTATTTAAGACTCGAAAGTGGAATGACGGTGATTGGAAATTAAGTGGGGGCAAGTGTTGGGATTGCCATGCCCATGTGGGACAGAGGCAAATAAAGGGCCATATGACTAATAACATATATACATCCTGGTGGTGTCATATATTAGTGATGAGTAGATATTGGATTTTCAAGAAGGTTACACGTGTAAAGCTAATGAAGATTCCATTAGTCTTTCATTTTGGTTCATTGGTATTTTTTGTACAACAATCGGTGCTGCAGCATTTTCCCTTCCAAGTTTAAAATCTAGGTATTAAATTCTACCACAAAAATGTACCAGCAACCATGTAAAATTCCCTTTTAACGATCAGATTGTTGCCAACAACATTGCACCAAGATATAATCCATTTTTGGAAAGCCTAACATGAAAACTTTGAGATGAATCCTTTTGCAAAAGCAAAAAAACGTACTAGCTATATACGTATTACCTTCTCAACTTGTGAACAAAGGAGCTGCAACGTTTGGAATTAAAAGTTCTCTTTCATTGAAGTAAGAATGCAAAGAACGACATAGAGGTTATACTCACGTTGGTTTCCTCCGAATCCTAGGGAATTGAAAGAAATACGAAAGTTATATCACAAATCGGATAAATTGTTATTGTTATCGTGTGGGCTATTTGGTGATTGTTATGAGTTACTTTGTGGGCTGGAATATCATGGGGATTGGTTGTAGTTGTAGTAGTTGTTGTTTTTGTTGCCGTTATATTATGTATATCCGAAAATAATGAAGTGTATACAAGCATTAGTATACGAAGGTATATTGGGCTGTTTTGGAAATGATTTAAGAATGGATTTGATTCTATTTGAATATGTAATTGTTGATATTGTTGTTGGTATTGTGACTGATATTTTGGCTAAGTTGGAATCACAAGGATTATTATGTTTTTAGGGAAGATGCTGCCCGAATATCGTTAGATTTCTAAGTAATTAAGGATTGGTTTGAAAGAGTATCCTAACTTGATTATTGGCATATTTTGTATTGTTTGTAGATTGATGAAGCCCGAGACCTAAGTTATGGTTAACTTGAGAAGCGACAAGGTATGTAAAGCTAACCCTTCTTTCTTTTTGGCATGATCTTTATGAAACAAACAGATGACGTGCATATGACTCCAAAGAAGCTCCTATTATTAGAGACACTAGGATGGTTAATGTTCTTGATTTCCATAAGTTGTTTCATATTGTCTCAATATGTGTCTATGATTCCGGAAGTTCCATTTGACATAATTCATAATGACGTTCGAGGGATACTTGACATGACTGCCTTCGTTAATATTCAAGTGTTAGTTCATTCTATCTATTCTATCGAGTCTCAGATGATGATTTGATTTGCATATGGTTACTCACTACTCTGCTCGTGCATGCTGTTATTATATCTTTCACCGAGTCCCGAGCCGGGTATGTTTTCGTGCACAGTTTCAATGCATTGTTCACTGAGTCCCTCACTAGAGGGCCGGGTACGGTATGTATATATATGATGATGTGATGATGTGATGATATGATGATGTGATTATGGCGCCAAGGATGGCATGTGATGACTTTATTCACCAAGTCCCATAATGGGCCGGGTATGATATATGATACTGATATGCATGATTTACATTTCATAAGACAAGTGTATTAGTATTTTGAATGTCATACTTGTCTCTTGTGATCCCTATTTCAGTCATGATCCTCTTTATTGTATTTCATGCTTTATATACTCTGTACATATCTCGTATTGACCCCCTTTCTTCGGGGGCTGCGTTTCATGCCCGCAGGTACAGATAGTCGGTTTGGTGATCCTTCAGCATAGGACTTCTACTCAGCTGTCTTGGAGAGCTCCGTTGTTCCGGAGTCTAGACTTTTGGTACAGATCTTCTAATGTATATGTATATGCTTATCCAGGGGTACGGCGGGGCCCTGTCCCATCATATTTCACTATTAGTACTCTTAGAGGTCTGTAGACATGTCTGTGGGTTGTGTACAGATTATGATCAGCTGTGTCTATATAGTTATTGTGGAAGTTATGTTGTTGTAGCAGCCTTGCCCGCTTGCATATGTTATCGTTTTGTAGTGGCAGCCTTGTCGGCTTGCGTAATATAATGATATGTAGTGGCAGCCTTGTAGGCTTGCGTAGCATAATGATATATATATAGTGGCAGCCTCGTCGGCTTGCGTATGTTATTTCGTTGTGATTGATTGAGGACCTATAGTATCAGTTCGACTATGTTTAACAGGTACATATGGGTGTCCAGCTCGGGCACTAGTCATGGCCCACGGGGCTGGGTCGTGACAGAAGAGTATGAGTGCACGATGTTTTACTAAGAAGGGGATGACTACTTATGAGTTTTGAAAATGCGAAAGTTGCAGATTTGCACTTCGGCCCAGTTGGTCGTAAAATAGAATACGACCAGTAAAGTGGTTTACGAACCGTAAACTGCTATCGTCTTTCAACATTCCAAAACTTCAACTTTCTGCCAAATGTCTACATGGTTAAATACGACTCAAATTACGGACCGTAAATCGAAATACGGCCCGTAAACTGTGACCGTAAACCACCATGACTCCAGCAAACCTTTCTGGTTCTGTTATGCTTAAATACGATCATGAAGGACGGAACGTAAACCAGAATACGGCCTGTAAATTGGGTTTACGGCCACTGTGCACTTCGACTACTGTTCATAAAAATCAGATTTTAAGTTAAGTATAAGGGACCCTCTTTCATTCCATTCATTTCATTTTCACTCCACACTTCAAGAAACATCTAGAATACTCTCTAATATTCATCCACAAGAGAATCAAAGGAAAATCAAGATCAACAACACCAAATCCATGAAATCAAGAGTGTGAACTCATCAAAGTTCATCTACACCAAGAAATTGCAAAGGAAGTGAAGTAGGGTTTTTGGTATAGAAGAGTATTGCTACTCAAGGATCGTTCCTACCACATCTAAGGTAAGTTTTATGACTTTCTCATGATGATTGAAGTATTTATACGTTGAAACACTTGGATTATAGAAGAGTGTAGTAAATGGGTCATAAAATGTGAATAGTGCCATAGTTGAATGATAGTTGGATTGAATTATGAATGTTGATGAGTTGGGAGTATAAATATGTTATAAATGACGCGTAGACCATGAAATGGGTGTGATGTATGAGAAAATGTGATGATGAGCTAAAACCCATAAATGTGGGGAAATTGGAGAAAAATGGTGGAATGTGGTAAATGTAGATAAATGACGATTGTTGATACGATATTGTGAGTGTTGTTGTGAATGTTTGGTAGTTGAAATGAAACATGGGAAAAGTAGTAGAAACAAAGGAAATGTTGCCCAATTTTTCCCTAGAAATAGTAGCGCGTTCTTCTCGTCGATTGACTAACGATGGTATGAATTCTCTCTTGAAGGTAGAGACGTGACATCAAAGGAAATCAAGCAAACGATAGCATACTTAAACGACAAAGGTATGTGAGGCTTATCTTTTCTCTCAAAATTTATGAATCCTTCAAGTCTTATATAATCCTTCTACGAAATGAAGCCTATGAGTCCTTCAATATATTGAATTACATATGAATATGATGGTGATGATAATGAGCTAGAGTATAGCGATTCAAGAAATTGTGGCATGATGTTCCTATAAGGCTAATGATGTTATCTTTGTTAACACTCGCCTTATGCTTTATTTCCTTCAAGGCGAGGCATGATACTTATAAACGATCATAATATAATCGGGGGTTCACGACCTTACGTCACCCCGACATAGTGTGGTTACCCTTAAAGCTTAACGTATGCTCTTAATGCTAAGGTATGATATGTCTATAAGATGATTAACAATGCTATGCTATGAGATGTGTAATAGTGATGTGTTATGATTGATTTTGTGATGATGAGATTCCACCGTGCCTATTTGGCCGGGTATGTCACCGCGAATGCGGGCTGCGTATGATTCCACTGCACCTATATGGCCGGGCATGTCACCGCGAATGCGGGCTGCTATGTTTACACCGAGCCTAAGGGGCCGGGCATGATCACCACTAGTGGGCGGCATATGAGGATTACCCGGACGCGGGTAATGATACGGAGTACGATGTGACGAGATATGTGATGTGATGAGATATGTGATGTGATAAGATATGTGATGTGACGAGATATGTGATGTGATGACATATGTACTATGGTTATGTAAAATACGATATATGTACAAAATGTATTTGCTTATGACACTCTTGCAGGTTATATCTTTCTCTCGTGGCTCACGATCCTCCTATTATATTTATTTCATTCTTGTCTTACATACTCAGTACAATATTCGTACTGACGTCCATTTTCTTTGGACCTTGTGTTCATGCTCACAGGTAGACAGGGAGGAGATCTTGCTCCGGACTCTTAGAAACTGTTAGCTGACTGAAAGCACTCCCTTCTTCCGGAGGTGCTTATGATGAATCTTTTGTGTACAGTTGTATGTGTAATCCAATAGAGGCTCGTAGATACTCGATGTGGGCTATGTGGTTTCACGACGTGGATATTGTGTAAATATATTGATATATGTTATTGTATAAAAACATTATGTTTCGTAATGAAAAGCAGTTTCTTTCGTAAAATGAGTATGAAATCGATAAATGATTGTTGAATGAGTCTAAGAAGTAATAGTACAAGCGGTGCTCGGTGGTTAGCCCCGGGTACCTGTCGCGGCCCCTAGCTGGGTCGTGACACCTTGATAGGTTGTTTATCACCTAGAAATTCATCCACCCTTAGAATGGGAAAGGGAAGGACATTCTTGCTTTGGTGTTTGTAAATTGAGCAATGTGACTCATTGAGCCTTCTATTTTTAGCCCGTGACCATATTGAAGCTTTGAGGAAAGGAAAGGTCGTAGTAGAGTAACCTGCATGTTCCAGCTCTACTTTGAGGTAGGTTATGGTTTACTTAAGTTAAGACTTTGGTTAGTTGATTGTATGTTTGGTGATCTCCTTAGGAGAAAGCATGTCTAGTCTTCATGCATGGTATTGTGCGGTTAGTTTCTATGTGAATGTGATTGATTGATTGTATAGGCTCTGTGCCATTATTCCCGTGTGATTAAATCTACAGTGGATGTGTTGTAATGAGAAGCTAATATAATCTTCTCAAGGGTATTGTGACATGAAATGATGAGTTGATTCTTGATAGTGAAAAGGTAAGAAACACTGTTCTGTAAGAGGCATGGAAAGGCACTCATGTGACCTAGATTATAAGCTCTTGGTCCGAGGATAGTTTCCGAAACGAGAGATACTTGATATGTCCTGCGACCGAGGTTCGTTCCGGGGCGGAGGTGGTGCTCAGGTCCGAGGGGTATTTTGGAACAAGTGGTACATGGACACCATGGCCCCCTGCAGGTCGTGACTACTGAGCTAAGACATCAGCTAGCATGTATGTACAGTGCGTGCAATTATTGCGGTAAATTGTTTCCGTTGTTGACTTACGTGATTGTGATTCTTGACACCTTGGTGATTGATTGTGATTGTTCTTGGTTGATTTGTTGTGATTTATTAATATTCATGATTGTTGACTGGCTTGTTTTATTCTATTGATTTTATGAAATATGCATGATACTAATCTTAGTCGGCCTATGATGCTTACTGGTACATAGTGTTTGTACTTATACTACCTTGCTGCATTCTTTGAGTGCAAATTTTGATATAGAGACCGCTGATCGTCCTCACATCTAGCGTGGAGGATATTTGCTGACGGATTTTGGGGTGAGCTTTTTTCCATGCCAGGCCGCTCGAAGATCTTTTTGCTATGATGTCTTTTTGTACCCTAAACATTATGGATTACTTACTTGTTAGACTTCAGATTCTTAGACATGTTTTTGGCTTAGAGTCCTGTACGATGACTCTCAGATTTTAAGGATTGTAATAGTTAGAACTTCCGCACTTACTACAGTATTTATGGCCTGATTTACTTGTTCTTTTGCTGTTAAATGAGTAATAATTGTTTAGCTTGGTTAATATAAAACCAGATTGAATGGATAGGTGTCTTGTATGTTGGTTCGCCCACTAGAATTTAGATGGGTGCCAGTCATAGCGGGTTGGGTCGTGACATAAAGAACTTTGGATTAGATAGATCTAAGAATTTTTGTAGAAATAAATTATGGAACAAGTGACTATTAACAACCAAAACTGAAGAGAGAATTGATGAACCAGTAGATAAAATTCAGGAAGCCAACAACCGACTTATATTGAATTAGAAGAGAAAGGAAAAATAACTAACTACCTAGCTACATGAGCTGTACTCAATACATAAATTTAGTTGTCTAACTAATCCTAACAGAAAAAGAGTTGGGTTGGGCTCATCCACAAATCTGGGCCTCTCAGCTGCCCCAATATCTAAACTAAGCGTGAGCCCAATATCTATAACACCCCCCTCCTACTTGAAACAACACTCAAATTGTGCAAGATACCATGATGACCAGCACCAGACAAGGCCTTAGTGGACACATCTGCAAGCTATGAGGAAGTAGGTACATAAGTTAACTGTATGCGGCCATCTTGTAGTTTAGTTCTGACAAAATGATGATCCAAATCAATATTTATTTACATGGTCCTTTCATGGGACACAGGATTCTTAGCAATGTGTAAGGCTTCTTGATTATCACAATAAAGAGGGACTAAGGCAGGATAAGCAAGGCCAAAATCAGAGAGAAGTCTATCAATCCAAGTGATCTCACCAACAACTTTACTCATGGCTTTATACTCTGCCTCTACAGAGTACAATTAGCTATTTCTTAGACCTCTAAACCCCCAAGTTACTATCCAACATCACTCAATACCCACTGACAGGCCTCCTAGTGTCTAAACATGCATCCCAATCACTATTGTAGTACACACCCAAAGAGAGATTACGAGAGTTACAAAAGAAAATGACAAAGTCCAAAGTGCCTCTCAGGTATCTCAGTAGATGAAGAGCAGCTTGTTTGTGAGGCAAACAAGGTTTCTTCATGAATTAAGATAGATACTGTACAGGAAAGGAAATACCCGGCCTTGTATGTATCAAGAAATTCAACTTCCCAACAAGGCACCTATATTTTTTAGGTTGAGGAATAGGCTCATCAGAATCTAACTTCAATTTGCAACTAATATCAAGGGGACAAACAACTGGGCAACATTAACAGAGTGAGACTCGTGTAAAATACCATGAATAAACTTCTTATGGTAAAGCATCATCCCAGAGGGTATTCCAAGAATTTTAATCCCAAGTAACTAGTTAAGAATACCCAAGTCCTTAACCTTAAAATGATTATGAAGATAGGAATTAAGGGTTGTCAACTCATCAATGTTAGTACCGGTCAAAATAATATCATCAACATAGACTACAAGTATGAGAATATAACTGCAGAGGACTTAGTGAACACTGAATAGTCATTGAGAGAGTGCTGGAACCCCAAAAAATAGAGAAACTGGGAAAATTTGGCATACCAGTATCTTGATGCCTGTCTCAAACCATTAAGAGACTTCAACAATTTACATACCAAAGAAACAGAAGAAGAAGAAGAAGAAGAAGAAACAGTCAAATAAGGGGGAAGCTTTTTGTACACTTCCTCATCTAGGTCACCATGGAAGAAAGTATTGTTTACATCTAGTTATAGGCCATTGTCTCGTTACAGCTACAACAATGAGAAGTTTCACAATTGACATCTTAACAGTAGGTGAAAAGGTCTCCTGAAAGTCAATTCCTTCCACCTGAGTGTCCCCCTTGACTACTAGTATGGCCTTTATACCTCTCTATTGTCCCATTATCCGTATACTTCACCTTGTATACCTATTTGAAGCAAATGGGTTTCTTACCTGCAAGGTAACTCAACAATGTTATCTCGTCCCAAAACCATCCTGGCGCAACAAGCATTTGATGCTGATGAACCGCACCTGAAGCACCTTATAAAGTAAAGTAAACACTTGTCTAAATTCAATTAATGATTTATTATGCATAAATCATTTAAGACAATAATTAAGCAGAATTCTATATTATAATAATCAAAATGTGTTAACCGCTAAAGCATGGAAAACTGTCTCAGCAAGTCAAGCAATGACTTGATAAGTTACTACCCACAATACGAGCAACTATGTATGAGCCTCTAAGAAAAAATAGAATAGTCTAGACATCGGAACGGAGCCTAGAACTAATAATAAATGAAAGAATAATAAATGGATAGACGAAATTCCAAGAATAAGTGTGTGCGATCACTAACAATCTGGAAAGCAGCAAGTACTCCTAGCCCGCAAGATCTGTCTATACCTGATCTACTTTGTTACCTAACATACCATAAAAACTATAATGATATGCCTATGTACTGGTACTCAGTGAGTGTCTAAAGTGAATAGTTAATATAATAAAATAATACAATTCGTATGTGCGATTGGAACCAATGTTAAGAACAATTAAAAATCAGTAATACAGTTCATCAGTGTAAATCAATAAAGAAGAAATATGTCAATTTCCATTCATTATGCCTTTTATCATATTAAGTCTTTCCTTTATGTCACGACCCAAAATCCCCAAATATGGCTAAGTGGAGAAATAAAAATAAATTGTGAAATCGAGTAAAGGAAATCATAATGAGTCTCATAATAATTCTAATAGAAATAAGGACATAAGTAGTCTAAGTTAATTCATCTCCCCAAAACCTGGAAGTCACAGTACATGAGCAACTAAATCCGAATACATGTCTGGAAATACTACATAAACTGTCTGAGGTGAAGAAAGACAGAAAATAAATAAGAGACTGAAGTCCGGTGTTGTGGGACCCTCATCAACATACCTTGAACTCCAAAGATGTGCCTCAGCAAGCTGTAGAATCACAATCTCTACTTGTGCTAGGATCCGAACCTGCACACAAAAGGTGCAACAACTGTAGAGTGAGTATGGGAAGCGCGTGTACCCATCAACATCATTGACCGACCCTAAACTATAGCGATGTCGAGGGTTGGTACTTTCGATACTTCTCTTCTTGCTTAGTTAGTTAAAGTATGTAGTTAATAAGAAATTCAAGCATTAAAGTAATGATTCCACGAAGAAACCAAGTCATTAAATCCATTACTTTTAAAGGATCAACATAAAGTTTCTAACTTTACTTCATTTAGGACAAGTATGACTACAAAGTTCCCACCTTTTCCCAAATAAGGCGTCTAATCCTACAAAGATTCCATCTTTCTATCAAATTAAGCTAGTTTACTTATAAAGATTCAACCTTTACACTATTTAAGGCCTTATATTAGTGAAGACTCAATCTTTCTCTCGTTTAGAACAATAAACCATAAAGGTTACATCTTTATATCATCCAAAAAACATATGGCATGAATTCACATCAATAAGCATAAATGGTATGCAATGGATTGGCCATATGCGCCCGGTATACACAAGCTGATGCAGTGATGTTACATCTTGGAGATTCGAATTGTTGCATTGTGAGTAGAATAACGCGAGCTTTAGGTGAACATGAAGTCCTTATGATATTAAAGAGAGAATTTGATGACTTTAAAAGCGTAACATAAGATTTTGAAGTCATATGAATCAGTGAAACTAAGTTCATCGAAAGAAGTGGAATGTAAATCATGTTTGGGAAGGTTTCACAACAAGTGAGCTATAATTTGTTTATTAATGTCTTGAGCAGGAGCTATAGGGCCCCTTAGAGGGTTAATGAAGTGTATGTAAATTCCAATAAGGTTCTATAAGGATTAGGGGCTGGACGAATCGACGAGACTAAGTTTCGGAAAAAAAATGGATTGTACGATAATTTGTACGAACCGTATAATTTATATGGCCCATACAATTGGCTGACCCCCCTCCATCGAACAATTCCAGAAATGCGTGACTCTCTGGTGGGATTATACGGTCCATTTATACAGACCATATAATTTATACGGCCCATATAATTAGTCGCAGATCCGGGTCGGGCCAAATTTCTTTTTTTTGTTATATATGACCACCCTTGTTCATTTATTTCATTTCTTACATTTCTCCAAGTCTTGAAAGCTCTAAAACTTTCCTCCAAGCATATCCACACAAACCCAAGAGAGATCATAGATCAAATAGCAAGAATCAAGAGATTCAAGTGTTGGAACACTCACTAGGGTTTGTAGAATTCAAGAATTCCTTGGGTGTTCAATTTAGGGTTTCATTCAAGTTGGTAACTTGATCCAAGGCTTGTTTTCAAGTGATAAAAGGTTAGTTTTCATGTCAATCTTCATATTATTGAGAATGTTTGGTTGTAATCAATTTGTTTGAGGAAAGAAAGTAAAAAAGGAAGTTCAAATGTGGATTTGATGATATTAGAAGTAGTAGATTAGCTTGAGTTGTAATTGTTGGAGTACTTTGGGGATAATCTTGCTATGAATGGTAGTAATGATGAAGGGGAAGTGTGGTATACGAGTATTTATAGAGTTGTATTGAAATTGTTGTTGTGTGTTGATTATGAAAAGGAGTTTTGGGCATGTAACAAAGTCTCTTAATTATGAAATTGAGGATAATGTCATCGCTGATTGGGAGCTGTTTTATGATATAGCAAAAGTCGATAAAATAGAGGAAATGCTGCCCAAACTTCGTTAATTCGTTAATTACGCTAGCTGGAACTTAAGTAGTGTCTTCTAGACCTAACCTTAGTTAAACTCCTCTTAAATTTAGATTTTCCGAACGTGGAAGGAGAATGTTAAGTGATTAAGGAGACGTTAAGGTATGTTAAGGCTATCCCTTCTTTCATTTTGGCATGATCTTATGGTATGAACCAATCAGTGAGTGAACGAGCTTCCATATTACTCTACTCTTAGAAGTACTAGGAATACTTCAGTTTTGATGTTCCTATACCCCGCTATGATTGTTCCTTTTGTTCATGGGTCACTGATGATGTTAGCTCAAAGATGTTCATCGGAGGTGGTATGACCTTATGTCACTCCGAGAGTTCTATGTATTCAGTTTGTGCATGCATTGCATTCATCTATATATATGCACATTGACCTATGACCAGAAGGCGTTATATACGCGTATGTTATATGTATATGGGGTATGGGGAAAGGGATAGGCATTATATACGCATTACCACCTGATCAGCTGGTGCACAATGGCGATGATGATATGTGGAT
Source organism: Lycium barbarum (assembly GCF_019175385.1). Lineage (NCBI taxonomy): Eukaryota > Viridiplantae > Streptophyta > Magnoliopsida > Solanales > Solanaceae > Lycium > Lycium barbarum. The sequence goes on from NC_083346.1 coordinate 53,176,934, forward strand.
CGAGCTGTACATTCCTTGGCATTATTATATGATATATGGATTGGGCCGTACATTCCTTGGCACTAACATATGGGATATGGATCGGGTTGTACGTTCCACAACACTAACAGCTATATTATGACCTATGCATATCATACAGCCTACGAGGCACTTTTATGTTATATAGATGTTCCAGATGTTCAGTTACAGATACATTCGGATATGGATATTTAGCTTTCATGTTCAGATTTCTCTCATGATTCTTAAGTAATCGATGTTCTTATGCCTTACTGTGACGACCCAACCCCGTAGGTCGTGACTAGTGCCCGAACTGGACATTCGTATACACCCCTGATAGCTATATGATAAATCCACAACCAAACATAATATGGAACCCATAGGACCAACACATAGTCTCAGAACTGTCGCACAAATATATATATATATATATATATATCAAGCAACCTGTCTGATGAGGAGGCACTACTATCAACAGATAACACAGTATATAAGCCGACAAGGCTGTCATAGCATGTGGGAACGTCCCAACTATATATATACGCAAGCCAGCAAGGCTGCCACTACACACAACATCCAAAATCATATATATATATATATATATATATATATATATATATATATATATATATATATATATATATATATATATATATATATATATATATATATATATATATATATACGCAAGCCGACGAGGCTTCCACTACGAGTGGGAATGTCCCAAAACACAAGTCATACTAACACAGCTGGACAACATATATACATATAACCTACACACATGTCTACAAACCTCTAAGAGTAACAACAGTAGCATATGACGGGATAGGGCCCCGTCGTACCCCTGGACAAAACACATATATCCAACAAAAGGTTTTGTACCAAAAGTCTGGGCTCCGGAACAAGGGAGCACTACAAGATAGCTGAATAGGAATCCTAAGCTGGCGGGTCACCAAGGCGAGCGTCTGTACCTGCGGGCATGACACGCAGCCCCCCCGAAGAAAGGGGGGGTCAGTACGAGATATGTACTGAGTATATAAAGCATGAAATACAATAAGAAAGATCATAACTGAAGTAGAGATTCCAGGAGATAAGTATAATAATCAAGAAGTCACTGTACCTGTGCCTTATGAAACAAAATCATGCATATCATTATCATATACCGTACCCAGCCCATTTTGGGACTCGGTGTCATAGTCATATCATCATATACATATACCATACCCGGCCCTCTAGTAAGGGACTCAGTGAATAAAGTCGTGTAAACGTATACCGTACCCGGCCCATCATGGGACTCGGTGCCATAATCATATATCATACCATCATATCATCATATACCGTACCCGGCCCTTTAGTAAGGGACTCGGTGAATAATGCTGTGACACTGTGCGAGATAACATACCCGGCCCGGGACTCGGTGAAAGATGTAACAACAGTATGCACGAGCAGAGTAGTGAGTAACCATATACATATAAATCATCTTTTGAGACTCAAAAGATAAGTAGACTAATCAACGCTCGAGTATCAGGATGATAGTCATATTCAGTGCTCTTTGAATATCATTATGAACTATATCGACTAAAGTCTCAAGGATCATAGACAGGTATCAAATCAATACGACACAACTTATGAAAGTTAAGGACATTAGTCATTATAGAGCCTTCAGGAATAGAAACTTATACATACGATTATAATATCCAACATATAGAAAACTCGAGGGCAGTAGCTCAACTACTTTATAAGCTCAAACATCAAGAAGTGAATAAGAATCATGAATCATATTCGGAACTTATGAATGGAATTACCCCAAAGCTCATGTCATTTATCACTTACGTCTAGGACATGCCAAAAGAAAGAAGGGATAGGCTTTACATACCTTTAGCGTTTACTTGCCGCACAACACGTATACGCTGCCCAATAGTATCTCAACCTATATTAAGACGTCAAGAACTACGGTTAAGCTACGGGGAGATTCAAAACGTATTCTAACGTTAGTAACTCCTTCCTAGATATTTAGATGACGTTTTCCTTATTTTCAAACCGACTACAGACAACCAAGCCAACATCAGTAATCATAGGTTCAAGTACCAACCCGAGACTATTCAAACAAGACTCGAGAACACTCCGGAAAGCCCGTGCAACATTCCAAAACAGCCCAACCAACATACAATACAACATGTAATCTTCCAAGCTCAACAAGAACAACAACAACACATTAGACAGCTCCTAACTAGTAACTTAAGGATGCCCGACAACTTCACGAACGTCTACGGACATGCAAAACAAACCATTTACGTTTATTATACATTCCTTAACACATTCTTTTCATCCAAATTCATGAACTATACCAACCACCACACGTTAACAACATTATTCACTTAAATACAAGAAACTATACTAACACCATATTAACTTCTACAACAGCCCACAAACAATTACAACTCCAACTTGATACATTACATACCTTTATTCTGATCACAAAATCCATAACAACAACAACCAAATACTAAGTAAAATTTGTTCACCATTTCTACACAAAACAACCCTTACACGGCTTCAACACCAACATACATAGTTCCATGAATTTCATCCATATCTACAAATTACAACATGTTCAAACCACCCTTAATACATGTAAAAGAAGATTAAACCTTACCTTAACCCTTGACTTCTCAACTTGGCTAGAATTTGTGCATTGAATTAATACTTGTGCTTGCTGCCCTAATGACTACTTTCACGTCACAATCTGCCCTTCCAATTTGGTTAGAACACCTTGAAAAATCAGTTTGGATCAAGGTTATAAGCTTGCAAAAATTTAGCCATGGCCGAGAGCCATTCCCTCTCTATCTCTAAGTTTTAATGTTGAAAATGTGAAAATGAATTAGGCTAGTCTACATTAGTCATCAAATGACAATTTATAGGAGACTTGTGGGCTGGACACGTGGCCCACCCAAAGCTTGAGCCAATTAAACTTGGCCATGTCACGGGTGGGGCCCACACGGCCACTAATGCCTAATTAATGACTAATTAACTCTTAATCCCCACTTAATAATCTAATCATGGTTAATTAATCCCTAATCTTCATTAATATTCCCATACCAGTTAGAATTTATAAGCAACTCGTGTATTAATAAAAAAAAAAATCGGAGGTTAAAACTCTCTACCTCGTATCCCTAAAATAGTCTTGTCCTTAACTTATCGCGATTACCTTAAAATATCCGAATGTACAAAAATACAGGGTATAACATGCTTCCCCCCTTTAGAACATTCGTCCTCGAATGTTAAACTAGTCTCACAAGGTCTTATAGCGACTTCGGGGGAGTCTCTTTTATAGCTATCACATATAGTTCATTTCTCAATCAACATAACCAATTTAGGAGTTCTGATTACCTTTAGGCATAAGGAACAAGTAGGGATACTTATTTTTCATCTCCTCCTCGGCTTCCCAGGTCATCTCTTCCCTATTATTATTCCGCCATAATTCCTTGACGGAAGCCACATCCTTAGTACGCAATCTTCTCACTTGATGATCCAGTATAGCTACAGGGTTTTCCTCATACGATAGCTCCTCTGTTACCTGGACATCCTCCACGGGGAATACCCTAGAAGGGTCGCCAATATATTTCCGAAGCATAGACACATGAAACACTGGATGTACTGCTTTCAATTCAGATGGTAGGTCTAGCTCATAGGCAACCTTGCCTACCTTACGAACAATCTGATAAGGCCCAATATACCTCGGGCTAAGCTTCACTTTCCTGCCGAATCTCATAACACCCTTCATGGGTGATACTTTTAAGAATACCCAATCACCAACCTGAAATTCTAAGTGTCGACGTCGATTATCTGCATATGATTTCTGCCGACTCTGGGCTGCCAGTAATCTCTCCTGAATAAGCTTTACTTTATCAACCGCCTGCTGAACCATATCTGGGCCTATCAACTTAGTCTCACCAACATCAAACCAACCAATAGGTGATCTGCATTTCCTTCCATATAAGGCCTCATACGGTGCTATCTGAATACTCGAATGGTAGTTGTTATTATAGGCGAACTCAATAAGTGGTAGATTATCATCCCAGCTACCCCTGAAATCAATTATACAGGCCCGTAACATATCTTGTAGTGTCTGAATGGTACGCTCGGCCTGTCCGTCAGTTTGAGGATGAAATGCTGTACTAAGACTCACCTGTGTCCCCAATCCTTCCTGGAATGATCTCCAGAAGTGAGCTGCACCTCTGTCTAATATGATAGATGTGGGAACTCCGTGAAGTCTTACTATCTCCTTAATATATAATTTTGCGTAATCCTCAGCTGAATAAGTAGTTTTGACTGGAAGAAAATGGGGTGATTTTGTTAGCCTATCTACAATGACCCATATGGAATCATACTTCCGTGGAGTACGAGGTAAACCTGTAATGACGTCCATATTAATTGCCTCCCACTTCCAAGTCGGGATTTCCATTTCCTGTAATAATCCACCAGGATTCTGATGCTCGATCTTAACTTGTTGGCAATTCGGGCACTGAGCAACAAACTCTGCTATGTCCCTTTTCATGCCATCCCACCAGTAAAAACACCTGAGGTCATGATACATCTTTGTTGACCCCGGATGCATGGAATAACGGGCACAATGTGCCTCTCCCATAACCTGTTGCCGCAACCCTTCAACCTCAGGTACACATAATCTGCCCCTATATTGCAGCACTCCGTCAGATGTAATCTTGAATGGGGTCTCCTCCTTGTTAAGGGCTGCATCTCTATATTGTCCAAGAACAGGGTCCTCGTACTGGTGCCTCTTCACCTCTTCTATGATAGAGGATTCAGCGACTCCTCGAACAGAAACTCCACCATCATCAGGATCGGCCAAACGGACTCCATGGTTAGCTAACTGGTAAATGTCACAGACTATCTCCTTCCGTTCTGGTTGTACATCTACCAAACTACCCATAGATTTATGGCTGAGTGCATCTGCTACAATATTTGCTTTCCCTGGATGGTATAGAATATCAACATCATAACCCTTTAGCAATTCTAGCCATCTTCTCTGTCGTAAATTCAGCTCCTTCTGCTTAAAGATATATTGGAGGCTTTTGTGATCCGTAAAAATATCAACATGCACGCCATATAGATAATGCCTCCATATCTTCAAAGCATGAATTACCGCTGCTAACTCCAAATCATGTGTAGGATAATTCCTTTAATGTTTCCTGAGCTGCCGGGAGGCATAGGCTATAACTTTGCCATGCTGCATCAATACACAACCTAGCCCAACACAGGAAGCATCACAATAAATGACATAACCATCTGGTCCCTCGGGAAGAGTTAAAACTGGAGCTGTAGTCAGCTTATCTTTTAGCAACTGGAAACTTCGCTCACAAGCATCAGTCCACTGGAACTTAGTTGCCTTCTGAGTTAGCCTCGTTAAAGGCGCTGAAATCGAAGCAAACTTCTCTACAAATCTCCTGTAATATCCTGCTAGCCCCAGAAAACTACGTACCTCAGTAGGTGTTGTAGGTCTAGGCCAAGTATTTACGGCCTCAATCTTCTGTGTATCCACATGAATGCCATCAGCTCCAATAATATGCCCCAAAAATGCTACTGAAGTCAACCAGAATTCACATTTAGAGAACTTAGCATAAAATTTCTGGTGTTGGAGCACCCCAAGTACCGTCCTCAGATGATCCGAATGCTCCTCCTCTAATCGTGAATAGACCAGAATATCATTAATAAATATAATCATGAACATATCTAGGAACGGCCTGAATACTCGGTTCATCAGATCCATAAACACTGCTGGAGCATTGGTCAGCCCGAAGGACATCACCCTAAACTCATAGTGCCCGTATCGGGTCCTGAATGCAGTCTTTGGAATATCTGCCTCTCTTACCCGCACCTGATGGTAGCCTGACCGCAGGTCTATCTTCGAGAAACACTTAGCACCCTGCAACTGGTCAAATAAATCATCAATCCTGGGGAGGGGATATCTATTCTTTATGGTCACCTTGTTCAGCTGCCTATAATCAATACAGATCCGCAGCGACCCATCTTTCTTTCTCACAAACAGCACCGGTGCTCCCCAAGGTGACGTACTGGGCCTAATGAAGCCCTTTTCTAACAAGTCTCCCAACTGCTCCTTTAATTCTTTTAGTTCTGCAGGTGCCATTCTGTAAGGAGGAATAGATATGGGGTGAGTATCTGGCAACACATCTATAGTGAACTCTATCTCCCGCTCAGGAGGAAGACCTGGAAGTTCATCTGGAAATACATCTGGAAATTCATTGACTACCGAGACTGACTGAAGAGTCGGTGCCTCTGCTTTCCAGTCATGCACACAAACCAGATGATAAATATAACCCTTTCGAACCATCTTCCTTGCCTTGAGGTATGAAATAAACTTACCCCTCGGCGATGCCGTATTCCCAAGCCATTCTATAGTTGGCTCCCCTGGGAACTGAAACTGAACTATGTTGTTTCTACAATCAACATTAGTATAACAAGAAGCTAACCAATCCATACCCATAATAACATCAAACTCAGTCATATCTAACTCTATCAAATCTGCCAAGGTATGACGATTATATATATTCACCGAGCACTTTTTGTATACCTGCTTTGCAATAACAGAATCTCTTACCGGTGTAGCTACCTCAAATGGTTCAATCAACTCAGGTTTTATTCCGATTCTACTAGCAACAAAGGGAGATATATATGATAAGGTGGAGCCTGGATCTATCAATGCATATACGTCCCGAGAGAAAATCGATAATATACCTGTAACCATATTTGGTGATGCCTCCTGATCCTGTCTACTAGCCAAAGCATATATTCGGTTTGAAGGACCGCTAGAACTAGAAGCTCCGCCATGGCCTCTACCATGGCCTGCTGGTGTCTGAATACCCTGCCCCATAGGGCGCATAGCCACAGAAGAAGATGAACCAGCAACTGATCCAGTAGGCTGAGCTGCACCACCTGGACTACCCCCAAATGGACACTCCCTCATAATATTGCCTTGACGGCCGCAAGTAAAGCAAACACCTGTAGCAAATTGGCATTCCCCAAAATGAGGTATACCACAATGAGAACACCGAGGCAAAGGTGGCCTCGACTGACCCGAACTCCCGTACATCTGTGAACCTGAAGCCCCGATGATCTGACCGGCTCCTGAATACCCTGGACTATAAAATCTCCTACCCGAGAACTGCGGGGCTGCACTCCGTGCTGGCTGGGAAGGATATCTGCTATACTGCTGTTGAGGTTGTCTGCCTCGAAACTCACCCGGGTAGCCAACTGATCCAGCCCTCTTATGCTAGCCTCTGTCATAGTCTTTATCCGACTGGCGTCCCCTGTGCATAAGCCTGTATCCGAGCAATATCCATACCTGGCTGAGAAGCCATTACCATACAGCTATCAGTCAAGTAACGATCCAGCCCTATCACATAACGATGCACCCTATCAGCCATATCGGCTACAATAGTAGGCGCATATCTAGCCAGCGAATCAAATTCAAGACTATAATCTCGAACACTTCTACCATTTTGCCTCAAATGTAAGAATCTATCGACTCTGGCTCGCCTCATCACCAGAGGTAGAAAGTGGCTAAGGAAGGCCTCCACGAACTCATCCCATACCGCTAGAGGAGCACCCTCGCCCCTAGATAACTCCCAGGACTCATACCAATTAACAACTACATCACGCAGCCGATATGAAGCCAACTCAACAGACTCAGTCTCAGAAGCCATAATTATCCTCAATGTACGTTGCATCTGCCGAATAAACTCCTGCGGATCATCCTTGGGCCTTGACCCATAGAACTCTGGGGATTACAAGTCAAGAAATCACGAGCCCTGAAACTATCATGTCTATCCACATAGTCAACCCCTAACCCATGCCTGCGAGCCTGCCCTGCCGGTAATTTGGTCAGTAACTGAACTGCATCTCTCACGGCCCTATCCTCCGCCCCTGGCTGAGGAGCTGGAGGCTCGGGTACTGGAACCTCTGGAGCTGGCGGTGGAGCCGTCCCCTGATCTGCAGCTACTGCTGCTCTAGGCTCCTCTGATAGTGGCGGTGTAGCAGAGCTCGCTGACTGGAGCACAACCTCAGGTATAGACTGGGCACGGGCCCTAGTAACTCTCCGAGTCTGACTGGTCTCTCCGACTACTAACTTGCCCTTCTGGGCAGCTGTTGCTTTCTTTGGAGGCATCGCTGTAAACATAATAATTCATTACGGAGGAATTATCCTGATAATACAGCTCTATCGCACGATTTAGAGTAAGAAGGAAAGATAGCATCCTAAATGTCCTGTAGCTTCATGTTTATAGATGTGGTGCACAACACACTGATAAACAAGACTTTTCTAGACACGGTCTGTAGACACTCCGAGGACGAACTGCTCTGATACCAGTTTTGTCACGACCCAACCCCATAGGCCGTGACTAGTGCCCGAACTGGACACTCGTATACACCCCTGATAGCTATATGATCAATCCACAACCAAACATAATATGGAACCCATAGGACAAACACATAGTCTCAGAACTGTCGCACAAAAATATATATATCAAGCAACCTGTCTCCTGGGGAGTCACTACTATCAACAGATAACACAGTATATAAGCCGACAAGGCTGTCATAGCATGTGGGAACGTCCCAACTATATATATACGCAAGCCGGCAAGGCTGCCACTACACAAAACATCCCAAAACATATATATATATATATATACATACGCAGGCCAACGAGGCTGCCACTACGAGTGGGAACATCCCAAAACACAAGTCATACTAACACAGCTGGACAACATATATACATATAACCCACACACATGTCTACAGACCTCTAAGAGTAACAACAGTAGCATATGATGGGACAGGGCCCCGCCGTACCCCTGGAAAAAACACATATATCCAACAAAAGGTTCTGTACCAAAAATCTGGGCTCCGGAACAAGAGAGCACTCCAAGATAGCTGAATAGGAATCCTAAGCTGGCGGGTCACCAAGGCGAGCGTCTGTACCTGCGGGCATGAAACGCAGCCCCTCGAAGAAAGGGGGGTCAGTACAAGATATGTACTAAGTATATAAAGCATGAAATACAATGAGAAAGATCATAACTGAAGTAGACATTCCAGGAGATAAGTATAATAATCAAGAAGTCATTGTACCTGTGCCTTATGAAACAAAATCATGCATATCATTTTCATATACCGTACCCGGCCCATTATGGGACTCGGTGTCATAGTCATATGATCATATACATATACCATACCCGAGCCTCTAGTAAGGGACTCGGTGAGTAAAGTCATGTACACGTATACCGTACCCGGCCCATCATGGGACTCGGTGCCATAATCATATATCATATCATCATATACCGTACCCGGCCCTTTAGTAAGGGACTCGGTGAATAATGCAGTGACACTGTGCACGATAACATACCCGGCCCGGGACTCGGTGAAAGATGTAACAACAGTATGCACGAGTAGAGTAGTGAGTAACCATATGCATATAAATCATCTTTTGAGACTCAATAGATAAGTAGACTAATCAACACTCGAGTATCAGGATGATAGTCATATTCAGTGCTCTTTGAATATCATTATGAACTAAATCAAATAAAGTCTCAAGGATCATAGACAGGTATCAAATCAATACGAGACAGCTTATGAAAGTTAAGGACATTAGTCATTATAGAGCCTTCAGGAATAGAAACTTATACATACGATTATACTATCCAACATATAGAAAACTCGAGGGCAGTAGCTTAACTACTTTAAAAGCTTTAACATCAAGAAGTGAATAAGAATCATGAATCATATTCGGAACTTATGAATGGAATTACCCCAAAGCTCATGTCATTCATCACTTACGTCTAGGACATGCCAAAAGAAAGAAGGGATAGGCTTTACATACCTTTAGCGTTTACTTGCCGCACAACACGTATACGCTGCCCAATAGTATCTCAACCTATAATAAGACGTCAAGAACTACGGTTAAGCTACGGGAAGATTCAAAACGTATTCTAACATTAGTAACTCCATCCTAGATATTTAGACGACGTTTTCCTTATATTCAAACCAACTACATACAACCAAGCCAACATCAGTAATCATACGTTCAAGTACCAACCCGAGACTATTCAAACAAGACTCGAGAACACTCCGGACAGCCCGTGCAACATTCCAAAACAGCCCAACCAACATACAATACAACATGTAATCTTCCAAGCTCAACAAGAACAACAACAACACATTAGACAGCTCCTAACTAGTAACTTAAGGATGCCCGACAACTTCACGAACGTCTACGGACATGCAAAACAAACCATTTACGTTTATTATACATTCCTTAACACATTCTTTTCATCCAAATTCATGAACTATACCAACCACCACACGTTAACAACATTATTCACTTAAATACAAGAAACTATACTAACACCATATTAACTTCTACAACAGCCCACAAACAATTACAACTCCAACTTGAGCCATTAAATACCTTTATTCTCATCACAAAATCCATAACAACAACAACCAAATACTAAGTAAAATTTGTTCACCATTTCTACACAAAACAACCCCTACACGGCTTCAACACCAACATACATAGTTCCATGAATTTCATCCATATCTACAAATTACAATATGTTCAAACCACCCTTAATACATGTAAAAGAAGATTAAACCTTACCTTAACACTTGACTTTTCAACTTGGCTAGAATTTGTGCGTTGAAATTATACTTGTTCTTGCTGCCCTAATGACTACTTTCACGTCACAATCTGCCCTTCCAATTTGGTTAGAACACCTTGAAAAATCAGTTCGCATCAAGGTTATAAGCTTGCAAAAATTTAGCCATGGCCGAGAGCCATTCCCTCTCTATCTCTAAGTTTTAATGTTGAAAATGTGAAAATGAATTAGGCTAGTCTACATTAGTCATCAAATGAATATTTATAAGAGACTTGTGGGCTGGACATGTGGCCCACCCAAAGCTTGAGCCAATTAAACTTGGCCATGTCATGGGTGGGGCCCACACGGCCACTAATGCCTAATTAATGAATAATTAACTCTTAATCCCCACTTAATAATCTAATCATGGTTAATTAATACCTGATCTCCATTAATATTCCCATACCAATTAGAAATTATAAGCAACTCGTGTATTAATAAAAAAAAATCGGAGGTTAAAAGTCCCTACCTCGTATCCCTAAAATAGTCTTTTCCTTAACTTATCGCGATTAGCTTAAAATGTCCCAATGTACATAAATACGGGGTATAACACTTACATACTCAGTACCTTATTCTTATTGACTCCCCTATTGTTTGGGGGACTGCATTCATGCCCGCAGGTATAGGTAGACAGACAGGTGGTCCCGCTCAATAGGACCTTTACTCAGCAGTAGTTGGTGCGCTTCATTTGATTTGCAGCTGTAGTCTATTTTGGTATGCCATTCGTTTGGAGATGTATATGCATGTGAGTATGATGGGGCCCTGTACCGTCCTTTCTATAGTTTTCTATTCCATTAGAGGTCTGTACACAGTTGCATGTATTTGATAGATAATGTAGCCTTGTCGGCTCCTATTCTTTTGTGTACACATATGTAGCGGCCTAGTCGGCTTGCACTGTTCTTTTAGTATATATATATATATATATATATATATATAAGTACAGTTTGTACAGAGTTCATGATGTCATCCTTTCATGAGTCAGTGTAGTTCAGAGTGAGTGATTTGTGGGCCCTTGTTATCCAGGTACGAGTATAGGGGTGTTTGTCCATTAGGGATCAAGCACTCGTCATGACTCATCGGCATGGGTCGGGACAGAAGTGGTATTAGAGCAGTTCCGTCCTAGGGTTGTCTACAGACTATGTCTAGTAGAGTCTTGTTTATGGCTGTGTTGTGCAACACACTTATAAACAAGAGGCTGCAGAACATTTAGGAAATTTTCATTCCTTCTCTCTTAGATCATGCGATAGAGCCATGTGTTAAGAGTTCGCCTTCTAATGATTTTTTCTGATTTCAGCGATTCCTCGCAAGAAAGCTACAGCTGCCCAGAAGGGCAAGAGAGTTTCTGGTGAGGCCACTAGCTGTACTTGATGGGCTACTAGGACTCGGGATGAGATTCAGAGTGAGAGCCCATCTCAGACTTCACATACCCAGCCTCAAGCACCTGCCTTAGTTCCTCAGCTAGATGCACGGGCCAGGATATGCGGGATGCTATACAGCTATTGACTAGATTGGTAGCTGCTCAGGCTCAGTGGCCAGGAGTTGTTGTTGATCAGGTGGACCGAGCTAGTTGTCACGACCCAAATCGATGGGCCGCAACAAGTGCCTGACCATTGCTGGTCAAGCAGTCCTATGCCTGCATTTACCTCTCACTCACTATCCTGGGCCCATACACAATCTATAACTTAGTTGGACTATCTCCCGAACAATCAACATAAGAAACAACGTACCGGGAACTCACGGCCAACGCATACATATAAAAATAAATACTGAGAATAACAGTGTGAGCCGATTTGGCCGCCACACATATATACTATACAACAAAATAAGTGCTGACGGGGCTGCATAACAACACGACTACATATCATTGTCTACAGACCTCTATGGAGTACAAACAATAGAAGGGACAGGACAAGGCCCTGCCGTACCCATATATGTACATAACAAGATGGCATACCAAATGGACTGAAGCTCCGGGTCAATGGAGCGTACCGACTGCCGCTGAGGGGAGGTCCTACTGCTGTGAATCGTCCGACTGGCTACCTGATCCTGCGGGCATGAACGCAGCGTCCACAAGAAGGGACGTCAGTACGAGTAATGTACCGAGTATGTAAGGCATGAATGATAACATGATAATATGTATAGAACATGAACAACAACATAATAAGGAAATATGGAAAAATATAAGAAAAAGGTATGACTGTAACTGCTTGCCTTTTAAGGCGGAATCATGCATGCTCACTTTTACCTTCAAAACATATCTCCCATACATACATAAACTGTCTAAATCAAATAACATCATTAGCCCGCGTCCGGGTAATCATCTCACGCCGCCCACTAGTGGTGGTGCCCGTGCCATATAGACACGGTGTTATTATCATCATCCATAAGCCGCCCACTACGCCCAGCATAGTGGTGCTGCCCGGCCATATAGGCACGATGTAATCATCACAACATAAGCATGCATAAGAGCCCAATCAAAAGCTATAACTCCATCAGAGTGACGTAAGGTCGGTAACCTCCGATTGTATTATGGAATAATCATCATCGCTCTATCTCACCTTGAAGGAACAATTATTTTAAGGTGAGACTATCAATGAAGAATAACATCAAGAGAAAACACAGAATAAGGTCATAAATCTCATAAGGCGTCAATTCATATACTTTGGAATCTTTAAAAAATAGTCATCATCCATGAATAAAATTGAGAAATCAAGAAATAGCTCAACATTCTTATATCGTCATTGAAATCGTAAACTTGGAACCTTTAAACCCGGAATCATCATCATCATAATCAAGGTAGGAAAATATTCTCATCTTTGACATCATCATTATGATTGTGAAAATAGGTTCATCGTTGTGGTAATAAGAGCTCACGGAGCCATAAACCTCCGATTTAGGAAATACGAAACATTTTGGAAAACATTTATGAATTATTAGGAAAGGTGTTATGCCTTGGAGTCATAAACATCTAACTTTTGAAAACGAGGAAGATATGGAAACATTTTGAAGTCATAACATTGGAATCATGCCTTTCAAAGAAAGGGGCGAGCCTTAACATACCTGTTCCACCTCCTATTATCTACGCCTATTTGTCCAAGCTCACAAGTCTACATTTAAGAGGATTTACATAATCGTTAGACTCATCGTTATACGCTAGTCTTAGTCCTTCAAAAAAATCCATTTATAATCTGCCGAAATTCGGGCAGCACCTTCCCTGTTTATATGCCTAGCCCGAAATCACAATACCAACAAAACAACAACTACAACAGCACCAACATCATCATCAATACCAAAATATTCCATAAAACATCCCACACGATGTTTGTCCAATTTCTCAACCAACAACTTTATTATACAACCATTTCATCACTCTATATTCGTAAATAAACCAAATGTAATATTAATAAGGAGAGACCCATACCTTATTTTTGTTAAAACAGAGATATCTATAATATCCACCTTGAATCCACCGCAGAACCATACTAGAATCACATCTATGCGTTTATCCGAGCTTCGATTAATACTCCGTCACTTGAAAATTGCTTACTTTTTGTTTCCCTCCCTCTCTCTTGAATTTCTAGAATTTTCTGGGCAAAATCTGGGCTAAAATATAGTGAAAAATAGGGCTCTTACCCTTTTTATAAGGGTCAAATTCGGGTCGGGTTTACTGTAGCAGGTCGGTTACTGTAGTAGTATTGTAGCACGCGTTTCTGATCTGTCAGCTGAACTTGTAACGTCCATAATTCTCTACTCTAATGTCCTTCGACGAACGGTTTCTTGCGTTGGAAACTTGACTCGATGAACTTCATTTTAGGATTTTGTCTCACTTCAAAACATTTCATATGCTAAGAAATATTCGTCCCCCAAGTTGGACCAAAATTTTCACACAAAACATTACCCATCCTTTCTCCAAAGTCGTACTACTCCATTTCTTCCACTCATTTCCTTATAAAACCTTCTGGTATATCTTATATACATCCTTCACTTATTAAATATACTTAATAATGCTTGCTCCTTATATTCCAAAGTGGTTTTACTTAACCCTGACTCAACGTACTTATGTTTCAAATTTGATAAGTGCTCTTCGAAGATACGGGGTGTAATACTGGTAGTACGAGGGTTAAGACTTTTCTCGGGTTCGATCCTCCGGATTTTTATGTGTTGAAGTAAAATATGGACCCCAGGACTTTATTGATGGTATGCACAGGACCTTGAGGGTTATGCACACGGATGAGGTCGAGTCAGTGGAGTTAGCTTCGTATAGGCTCTGTGATATTGCAGTACAGTGTTACTAGACATGGGAGCTATCTAGGGGAGAGAATGCCCCTCCAGCCGTTTGGCGATAATTTTTGGATGCTTTTATTCGCCATTATTTACCACCAGAAATCTGACGGGCCCGAGCAGATAGGTTCTTACGTACTGAGCAGGACAGTATGAGTGTACAAGAGTATTGCATGTATTTTGATTCTTTGGCTAGATATGCCCCAACCATGGTGGCGGAGATGGAGGACAGAGTCCATCATTTCGTGGCAGGTCTAGGGACACATTTGATTGACGAGTGTACGATCGCTACATTACAGTCGGGTATGGATATTTCCCGTATACAGGCGTATGCACAGAATTTAGAGGATCATAAGCATCAGCGGAGGACAGAGCATTAACGTGACTGGGGTCATGGTAAGAGGGCTAGATCTATGGATATGGTTGGTGAGTTTAGAGGAGGACATAGACATCAGCATTCCCGGTATCCATTTCATTCGGTAGGGAGTGCACCTCCGCGGTTTTTAGATCCGACATTTGATCAGTCTTCTTATTCAGGAGTGGGTCAGAGTTCTAAAGCATTAGGTTCTCAGTATAGATCAGTGTCCGGTCAGATGAGGCCCCCGTTACCACTATACGCCCAGTGTGGTAAGTTACACATAGGTCAGTGTCGACGGGGATCCGATGCTTGTTATGCTAGTGCCCAACCAAGGAATGTGATGTGACAGTGTCCGATGAGAGGTGGTGTAGGTATTATTCAGCCTCCCGGGTTCGTAGCCGGTTCTTCTTTTGTAGTACTCCCTTTAGGGCAAGGTTCTCAGACCCCAGTAGCACGTGGTAGAGAGAGGAGTGGAGCGTCTAGCTCGAGTGAGCCTCAGCATCGCATTTATGCATTGGCTGGTAGGCAGGATCGTGAGTCGTCTACTGATGTCGTCACGGGTATATTATCAGTCTCCTCCTATGATGTATATGCACTGATTGACCCAGGTTCCACTTTATCATATGTTACTTCATTTGTCGCCAGCAAGTTTGGGATAGAACCTGAATCGATTAAACCGTTTGAGGTGTCGACACCAGTTGGTGATCAAGTAATAGTTAGGTGGATATATCGAGGATGTGTAGTGATAGTTTGTAATCACCGTACCTTAGCAGATTTGATTGAGTTAGATATGATTGATTTCGATGTGATCATGGGTATGGATTGGTTGGATTCCTGTTACGCTAATGTTGATTGCGGAACGAATATAGTTCAATTCCAATTTCCGGGCGAGCCAGTACTTGAGTGGAAGGGGAAGGCTGCTTCGCCGTTTATTTCCAACCTTAAGGCAAGGAAGATGATTAGAAAGGGGTACATTTATCACTTGGTTCGTGTTCAGGACGTAAAAGCAGAGTGACAGACCCTTCAGTCTGTCCCTGTGGTTAATGAGTTCCCAGAGGTGTTTACAAATGAGCTTCCAGGCATTCTGCCAGAGCGAGAGATTGATTTCACTATCGATTTATTGCTAGATACTCAGCCAATATCTATTCCTCCTTATAGAATGGCACCTGCAGAGTTGAATGAATTAAAGGAGCAATTGAGGGATTTACTCGAGAAGGGATTTATCAGACCTAGTACATCACTGTAGGGAGCGCCGGTGTTATTTGTAAGAAAGAAGGATGGCTCCTTGCGAATGTGTATCGATTATAGACAGCTGAATAAAGTGATTGTGAAGAATAAGTACCTGCTTTCGAGGATTGATGATCTATTTGATCAGTTACGAGGCACCAAATACTTCTCAAAAATAGACTTGAGATCGAGGTATCATCAGGTTAGGGTGAAGGAGGAAGACATCCCGAAAGCGACATTCAGAACTAGATATAGGCACTATGAGTTCCGTGTTATGTCGTTCGGGTTAACTAATGCTCTAGTTGTGTTCATGGACTTGATGAATCGCGTATGCAGGACCTTCCTAGATCTGTTCGTGATTGTGTTTATAGATGATATTGTCACGACCCAACTAGAGAGCTATGACGGGCACCCGGAGCTAACCCACCGAGCACCTCTGAACATACGTCTCATAATCATTTCTGGGTGGACCATAAAGATAGCTCATGTATATCATAATCTGTAAGGACATATATCAGCACATAACGACACATCTCTATATAATCTTCAACAATTATGTCACGACCCAATTGGAGGGCCATGACGGGCACCTGGAGCTAACCCCACCAGGCACCTTTCATCATACTTCCACAACCATTTCTAGGTAAGCCACATGTCCTGCTAACAATCTCTACGCATCAATAATACCATCTCTATTGGGCTAAGGCGCTTTCATATCAACATCAACAAATATGCCCATATACATATATACAAGCTGACGAGGCTAACAAAATGATATACAAAATATGAGCCGACAAGGCTGAAAGACATCTAACTATACATAGCTGTCTACGAGCCTCTAAGAAGAGTATGTGACATCATAAAGATGGGACAGGGCCCCGTCATGCCTATTTATATATATATATATATATATATATACACACACAAAAGAATAGTGCCAACAACTGCAGCTCCGGATCAAATGCAGCACCTCTAAGCAGTCTCTGGATAAGCAATCTAAGGATCAAGTCTATCTCCCTATCCACCTGCGGGTATGATACAGCGTCCACAAAAGAAAGGACGTTAGTACGGATAATGTACTGAGTATGTAAGGCATAATCAATAGCATAATATAAGCATGAAAATTAACGTAAGATGGAAGAGTCATGGGATGATAGAGCCATTTATACCTCTAGTGACGTTCATCATATGTACTTACCCTTTTTCTAATGGGAACCTTCCATTACATACACTTACATATATAGTAGTACTATACCCGACCATAGAGGTTCGGTGTTGCACATACCCGACTATGACAAGGCTCGGTCTTATACATACCTGGCCCTACCAAGGCTCAGTGTTATTCGTACCTAACTGGAGTGGTGCGCGCGCAATTAATGTCATACCCGGCCAAATAATCTCAATGTTATATAGTGGCCATACATATATACTTACATATACACCTAGGAGTACTTACGTAGCGTCAACATCATCATCGTCTATATATTTTTCTTTAAAGGGTCAACTATCGTAGAATAAGACCAATGGTATCATGAGGATATTAAGAACTATGAGCTCTTATGATTCTAGGAATGAGATCATCATGGAAGATATTATGGATCTCACATGAAGGTATACTACAAATGGAAACGTGCCTTAAGAAGAAGGGTTAGCTTTACATACCTTTCTGTCTCCTTAACTACTTTACGTTCATCTCCAAAGCTTGAGAGATCTACATTTAAAGGGATTCATACCATGGTTAAGTCTTAAAAACACTCTTAAATTCAAATAACAATAATTCATGAGTTAACGAAAATTGGGCAACATTTCACCTTTTTCATCGACTTCCACTATATCGTAAAACAACTCCCCAACAACTATAATAACATCCACAATATCATAATCAAGTAGTCATATTCCATTAAGTCTCAAGATTCATTCTCATATTCAACTTATATCAACAACTTTACACCAACCCGTTGCACAATCGCATACAACACTTCCTTGTCATTATTATCACCCTTCACAACAAGATTATACTCATAGCATTCTAAGAATCATATCTCAAGCTAATTTACCACTCAAAATATCATTAGTTCTACATTTGAGCTTCATTTTCTACTTTCTTCCCTCACCCAAGTTATTCAACAAGCAAGCATTCTTAAAATATGAAATAGACATGAAAGCTAACCTTTTATCTCATAGTAATGAGCTTTGGATCAAGTTACCAACTTGTATGAAAACCCTAGCTTCAATACCAAAGAAATTCTTGAAGTCTACCAACCCTAGTGAGTCTCCCAACACATGGATATCTTGATTCTTGATATTTGATCTTTGATTTCCCTTGGGTTTGAGTGGAATATGCTTGGGAGAAGGTTCTAGAGCTTTTAAGAGTTTGGGAGAAGTGGGAAATGAAAAATAAGACAAGGGTCGTCCATATATAAAAAGAAAAAAAAAGCTGCCCAACCGATTATACGGCCATTTATACGGTCCGTATAACTGGACCGTATAATCCCACCATGGAATTACCGTTCACTGGAATGGTTATACGGACTATTATACGGGCTGTATAACAAGTGGCCGTATAACCCAATTTTTTTCGAAACTTTCTCTCGTTGATTCATTCAACCTCCAATCCCTATGGAACCTTATTGACACTTATATAACACTTCATTAACCATCTAAGAAGCCTTATAACTCCTCCTCAAGACATTGCTAAATAAATATTAGCTCAATTATTGCGAAAACCTTTCCAAACATGACTTGTACTTCACTTTCTTTGACGAACTTAGTTACACCGATTCATATGACTTCAAAATCCTGTGGTACGCTCTTTAAGCTATATAATTCTCTCCTTAATCTCATAAGGACTTCATATTCACCTTATGCTCGCGTTAGTCCACCCACAATGCAACAAGTCCAAAATCCCCGAGATGTAACATTCTCCCCCCCCCCCCCCCCCCCCCCCTTAAAAACATTCGTCCTCAGATGTTAGACTCTTGGGATTCTACAAAAAAATTTCTAGAGTTTCACCTGTAATATGGCACTACCATCCTGCCACAACAACCTAAAATATATCGCCTCACAGGGCTACAACAACAACATCAACAACTATGGCCACACACGACCAAGAAAGCACCAGGGAAAATATTACATACCTGAGGACAATGGTGTCTCTGCCTGAGTCTCCTCTGGAGGTGGAAATAAATGTGGGTACCTGAACTTTATGTCTTCTTCCGCTTCCCATGTCATTTCCTCTCTATTATTATTTCTCCATAAGACTTTAACTGTAGCTACATCTTTGGTTCTGAGTCTCCGTACTTGCTTATCTAGAATGGAAATGGGAACTTCTTCGTAGGATAATTGCTCAGTGACCTGAACATCATCTACCGGTACCATTCTGGAAGGATCTCCAATGCACTTACGAAGCATCGATACATGAAATATCGGATGGACTGACTCCAAATCCGAAGGTAGATCTAGTTCATAAGCCACTTTGCCTACCTTGTGTACAATCTCATAAGGTCCAATATATCAAGGACTAAGCTTGCCCTTTTTGCCAAATCTCATGACGCTCTTCATTGGCGACCCCTTCAAGAATACCCAGTCCTTTACTTGGAACTCCAAGTCCCGTCGACGATTGTCTGCATAGGATTTCTGGCTACTCTGAGCTGTTAATAATAGATCCTGTATAAGCTTAACCTTTTCTATAGCTTGTTGGACCATGTCTGGCCCTATCAATTTAGTCTCTCCCACTTCGAACCACCCGATTGGCAATCTACACTTGCGCCCATACAAAGCCTCATACGGGGCCATTTAGATGCTAGCATGATAATTGTTTTTATAAGAAAATTCAATAAGCGGTAAGTGATCATCCCAACTACCTCCAAAATCCAACACACATGCCGGTAGCATATCCTCCAGAGTTTGGATGGTACGCTCAGCTTGCCCGTCAGTCTGTGGATGAAATGCTATACTAAGACTCACATGAGTCCCCAAGCCTTCTTGAAAAGATTTCCAGAAATTCGCCGTAAACTGCGTCCCTCTATTAGAAATAATAGATACTGGGACACCATGGAGTCGCACTATCTCTTGGACATAAAGCTTTACATAATCTTCCGTTGCAAATGTAGTTTGGACAGGTAGGAAATGAGCTGACTTTGTAAGTCTATCCATAATTACCTATATAGAATCATACTTATGCTTAGAATGAGGTAAGCCTGCAATGGAGTCCATATTAATCACTTCCCATTTCCAAGTTGGAATTTCCATAACTTGTAACAATTCACCGGGCTTTTGGTATTCAATCTTCACTTGTTGACAGTTAGGACATTGGGCCACGAATTCCGCTATGTCTTTCTTCATTCCATTCCACCAATATATAGATTTGAGATCATGGTACAATTTCGTTGCTCCGGGATGAACGGAATAATGGGAACAATGGGCTTCTTTCAATATTTGATGGTGTAATCGTGCAACATCAGGAACACACAACCTACCTCGACATCGGAGAACTCCATCTCTAGAAATTTCAAAGGATGACTTCTTCTTCTGAGGAAGTGTATTTCTGTAATGAATTAGTACAGGATCCTCATATTGGCGCTCTTTCACTTCAACTACTAGCGACCAAATAGCTGAATTCTGAATGGCAGCTCCCACATTGCCTGAGTCCACTACCTGAACTCCTAGGCTAGCTAATTGCTGGGGCTCACGAGCTAACTCTCTTTTCTCTGGCTGAACATCACATAAACTTCCCATAGATCTACGACTAAGAGCATCAGCCACAACGTTCGCCTTCACAGGATTATATAGGATGTTAACATCATAATCCTTCAACATCTCCAACCACCGCCTCTGCCATAAATTCAATTCCTTTTGCTTGAAAATATACTGAAGGATCTTGTGATCCGTATAGATATCCACATGGACACCATACAAAATAATATCTCCACATCTTCAATGTATGAATCACCGCAGCTAACTCAAGATCATAGGTTGGATAGTTTTTCTCATGTTTTCGCAACTGCCTTGAAGCATAAGTAATCACCTTACCATGCTGCATCAATACACACCCTAACCCAACACCCGAAGCATCACAATAGACAACATAGCCTTTCGATCCTTCTGGAAGTGTCAGGACTGGGGCAGAAGTTAATCTATTCTTTAACTCCTGAAAGCTACGTTCACAAGCATCCGCCCATTGAAATTTAGCTGATTTCTGAGTTAGCTTCGTTAGTGGTGTCGAAATTGAAGAAAAACCTTCTACAAATCTTCTCTAGTAACCTACTAAGCCCAGAAAACTATGAACCTCCGTAGGTCTTGTAGGCCTTGGCCAAGTCTTCACAGCCTCAATCTTTCGAGTATCTACCCGAATACCATCAGCCAAAATAATATGCCCTAGAAAGGTCACCGAATTCAACAAAAAATCACACTTTGAAAATTTTGCAAATAACTCTCGAGTCTAAAGAACTCTAAGAACGGTACGTAAATGATCCGCATGTTCTGCCTCGGTTCGAGAATATACCAGGATATCTTCAATGAACACAATCACAAATAAATCTAAGAAAGGTCTGAACACATTGTTCATCAAGTCCATGAACACTGTCGGTGCATTAGTTAGCCCAAATGACATTACCCGGAATTCAAAATGACCATATCTTGTTCTAAAGGCCGTCTTAGGAATTTGTTCTTCTGTAACTCTCACCTGATGATACTCGGATCTCAGATCTATTTTTGAAAACCATTTGGCACCCTGTAATTGATCAAATAAATCATTAATCCTTGGGAGCGGATATTTATTCTTGATCGTCACATTATTCAGTTGTCTGTAGTCAATGCACATTCGCAAGGAGCCATCTTTCTTCTTTAAAACAATACGGGTGCGCCCCACGGGGAAGAACTAAACCTAATGAAGCCTTTCTCAAGCAAGTCTTTCAATTGCTCTTTCAACTCTTTCAATTCTGCGGGAGCCATTCTATAAGGAGGAATAGATATGGGCTTGGTATCCAGTAACACATCAATAGCAAAATCAATCTCCCGCTCGGGTCGAAGGCCTGGAGGCTCATCCGGGAATACATCCGAAAAATCATTCACTACGGGGACAGACTGAAGAGTTGGAAATTCTGCTTCTATATCTTGAACCCGGACTAAGTGGTAAATACAACCTTTAGCAATCATTTTTCTTGCCTTGAGATAGGAAATAAACCTACCTCTCGGAGACGCCGAATTTCCCTTCCATTCCAAAACTGGTTCTCCCGGAAACAGGAAGCGAATTATTTTTATTTTGCAATCGACATTAGCATAGAAAGAAGCCAACCAATCCATGCCCATAATGGCTTCAAAGTTCACCATTTTTAACTCGTGTAAATCAGCCATAGTGCGATGATTACAAATCACAACCACACAATTTCTATATACTCGGCTAGCTATTACCGGTAAAGGTTTAATTGATTCTGGTTTCAACCCAAATCGACCAGCAATATATGGAGTAACATATGACAAGGTGGAGCCTGGATCAATGAAAGCATATACATCATGAGAAAATACCGATAATATACCTGTGACGACATAAGGGGAGGACTCAAGATCCTGTTGCCCAGCCAATGCACAAATATAGTGCTGAGGACCACTAGAACTTGGAGCTTCTCCTACACCTCTACCACGGCTAACTGGAGTCTGTGAACCTTGCCCCGGATGGCGTATGGATGATGAAGACCCGACTGCCAACCCTGAAGGCTGGACCCTACCCCTACCACCAATCGAGGGGCAGTCACGCATGATATGGCATGGCTGACCGTTTGCATAGCAAAAATCTTAGCCCAATCGACACTGGCCCTAATGTAACTTTCCGTACTGAGAACATCGTGGCATGGGTGGGCTTGCCTGACTCGCGTCACCTCTGTAATGAGAACCTGAAGCTCTAAAACTCTGACTCGGCCTACAGTGAGTAGATTTATCAAATATCTGGCCCGTAAACCATGGAGGCGCACTTGGCATGGAATGTCCTGAATGCCTAGAAAACTGCTGTCTTTTCCCTTCTCTAAACTCACTAGTCGGACCCAAAGATCTAGCCCTCTTGTTATAACCTCTGTCAAGCTCACTCTCACCTCTTTGCGGTTGTTGGCTTTACCCCGAATTCTAGGCATGGGCTTGATGCGGAAAATGTCCATACCATCTTGAAGTGATGCAGTCAAGCACTTATCCATCAAATGTGGCCCTAAGCCACTCACAAATCGGTGCACTCGATCACCCATATCCGCTACCATGGCCGGAGTATACCTAGCCAAAGAATTGAAGCGGAGACTATACTCTAAGGCACTCATACTTCCTTGCCTAAGATTCAAGAACTTACCGGCTCTAGCCCATCGAACTTTTGGGGGCAAGTAATGTCGTAGGAAAGCATCAGCAAATTCTTGCCATACTGGGGGAGGTGCATCGACTCACCTAGAAGACAACCAAACTGTATACCAATGAACCGCAACATCCCGCAATCTATATGATGCTAACTCTACCGATTCAACGTCTGAAGCATGCATTAGCCAAAGTGTCCTCAACATTCCATCAATAAAGTTTTGAGGGTCCTCATCCGGTGTCGACCCGAAGAACTCCGGAGGGTTCAAGCTAATAAAATCACGGGCTTTAGCACTCACAACCCTATTATTATAAGCCATACCCTGCCGCTGGGCCTGTGCGGCAACCAATTGAGTCAACAGTTGAATGGCCTCTTTCAACTCTTGGCCTGAAACCTCTCGTGGAGGAGCTGGGTTTGCTGGAGCTGGGACTGAAGCTCCTTCATGATCCTCTGAAGCAGGTAATGAGCGCGAGGACCGAGATAGAACCTCATTCTGGGACTCACCTTCCCCTATATCTATTGGCGGTACTCTTTCAGCCCGCCTTTCTGCCACTGTCTTGCACTTTTGGGCTGCCGTAGCTTTCCTCTTTACAAGCATCTCTGAAATACCTAACACACGGTTAAAGGAAGAGAAATCCTTATATCATGGCTCTATCGCACAATCTATGAAGAAAGGTCATTCATTTCTAAATGCCCGCAGCCTCCTGTTTATAAGTGTGTCGCGCAACACACCCATAAACAAGACTCTACTGGACACAGCTCGTAAACACACTCTCAGACGAAACTGCTCTGATACCACTTTTATCACGACCCAACCGGAGGGCCATAACGGGCACCCGGAGCTAAACCCACCGGGTACCTCTCATCATACTTCCACAACCATTTCAAGGCGAGCCGCATGGCCTGCTAACAATCTTTATGCATCAATAATACCATCTCCATTAGGCTAAGGAACTTTCAGATCAACATCTACAAACATGCCCATATACATATATACAAGCCGACGAGGCTGACAAAATGATATACAAAATATGAGCCAACAAGGCTGAAAGACATCTAACTGTACATATATGTCTACAAGCCTCTAAGAAGAGTATGTGACATCATAAAGACAGTACAGGTCCCAGCAATGCCCATATATATATATATATATATATATATATATATATACACACAAAATAATAGTACCAACAACTGCAGCTCTGAATCAAATGAAGCTCCTCTAAGCAGTCTCTGGATAAGCAATATAAGGATCAAGTCTATCTCCCTATCCACCTAGAGGAATGACGCAATGTCCACAAAAGAAAGGACGTCAGTACGAACAATGTATTGAGTATATAAGGCATAATCAATAGCATAATAGAAGCATGAAAATTAACGTAAGATAGAAGAGTCATGGGATGATAGAGCCATTTATACCTCTAGCGACGTTCATCATATGTACTTACCCTTTCTCTAATGGGAACCTTCCATTACATACAATTACATATATAGTAGTACTATACCCGATCATAGAGGTTCGGTGTTTCACATACTCGATCATGACAAGGCTCGGTGTTATATATACCTACTAGCCCTACCAAGGCTCGGTGTTATCCGTACCCAACTGCAGTGGTGCATGCGCAATAGATGTCATACCCGGCCATATAAGCTCCGTGTTACATACTGGCCATACATATATACTTACATATACACCTAGGAGTACTTATGTAGCGTCAACATCATCATCGTCCGTATATTTTTCTTTAAGGGGTCAACTATCGTAGAATAAGACCAATGGTATCATGAGGATATTAAGACTATGAGCTCTTGTGATTCTAGGAATGAGATCATCATGGAAGACATTATGGATCTCACATGAAGGTATACGACAAATGGAAACATGCCTAAGAAGAAGAGTTAGCCTTACATATCTTTCCGTCTCCGTAACTACTTTACGTTCATCTCCAAAGCTTGAGAGATCTAAATTAAAAAGGATTCATACCATGGTTAAGTCTTAAAGACACTCTTAAATTCAAACTAGAATAATTCATGAGTTAACAAAAATTGGGCAACATTTCCCCTATTTCATCGACTTCCACCACATCGTAAAACAGCTCCCCAACAACTATAATAACATCCACAATATCATAACCAAGTAGTCATATTCCATTAAGTCTCAAAATTCATTCTCATATTAAACTTATATCAACAACTTTACACCAACCCCTTGTACAATTGCCTACCACACTCGCTTGTCATTATTATCACCCTTCACAACAAGATTATACTCATAGCATTCTAAGAACCATATCTCAAGCTAATTTACTACTCAAAATATCTGTAGTTCTACATTTGATCTTCATTTTCTACTTTCTTCCCTCACCCAAGTTATTCAACAAGCAAGTATGCTTAATAATATGAAATAGACATGAAAACTAACCTTTTATCTCATAGTAATGAGCTTCGGATCAAGTTATGTCATGACCCGACTCGGGGCCGCGACGAGCACCCGGTACTAGCCCACCCGAGCGCCCTCTTAGCTTACTCTTATACTTATATCTAGGTGAGCCACATAATTATACATACATTTCCATTCATTCGTCAACTAGTCCCAAGTGGACAACAATACATTTATATCACCATAGGCATCTATGCCACATCAATGTACATGGATGGGCCAACGTGGCCGACAAAATGATATACAAAACATAGGCCGACAAGGCCGGACATGTCCAACCATATACACATGACTACGAGCCTCTAGGAAGAGTATAACATATCACATGAGCGGGACAGGACCCCGCTATGCCCATAATTATATACACAAAAGAATAAGTACCCAAAGGATATGACTCTGGAGGAAATGGAGCTCTCTATGAAATCTCCGAATAGGCAGCTATGGATCAAGTCCGTCTCCCTGAGCACCTGCGGGCATGACGCAGCGTCCACAACGAAAGGACGTCAGTACGAAGAATGTATTGAGTATGTAAAGCATGATCAACATCGATATACAAACATAATGAACAACATATGAAATAGCATAGGAGGGGAGACAATAATATCATCGTCATAGTACTCACCTGCCTTTCGTAGGACTTTCCATTTTTCATACATATTAGTACACCTACGTCATCATCCGTATTCCATAATAGTACTCGTACCCTACTTGTGCTCATATCCGTAAACATGTCCTTATTCGTATTTGTTATACCCCGTAAGAGTCCGTGCTATTTTAATTAAGACAAGAAAGAATGAGTTAGGAAAGTACCAGGAAAGTTAATCGAGTTAGTAAGAATATCGTTATATATATATGGTTTCCATAAGTATCCCGAGGTGACATCGTAACCTAAAGAATTTGAAATCGCGTTATGAGCGTATATGAGTATGTATATGTATGTATAAGAGGTTACATGAGGGTCGGAAGAGGATTAGAAGTTAAACGAAGCTGAATGAAATGAATCCAAACAACTTCAGAAAATATCTCGGACCAGATTTTTAGCCCATATTGTTGGAGGCATATCTCCTAGTATATGAGGATGTTTAAGGTGTTTCAAAATTCTAAAATGAATTTCATCGAGTATAGTTTCTAACTCAACAAATCGCTCGTCAAAACGATATCTGGATAAGCAGATATGGACGATGCAAGTTGGGCTGGCGGGGCAGAAAATTGTGACCCGATCCAAACATTCACCTTTCGGCCCATGAGGCCCATTAACGTCAAGTATATAAGGAAAATTTATTTGAGGGCTTTTCATTTAACATAAAATCTTCCAAGAACATTAGAGAGAGAGACAGAAAACTTCAAGGCTAAGAAGGTCATTTTGATCAAAATCCGAGCCCCGAATCCCGAAGCTCATGAAGAGAAAAGCATTGTACGTTGAGTTGCCTTCAATTTGAGCTAAATATTGGTCTTGGGGAATGACATTTTCGGGTTTGAGCTGCTTCTAAGGTATTTATAAGATTCATTTTATGTTACTAAAGTGTTTATTTAGAGTTTCAACGAATTAGAACGGGTTTGAGCTGGTTTAGTTGCATATGAATAGATGATGTGGTGTCGTGTGGCTGCTGTTGTATTTCTCAGAAATTTGCTGAAAAGATTGCATGGAATAAGGTATAAGAAGTGCATACGGGCTGCTTGGTGTATTGCAAGTGTTCGTTAGAATTTCGGGCATCATTATGTTATAGTTGGGGGCTGTTTTGATATGTTGTTGTTCTTGTTGAAATAAAAGAATTGAAGATATGGTTGTGTCCATATATTATTGTTGGTATTTCTGTGTCAACAGGAGAGCAATTGGAAATTCGGATAGGCGAGTTTATAGGGGAAATGCTGCCGAAATTTCGGTAGGCAATTATGTGATTAAGCTTAGATTCTTGAAAAGCTTGAAATTGACAATTGGTAAACATGACCATTTGTAGATTCTGGACGAAATTGGAATTGAAGCCAAGCGAGCATAAGGCGCAATCGAGGTATGTAAAGCCTTCCCCTTTGTTCTTTGGCATGTCCTAAGTGTGCTAGGTGGAGATTTTAGCCTCGGGGGCAACTCTGCTCATCGGAAACCGAGATTGATTTCTTGGTACTATTCATTCAATTCAATTAAACTTCAAAAGGTGCTTTTGTTGAAAAAAAGTGGTTAAACCTCCATAACTTTCACAAATGTAATCCAATCACTCCGAAACTTTCCTGGATGACTCCGTAGAGTCTAATGGGCGTGATTCATGTCCGCCACCCCGACTTGACCCGAGGTGGGCCCGTTACCCCCGGCGCCACTCCTATGGTTTTGTTTGTCTCACTTCGGTGCGACAAGTCTAGGGACTTATGGCTATTGTCCCGACTACTAAACGGGAGATATTTTATCTATCCTGAGACGGATTTTAATTATTATTGAACCAACTGCGGGGACAGAAACCCTGATATGTGCTGTATGGCTTTAGCCAATGTACTCTTGTCCGGAGTTCGCAGGTAACTCCTGGTTATTATGCTGTTTACTATACGATAGGTGTTATGACCACCTTCATGAGCGTTATAAAATGTTTTTGACATCTAAAACGTTTTGAAAACCTTACCCTGATAATTTGGATAAACTACTTATCTTCTGTATTTTTTGATATACGATTTTGGCATACCTGAATCTTGTGTGATGCATGATCCTGGCACGTGTGATTTATGTTTGGGAAGTAGTGATTTGGTATCCTGTATGGTTGTTTTCTGTTTCACCGAGTCCCGGGCCGGTTATGTGAATATGCGCATATGTAATATTGGCCGCTGGACCCTCGACCGCGGCGTGTCCGACATTAACAGCTGGACCCTTGACCGCGTCATGCCGGACGTGTGGCATTGACTGCTGGACCCTTGACCGCGTCTGCCGCACTTGTGATTGTGCCTGACATAGACCGCTGGACCCTTGACCGCGGTATGTCAAATGTGTGATTGTGACTGCTGGACCCTCGACCGCAGTATGTGTGATTATAACCGCTGGACCCTTGGCCGCGGTACGTGTGATAGTGACCACTGGGTACTTGGCCGCGGTATGCGTGGTAGCGACCGTTGGACTTATGGCCGCGGAAATTGTGCGTTGATTCTTTTATATGTGTGAAACAAAAATGTTTTTCAAAAGAAAGTAAAGCATTTTGACATTCTAACTGCCGTATTTGCTAGCTAGAACCTCTTGGGTATGACTTGTGCACTAGAGGCGACCCTGTAGGGACCTGGTTATTCATGCACACCCCAGTGCACTGTCCATTGCGCCCCTCACTAAAGGGCCGAAACCTGAGGTAAATGTATACTACCGGTGCTTGTGTAAGTTTATGATTCTGCATGCATGGTTCTGCCTGTTACATTTCTTGACAGCGGATTCGGAGAATGATTCTGTTGGTGTTGCTTCTGCATGATTGAGCCGGACTATGCTTCAGTCGGCTATAGTTCTACACCCCTAGCTTCGATTGCGGGTATGTCAGTCGCACTCTGTACCCCGATCCGCACGATGATCCTGCCAGTTAGGCTTTGTACCTCTGTTTCATATCACGATTCAGACGGCTACACCCCTTGCTTATGATATATATCGTGGTCTTGGCCACACACTCTGTATTTTCGTTTCGGACTCGGATCCGATACTACCTGTTCTATTTCTATACTTCTGGCTCGGTTTTGCTTATATTGTTATATTTCCACTTTACATACTCGGTACATTTCCGTACTGACCCTCTGTTCTTCGGGGGCTGCGTTTCATGCCGCGCATTTACTCCCAGTTGAGTTGAGGACAGATGGAAGATGTTCCAGTGCAGATGGCAAGCTCCATTTGTTCCCGGAGTGCTGCCGAGTCAGATTCTGTATGTTATGCTTTTGGGATCTTACTAGAGACTTTGCAGACAGTGTCGTGGGTATTGGTTGTCAGTCTGTGTACGTAATGAATTTTGTATGATCACAAATTGGTTCGGCTTGAAAGCCACGAGAAAGAATATTTCTGAAAGAAAAGTTTTGCTATGTACTTTATTATTTGTTTTAAAGAAAAAAAAAGAGTTGACGTGATTTTATGTGCAGCGAGAGTCTGAGGGTTCGCTCGGCCCTAAGTAAGGGTCGGGTGCCCATCACACCACAGCGAGGTCGAGGTGTGACAGAGTGGTATCAGAGCAGGTCTGTCCTAGGGGTTGTCTGCAAAGTCGTGTCTGGTAGAGTCCTGTTTATGGTGTGTTGCGCGCCACATCTATAAACAAGAGACTACGGGCCATCTAGGGATTGTTGATCTTCTTTGAATCCTGGATCGTGCGATAGAGCCAGCTGTAGGAAAGGAATTTCCTTTTTACTAACCCTTGATTTCAGCTGAAGAACGATATCGACAGAAGAAAGTGGCCGATGATATTGGAAGCTACACTGTACACAGGTAAGCAACGGTGCGAAAGGGGCATGTTGGATAAGGTAAGAATATTGAGATATGATTGAAAAATAAGGTTGAAGAATGAAAGATAAGGTAGGTAGGAAAGTAAACAGGAAAGTGTAACAGGTGCAGTTTGAATTGGACATGTGAGGTAAGTCTCGACATCTTTATACTTTTACTTGAAATTGTTAGGCCTGTGTGGCTATGATACGATATGATATATATACGTATATATGTTGGCCCTGTGAGGCATTGTTGGTATTTCTTGCGTGCAGGTTTTGGGATAGTAAGAAGTACAGAAGAACCTCTACCCAAATTTTCCCAGAAATATAAAAAGGGTAAGAATTCAATAACAACAGTGCGGTTGCAATATTTTGGATACGTCAAAGAAAGGTGTAAGGTGGTTTAAGGAAAAACTACAGAGACATCATTAGTACGGAGAGCAAAAGCCATAATTGGGCACCGATACTATTGGAAGGTATGAAGGAAGAATGTAAAGTAAAGCATAAAGACTAGTGAGACAACGCTAAGATATTTTCTGGGCTGATTTGAGTACCTACACATACTCGTGTAAAACTTGCAATAAGATGCATGATAGGAGAACTAAGAGCAAATCTGAGTAAAGAGGCAATAGAAGAGTTGAGTCAAAAATAGAGAAACGACACGAGATAATATGCTTAAAGTGTTATAAGTGGGATTAAGGGAAATTGCAAAATGACTTAAGTGAGATGGTCAGAACGAGCTAGTTACAAGAAGACAGTGAATTTAAAGAGGACGATCAAGAAGAACTCGACTTAAGCTTCAAGTGTAGATGGACATGGTAAGTTGCAGTCGATTACAGAGGTAGCTAAATAGTGTCTACTATATTTGGAAGATCAATATTAACAGATGTCAGGTGGAGAATGGAATTAGGCTAAGTAAAGAAAGGCACAACATGATAGATGAGTTCAAGATACAAATGATTCGTTAAAACATCACCAGAAGCAGTATACTTACGTAGGACTAATTTGACATTCGGGGACGAATGTTCCTAAGGGGGGAAGGATGTTATACCCCGCAAGAGTCCATGCTATTTTAATTAAGACAAGAAAGAATGAGTTAAAAAAGTTCAAGGAAAGTTAATCGAGTTAGTAAGAATATCGTTATATATATATGGTTGCCTTAAGTATCCCGAGGTGACATCGTAACCTAAAGGATTTGAAATCGCGTTATGAGCGTATATGAGTATGTATATGTATGTATAAGAGGTTACATGAGGGTCGGAAGAGGATTAGAAGTTAAACGAAGCTGAACGAAATGAATCCAAACAACTTCAGAAAATATATCGGACCAGATTTTTAGCCCATATTGTTGGAGGCATATATCCTAGTATATGAGGAGGTTTAAGGTGTTTCAAAATTCTAAAATGAAGTTCATCAAGTATAGTTTCTAACGCAACAAACCGCTCGTCAAAACGATATCTGGATAAGCAGATATGGACGATGCAAGTTGGGCTGGCGGGGCAGAAAATTGTGACCCGATCCAAACATTCACCTTTCGGCCCATGAGGCCCATTAACGTCAAGTATATAAGGAAAAATTATTTGAGGGCTTTTAATTTAACATAAAATCTTCCAAGAACATTAGAGAGAGAGACAGAAAACTTCAAGGCTAAGAAGGTCATTTTGATCAAAATCCTAGCCCCGAATCCCGAAGCTCATAAAGAGAAAAGCATTGTACGTTGAGTTGCCTTCAATTTGAGCTAAATATTGGTCTTGGGGAATGACATTTTCGGGTTTGAGCTGCTTCTAAGGTATTTATAAGATTCATTTTATGTTATTAAAGTGTTTATTTTGAGTTTCAACGAATTAGAACGGAGAAAACAACATTATAAACTCGTTTGTTGTTTTGTTGAGATTTATGGATTAGGGGCTGTTTTAATTGAAATTGATGGACTGATTTGAATTAATATTTTGGTTGTTGTAATCATAGATTATGTGATGAGAATGAAGGAATTTGAAGGTTAGAGTTGGAGTTAAAAATTGTTGTGGGTTGTTGTAAGGATTATAGAGATAATAATGTGGTTTAGTTGCATATGAATAGATGATGTGGTGTCGTGTCGCTGCTGTTGTATTTCTCAGAAATTTACTGAAACGATTGCATGGAATAAGGTATAAGAAGTGCATACGGGCTGCTTGGTGTATTGCAAGTGTTCATTAGAATTTCGGGCATCATTATGTTATAGTTGGGGGCTGTTTTGATATGTTGTTGTTCTTGTTGAAATAAAAGAATTGAAGATATGGTTGTGTCCATATGTTATTGTTGGTATTTCTGTGTCAACAGGAGAGCAATTGGAAATTCGGATAGGCGAGTTTATAGGGGAAATGCTGCCGAAATTTCGATAGGCAATTATGTGATTAAGCTTAGATTCTTGAAAAGCTTGAAATTGACAATTGGTAAACATGACCATTTGTAGATTCTGGACGAAATTGGAATTGAAGCCAAGCGAGCATAAGGCGCAATCGAGGTATGTAAAGCCTTCCCCTTTGTTCTTTGGCATGTCCTAAGTGTGCTAGGTGGAGATTTTAGCCTCGGGGGCAATTCTGCTCATCGGAAACCGAGATTGATTTCTTGGTACTATTCATTCAATTCAATTGAACTTCAAAAGGTGCTTTTGTTGAAAAAAAGTGGTTAAACCTCCATAACATTCACAAATGTAATCCAATCACTCCGAAACTTTCCTGGATGACTCCGTAGAGTCTAATGGGCGTGATTCATGTCCGCCACCCCGACTTGACCCGAGGTGGGCCCGTTACCCCCGGCGCCCCTCCTATGGTTTTGTTTGTCTCACTTCGGTGCGACAAGTCTAGGGACTTATGGCTATTGTCCCGACTACTAAACGGGAGATATTTTATCTATCCTGAGACGGATTTTAATTATTATTGAACCAACTGCGGGGACAGAAACCCTGATATGTGCTGTATGGCTTTAGCCAATGTACTCTTGTCCGGAGTTCGCAGGTAACTCCTGGTTATTATGCTGTTTAGTATACGATAGGTGTTATGACCACCTTCGTGAGCGTTATAAAATGTTTTTGACATCTAAAACGTTTTGAAAACCTTACCCTGATAATTTGGATAAACTACTTATCTTCTGTATTTTCTGATATACGATTTTGGCATACCTGAATCTTGTGTGATGCATGATCCTGGCACGTGTGATTTATGTTTGGGAAGTAGTGATTTGGTATCCTGTATGGTTGTTTTCTGTTTCACCGAGTCCCGGGCCGGTTATGTGAATATGCGCATATGTAATATTGGCCGCTAGACCCTCGACCGCGGCGTGTCCGACATTGACAGCTGGACCCTTGACCGCGTCATGCCGGACGTGTGGCATTGACTGCTGGACCCTTGACCGCGTCTGCCGCACTTGTGATTGTGCCTGACATAGACCGCTGGACCCTTGACCGTGGTATGTCAAATGTGTGATTGTGACCGCTGGACCCTCGACCGCGGTATGTGTGATTATAACCGCTGGACCCTTGGCCGCGGTACGTGTGATAGTGACCGCTGGGTACTTGGCCGCGGTATGCGTGGTAGCGACCGCTGGACTTATGGCCGCGGAAATTGTGCGTTGATTCTTTTATATGTGTGAAACAAAAATGTTTTTCAAAAGAAAGTAAAGCACTTTGACATTCTAACTGCCGTATTTGCCTGCTGGAACCTCTTGGGTATGACTTGTGCACTAGAGGCGACCCTGTGGCGACCTGGTTATTCGTGCACACCCCAGTGCACTGTCCATTGCGCCCCTCACGAAAGGGCCGAAACCTGAGGTAAATGTATACTACCTGTGCTTGTGTAAGTTTATGATTCTGCATGCATGGTTCTGCCTGTTACATTTCTGGACAGCGGATTCGGAGAATGATTCTGTTGGTGTTGCTTCTGCATGATTGAGCCGGACTATGCTTCAGTCGGCTATAGTTCTACACCCCTAGCTTCGGTTGCGGGTATGTCAGTCGCACTCTGTGCCCTGATCCGCACGATGATCCTGCCAGTTAGGCTTTGTACCTCTGTTTCATATCACGATTCAGACGGCTACACCCCGTGCTTATGATATATATCGTGGTCCTGGCCACACACTCTGTATTTTCGTTTCGGACTCGGATCCGATACTACCTGTTCTATTTCTCTACTTCTGGCTCGGTTTTGCTTATATTGTTATATTTCCACTTTACATACTCGGTACATTTCCGTACTGACCCCCTGTTCTTCGGGGGTTGCGTTTCATGCCGCGCATTTACTCCCAGTTGAGTTGAGGACAGATGGAAGATGTTCCAGTGCAGATGGCAAGCTCCATTTGTTCCCGGAGTGCTGCCGAGTCAGATTCTGTATGTTATGCTTTTGGGATCTTACTAGAGACTTTGCAGACAGTGTCGTGGGTATTGGTTGTCAGTCTGTGTACGTAATGAATTTTGTATGATCACAAATTGGTTCGGCTTGAAAGCCACGAGAAAGAATATTTCTGAAAGAAAAGTTTTGCTATGTACTTTATTATTTGTTTTAAAGAAAAAAAAAAGAGTTGACGTGATTTTATGTGCAGCGAGAGTCTGAGGGTTCGCTCGGCCCTAAGTAAGGGTCGGGTGCCCATCACACCCCAGCGAGGTCGGGGTGTGACAGAGTGGTATCAGAGCAGGTCTGTCCTAGGGGTTATCTGCAAAGTCGTGTCTGGTAGAGTCCTGTTTATGGTGTGTTGCGCGCCACATCTATAAACAAGAGACTACGGGGCATCTAGGGATTGTTGATCTTCTTTGAATCCTGGATCGTGCGATAGAGCCAGCTGTAGGAAAGGAATTTCCTTTTTACTAACCCTTGATTTCAGCTGAAGAACGATATCGACAGAAGAAAATGGCTGATGATATTGGAAGCTACACTGTACACAGGTAAGCAACGGTGCGAAAGGGGCATGTTGGATAAGGTAAGAATATTGAGATATGATTGAAAAATAAGGTTGAAGAATGAAAGATAAGGTAGGTAGGAAAGTAAACAGGAAAGTGTAACAAGTGCAGTTTGAATTGGACATGTGAGGTAAGTCTCGACATCTTTATACTTTTACTTGAAATTGTTAGGCCTGTGTGGCTATGATACGATATGATATATATACGTATATATGTTGGCCCTGTGAGGCATTGTTGGTATTTCCTGCGTGCAGGTTTTGGGATAGTAAGAAGTACAGAAGAACCTCTACCCAAATTTTCCCAGAAATATAAAAAGGGTAAGAATTCAATAACAATAGTGCGGTTGCAATATTTTGGATACGTCAAAGAAAGGTGTAAGGTGGTTTAAGGCAAAACTACAGAGACATCATTAGTACGGAGAGCAAAAGCCATAATTGGGCACCGATACTATTGGAAGGTATGAAGGAAGAATGTAAAGTAAAGCATAAAGACTAGTGAGACAACGCTAAGATATTTTCTGGGCTGATTTGAGTACCTACACATACTCGTGTAAAACTTGCAATAAGATGCATGATAGGAGAACTAAGAGCAAATCTGAGTAAAGAGGCAATAGAAGAGTTGAGTCAAAAATAGAGAAACGACACGAGATAATATGCTTAAAGTGTTATAAGTGGGATTAAGGGAAATTGCAAAATGAATTAAGTGAGATGGTCAGAACGAGCTAGTTACAAGAAGACAGTGAATTTAAAGAGGACGATCAAGAAGAACTCGACTTAAGCTTCAAGTGTAGATGGACATGGTAAGTTGCAGTCGATTACATAGGTAGCTAAATAGTGTCTACTATATTTGGAAGATCAATATTAACAGATGTCAGGTGGAGAATGGAATTAGGCTAAGTAAAGAAAGGCACAACATGATAGATGAGTTCAAGATACAAATGATTCGTTATAACATCACCAGAAGCAGTATACTTAGGTAGGACTAATTTGACATTCGGGGACGAATTTTCCTAAGGGGGGAAGGATGTTATACCCCGTAAGAGTCCGTGCTATTTTAATTAAGACATGAAAGAATGAGTTAAGAAAGTTCAAGGAAAGTTAATCGAGTTAGTAAGAATATCGTTATATATATATGGTTGCCTTAAGTATCCCGAGGTGACATCGTAACCTAAAGGATTTGAAATCGCGTTATGAGCGTATATGAGTATGTATATGTATGTATAAGAGGTTACATGAGGGTCGGAAGAGGATTAGAAGTTAAACGAAGCTGAACGAAATGAATCCAAACAACTTCAGAAAATATATCGGACCAGATTTTTAGCCCATATTGTTGGAGGCATATCTCCTAGTATATGAGGAGGTTTAAGGTGTTTCAAAATTCTAAAATGAATTTCATCGAGTATAGTTTCTAACGCAACAAACCGCTCGTCACAACGATATCTGGATAAGCAGATATGGACGATGCAAGTTGGGCTGGCGGGGCAGAAAATTGTGACCCGATCCAAACATTCACCTTTCGGCCCATGAGGCCCATTAACGTCAAGTATATAAGGAAAAATTATTTGAGGGCTTTTCATTTAACATAAAATCTTCCAAGAACATTAGAGAGAGAGAGAGAGAGAAAACTTCAAGGCTAAGAAGGTCATTTTGATCAAAATCCGAGCCCCGAATCCCGAAGCTCATGAAGAGAAAAGCATTGTACGTTGAGTTGCCTTCAATTTGTGCTAAATATTGGTCTTGGCGAATGAAATTTTCGTGTTTGAGCTGCTTCTAAGGTATTTATAAGATTCATTTTATGTTATTAAAGTGTTTATTTAGAGTTTTAACGAATTAGAACGGAGAAAACAACATTATAAACTCGTTTGTTGTTTTGTTGAGATTTATGGATTAGGGGCTGTTTTAATTGAAATTGATGGACTTATTTGAATTAATATTTTGGTTGTTGTAATCATAGATTATGTGATGAGAATGAAGGAATTTGAAGGTTAGAGTTGGAGTTAAAAATTGTTGTGGGTTGTTGTAAGGATTATAGAGATAATAATGTGGTTTAGTTGCATATGAATAGATGATGTGGTGTCGTGTGGCTGCTGTTATATTTCTCAGAAATTTGCTGAAAAGATTGCATGGAATAAGGTATAAGAAGTGCATACGGGCTGCTTGGTGTATTGCAAGTGTTCGTTAGAATTTCGGGCGTCATTATGTTATAGTTGGGGGCTGTTTTGATATGTTGTTGTTCTTGTTGAAATAAAAGAATTGAAGATATGGTTGTGTCCATATGTTATTGTTGGTATTTCTGTGTCAACAGGAGAGCAATTGGAAATTCGGATAGGCGAGTTTATAGGGGAAATGCTGCCGAAATTTCGGTAGGCAATTATGTGATTAAGCTTAGATTCTTGAAAAGCTTGAAATTGACAATTGGTAAACATGACAATTTGTAGATTCTGGACGAAATTGGAATTGAAGCCAAGCGAGCATAAGGCGCAATCGAGGTATGTAAAGCCTTCCCCTTTGTTCTTTGGCATGTCCTAGGTGTGCTAGGTGGAGATTTTAGCCTCGGGGGCAATTCTGCTCATCGGAAACCGAGATTGATTTCTTGGTACTATTCATTCAATTCAATTGAACTTCAAAAGGTGCTTTTGTTGAAAAAAAGTGGTTAAACCTCCATAACATTCACAAATGTAATCCAATCACTCCGAAACTTTCCTGGATGACTCCGTAGAGTCTAATGGGCGTGATTCATGTCCGCCACCCCGACTTGACCCGAGGTGGGCCCGTTACCCCCGGCGCCCCTCCTATGGTTTTGTTTGTCTCACTTCGGTGCGACAAGTCTAGGGACTTATGGCTATTGTCCCGACTACTAAACGGGAGATATTTTATCTATCCTGAGACGGATTTTAATTATTATTGAACCAACTGCGGGGACAGAAACCCTGATATGTGCTGTATGGCTTTAGCCAATGTACTCTTGTCCGGAGTTCGCAGGTAACTCCTGGTTATTATGCTGTTTAGTATACGATAGGTGTTATGACCACCTTCGTGAGCGTTATAAAATGTTTTTGACATCTAAAACGTTTTGAAAACCTTACCCTGATAATTTGGATAAACTACTTATCTTCTGTATTTTCTGATATACGATTTTGGCATACCTGAATCTTGTGTGATGCATGATCCTGGCACGTGTGATTTATGTTTGGGAAGTAGTGATTTGGTATCCTGTATGGTTGTTTTCTGTTTCACCGAGTCCCGGGCCGGTTATGTGAATATGCGCATATGTAATATTGGCCGCTGGACCCTCGACCGCGGCGTGTCCGACATTGACAGCTGGACCCTTGACCGCGTCATGCCGGACGTGTGGCATTGACTGCTGGACCCTTGACCGCGTCTGCCGCACTTGTGATTGTGCCTGACATAGACCGCTGGACCCTTGACCGTGGTATGTCAAATGTGTGATTGTGACCGCTGGACCCTCGACCGCGGTATGTGTGATTATAACCGCTGGACCCTTGGCCGCGGTACGTGTGATAGTGACCGCTGGGTACTTGGCCGCGGTATGCGTGGTAGCGACCGCTGGACTTATGGCCGCGGAAATTGTGCGTTGATTCTTTTATATGTTTGAAACAAAAATGTTTTTCAAAAGAAAGTAAAGCATTTTGACATTCTAACTGCCGTATTTTCCTGCTGGAACCTCTTGGGTATGACTTGTGCACTAGAGGCGACCCTGTGGCGACCTGGTTATTCGTGCACACCCCAGTGCACTGTCCATTGTGCCCCTCACTAAAGGGCCGAAACCTGAGGTAAATGTATACTACCTGTGCTTGTGTAAGTTTATGATTCTGCATGCATGGTTCTGCCTGTTACATTTCTGGACAGCGGATTCGGAGAATGATTCTGTTGGTGTTGCTTCTGCATGATTGAGCCGGACTATGCTTCAGTCGGCTATAGTTCTACACCCCTAGCTTCGGTTGCGGGTATGTCAGTCGCACTCTGTGCCCCAATCCGCACGATGATCCTGCCAGTTAGGCTTTGTACCTCTGTTTCATATCACGATTCAGACGGCTACACCCCGTGCTTATGATATATATCGTGGTCCTGGCCACACACTCTGTATTTTTGTTTCGGACTCGGATCCGATACTACCTGTTCTATTTCTATACTTCTGGCTCGGTTTTGCTTATATTGTTATATTTCCACTTTACATACTCGGTACATTTCCGTACTGACCCCCTGTTCTTCGGGTGCTGCGTTTCATGCCGCGCATTTACTCCCAGTTGAGTTGAGGACAGATGGAAGATGTTCCAGTGCAGATGGCAAGCTCCATTTGTTCCCGGAGTGCTGCCGAGTCAGATTCTGTATGTTATGCTTTTGGGATCTTACTAGAGACTTTGCAGACAGTGTCGTGGGTATTGGTTGTCGGTCTGTGTACGTAATGAATTTTGTATGATCACAAATTGGTTCGGCTTGAAAGCCACGAGAAAGAATATTTCTGAAAGAAAAGTTTTGCTATGTACTTTATTATTTGTTTTAAAGAAAAAAAAAAGAGTTGACGTGATTTTATGTGCAGCGAGAGTCTGAGGGTTCGCTCGGCCCTAAGTAAGGGTCGGGTGCCCATCACACCCCAGCGAGGTCGGGGTGTGACAGTATTCTTATACATAGTCTTATCACATTCATATTCATATTATATACATAGTCCTTTCATATACATAGCATACCCGACCTCATAAGATCGGTGTTTCGTACATACTTGGCCAACCAAGGCTCAAGGTTACTCATACCTGGTCCTGCCAAGACTTCAGGGTTATCCGTACCATCTGCAGATGTGTGCGCGCGTTTCGTAATCGTATACATACTTTATACATATTCATATACATATATCCTACCCGGCGTTATAAGCTCGGGGTGTCATTATAGCCCTTCATAGGCACATGTAAATATAATAGCCCGTAGGCACCTTTAGCATTATTATTATTATCATCATTTTCGCTACATCTCTATCTTATGCTTACTCATCAAATGGGGTGCGTAGTACAATCGTAGCACGTATCGAGGATCGTGAGCTTATGAGCTCGGAGTGTTAATCACTTGAATACAACATACTCATATAGAGGATTTAAGAGTTTGGCCAAAGAACCATGCCTTATGAAAGAAGGGTTAGCCTTACATACCTCTTCGTCGAACTATTCTACACTTGTGCGTATTCCTTCGATGCTCAAGTTTCTACCTTCATTAATATAATAACAATAGCCATTAGTCATTCACATTACCCACATTCCTCATTTTACCCTCCATTGACCATTTTAGTATATATTTCTACCATCCAAGTATTTCAACTCTCCAATAGGTTAACCAACATATAAATATCATGAATCTTACCTTAGATGATGTAGGGACAAGCTTTGGTTGATA
Source organism: Lycium barbarum (assembly GCF_019175385.1). Lineage (NCBI taxonomy): Eukaryota > Viridiplantae > Streptophyta > Magnoliopsida > Solanales > Solanaceae > Lycium > Lycium barbarum. The sequence goes on from NC_083346.1 coordinate 53,218,042, forward strand.
ATACTTCACTTTGAGCAAAACCCTAGTTTTTCTCCATTTGCATTTCTTGACTTGAATGGTATTTAATGGCTTGCTTACACTTGATTCACTTGTTTATGTTGTTGGTGACTTCTAATCCTTGAAAACTTATGAAATAAATGTAGAGAGATGATTCTAGAGAGAAGTGATGTAATGTAGAAATGAAATAAAACAAGTCTTGGTCCTCATATTTAATGAATTGAAAATCTGTGCTGAGGTGTACAGTGGTCGTCCATGGAGGTTTACGGTCCGTATTCCAGTTTACGGACCGTCCCTCGTGGTCTTCTTTAACCTTAAGGAGAACCAGAAACTTCGGCTGCATGCATGGTGATTTACGATCATGGTTTACGGGCCGTAAATCACTTTACGGTCCGTCCTCCTGGTCGTATTTTACCACTTCTCAACTGGGCAGAAAGTTGAAACCTTGCATGGCAATTTACGACTGTCAATTTACGGACCGTATTCCATTTTACGGTCCGTATTTTGCACTTTACGACCACTGGGCAGTTTTGCCAACTTTTAACTTTTCACATTTCTCGACTTTTCATTCTTATCATTCTCGTCCATATACGCACATTTCTCATTAAACATTATACACTCGCACACATCACTAGTTCGTTTACATGCGTACCAACGGGAAATTTTCCGAGGTGTAACAAGTTACCAACTATGAAAACCCTAGCTTCAATACAAAAAACAATTCTTGAAGTCTACCAACCCTAGTGAGTCTCCCAACCCATAGATATCTTAATTATTGCTATTTGATCTTAGATTTCCCTTGTTTTTGAGTGGAATATGCTTGGGAGAAGGTTCTAGAGCTTTTAAGAGTTTGGGAGAAGTGGGAAATGAAAAATAAGACAAGGGTCATCCATATATAAAAAGAAAAAAAAACCTGCCCAACCGATTATACAGCCATTTATACGGTCCGTATAACTTATACGGTCTGTATAAATGGACCGTATAATCCCACCATAGGATTACCCTTCACTGGAATGGTTATACCGACCATTATACGGGCCGTATAAGTTATATGGTCCGTATAAGTGGCCTTATAACCCAAATTTTTCCGAAGCTTTCTCTCGTTGATTCATTCAACCTCCAATCCTTATGGAACCTTATTGACACATATATAACACTTCATTAACCATCTAAGAAGCCTTATAGCTCCCCCTCAAGAAATTACTAAGTAAATATTAGCTCAATTATTGCGAAAACCTTTCCAAACATGACTCGTATTTCACTTTCTTTGAAGAACTTAGTTCCACCGATTCGTATGACCTTAAAATCTTGTGGTACCCTATTTAAGCTATCTAATCCTCTACTTAATCTCATAAGGACTTCATATTCACCTTAAGCTCGCGTTAGTCAACCCACAATGCAACAAGTTCGAAATCCCCGGGATGCAACAAATTATGTCCATGATCACCAACCGACAAGGCTACTAAAATGTTATACAACGAAATGAACCAATAGGGTTATGAAACGTCTAACTATACAGACATGTATACGAGCCTCTACATAGAATACAAGTGAGCATAAAGACCAATACCAATAGACTACAGCTCCGAAGTAAATGGAGTGCTTCTGAGAATCCGCTGTTAAAGCACCTACGAATCCGATCCTTCTCCCTGCCTACCTGCGGGCAAGAGCGCAGCGTCCACAAGAAAGGACGTCAATATGAATAGTGTACTGATTATGTAAGGCTGAACAACAACATAACAAGAAATATGGAACATAACATGAGGTAAGGATAACCTGTATATCTGATTGCCTCATAAGGCGGATACTATGCATGCTATCTTTAACTTTTAAATCAACATTATATATATATATATATATATATAAACTGCCCGACCATATAGGTACGGTGTTATGCTGCCCGACCATATAGGCACGGTGTTATCATCATTAGCCTATGTCCAGGCCTCCCGCATCCGGTGTAATTATCTCACGCCGCTCACTAGTGGTGTCTGCCCGGCCATGTAGGCACAGTGTTATCTTGCCCGGTCATGTAGGTACGGTGTGAAAGAAAATACTTACACACACACACATATATATATATATATATATATATATAAAGCATGCATGAGAGCCCAATTAAAAGTCACAACTCTATCGGAGTGATGTCAGGTCGGTAGCCTCCGATTATATTATAGAACAATCATCAGTGCTATATCTCACCTTGAAGGGACAACTATCATAAGGTGAGATCAACAACAATAAATAAAATTAAGGAAATCGTGAAATAAGCTCAATAATCTCATAATAGCATCAAATCCATAAGCTTTAGAATCTCCAAAAATGGAACATCATCATCATCATCATAATTTTGATTATGGAAAACATCTATCTTAGCATCATAAAAACTTTGAGAATCATAGACTTCTAGCTTTTTGGGAGTAGGGATATTATGGAAGTCATGTATGGGTTCATAAGAAGAGAATCATGCCTTTAGAAAGAAAGGGTTTAGACTTAACATACCTTGTCGTTTCCTTAACTACTTAACGCTAATCCTTCTAAACTTGCAAATCTACATTTAAGATAATTCATACCAAGGTCAAGCCATTGAAACTCTCAAAAGATCAAACTAGACTAATAAATGAGCCAATGAAAATCGGACAGCATTTTCCCTATATTATCTATTTCCTCAAAATTCTAAAACATATACAACAACCCGCAATAACAACAACACACTTACAAAAGTCCTTAAATACGCCTTTTACTGCCCTTACAAGAAGTCGATATACAATAACAATATACATTTTCTTTCTTCCCAATCAAGGAGCATAATCTCATCAACTCACCAACAACATTGGATACCACCCTTATACATAGAAATTAGCTCAACAACATAGCCACAACATGCTCAAAACAGTCCATAAACTCAATGACTATAACACAACACTTTATGACCTTTCTTCCATAACTATCTTCACTTTTAAGACTCGCCAAACCTTCAAATCAACTCAACATAAGAGATAGGATGAAGAACATACCCTATACCTGATGAACTTTAGCTACACCAACTTTATTCAAGACCAAACTCACCACAACATTAAGTAGAAAAAAGAACAATCACTTTCCATGAACTAGTTTGGTGTAATCTTGTTAGGTTTTTTATTTAAGGGGTTATAAGTGTTTAGGAGAAGTGTATGGATGTGTCTAGGGATCACAAGAAGTGTAAATGATGAAAAAAGGGGAATAATAGGGTATTTATACCATATGAAAGTCGGTTCCACCGACTTTCCAAATGGGGCCCATGGGGAAGCCATTTGGCAGCTTGGAGGCTTATCTTGAAATGCCCATAACTCCCTACTCTGATGTCATTTTGACGAACGGTTTGTTGCGTTGTAAGCTAGACTTCCTGAAATTCAATTTAGTATTTTGTTTTTCTTCAAAACTCCTGATATACTTAGGAGATATACCCCTCTAAAGTTGACCCAAAATTTCTGTCCAAAATTCTGCCTGCTTTTTCCAAATTTTTGACAAACTTATTTTCTTCAATTTTGTTGATCCCAAAATCTTCCGAAAGTCTCCATACATGATATTTATCATTAATTATACTTGATAAGGGTCATGTCCTTTGGTTCCAAGGTTTTCCTTCCCGATTATGACTTACGAGATCGTAATTCATCCTTCACTTTATTGTTACGTACTTCCCATGGCTTGTACATTCAAAATATTCATGGGACGTCTCTGATACTCCATTAATATGGTGAAATACGTGGCGTGCTCATGCTCTGAATGTGCGAGGTGTAACATCCTTCCATCCTTAGAAACATTCATCCTCGAATGTTGTAGCTTGCGAGCTTACGATGCTATCATTAATTTCTTGGAATGGTTGTCCTCCTTTAGTACCTGGTCTCCATGCTCTTCTACTGTGGGCTCATTAGTCTTCTTCCATGTCCTTCCAATTCTTTATCGAACTCATTCATTAGTTCCGTATCCTCATGTTCTTATATATGTACCCAATTGTCAACTGATATCTAGTTACCATCCTGGGACCTGTTTCCATTAAGATGGTCTTAACTCATGATTGCTATAGCTCCCTGCCGATCTGTGAGCACTCTTCATTGTTGTACTCTTTTGCCTTGATCCTTATTTCTTTACTAGTAAACAAATTCTCTTGTTCAGATATGGCACCTTTCCTTGCTTGCTTCTTTGGTGCTATTTTAGATTATCCCCTTTTTTTACTGGTCGACCTTATATACATACCATATCATCTCCTTTTAATTCCCTAGACGGACCCTTTAATTCCTTACAATATCATCATATTCATATTTGAACTTTTCCTCTAATTTTCTCTTCTCAAATTTTAACATAATTACAAAATAAACTCATGAACATGGAACTAAGATAAAATCCTACTTAATCATAATTTCCTTTCAATACGAGTATGATTTCCTCCTTAATTCCTTGGCTTTCTTATACCGATGACTAATTGAGACTTAAGCTAACCTCTATTCTTCTTCGGCTCTTTATCGTCGTCCTTGAACCATTCTGTTGGCCATTTTATCATGGCAATTGTTTATATGGTTCTATGTCATACACTCTCACAATTGATATAACCGGTGACTTAGAATTTCATGACTTACTAGGTACTCCCTAATCTCAGGTAGTTCTGCTGTCTTGCTATCCATAGGCACACTATCTTCCTTTCGTTTGAAGATTATTGAACTTCCTATAAATGTTCCTCTTTTAAGGCTTCCATCTTTTCTAATGCTACAAGTTCTTTTTAGTAGTCCCGATTTTCCCTTATACTTATCCCTGGTCACATGCAGCCTTTCTTACTCCTTTTGTCACCCCTTGGAGTACTTTACTGCATATCTAAATGTACCAAAAATTTCATTGGTGCGAGTGATTCGAGTCATAGTCTGGAATACAACCTATCGCATTGGTGAAACTTATTCTCCTTGATTTGATAAACCTTCATCATCTTGTCATGCCTCCTTTTCCACATTTGTCTCATAATATACTTACATTTAGTCCATTCTCACTTTTCTTTAGTGCATTCTTGATATATTGGTTCATCTTGAATTTTTGGCTCCTTTAAGCCAGTATATTTCCCTCTTTTGAGCTTGGGAATATTATAGTTCATCTTAGAATTGAATTTGTTCTTCCCCCCTTTTTAAAGGATGTTCTCATATACTAGTAATCTTCGAGTATTAACCGTCTTGCTAGTCATCTGGCCGGCCTTAGCGATCCTTCAACTCCTCTATTCCATATAATGTTGAAGTTCTTTTCATCGCATGGTTTAACTTATTTCCTTTTTGCTAGTTGAGTTCTTGTATCAAATCAAAATGCTTATACATATCGGATACAATTCAGATGCCTTCTTTATTGTCTTTTCACTTCTACCTTTCATGACTAGTAGTCCCCCAGGCTAATGAATTAATGGGGACATCGAAATTCATTAGGCCCCTAATAGAGTGTCCGACTATACCACGCTCCTTTAGCCCTAGTCTTCTTCCACGACTATCTTTTTAATATTCTTGAAATTTTCCTTGCTCTAGGTTCCCAATTCCGATTTATGTCTATACTATACCATTAAAAGTTGATACTCTACACCACCCATTCCCATGACTCGTCCTTTCATTAGCTTAGCTCATTTTTTCCCGTAATTCGTCTTAACTATTTGTTTGCATCATAGTCCTTCTAGTGGTCTGTCGGTTCTTGTTCTTATCATGAAATCCTCACAAAGTGCACCCTTTCCTTTCTATTTTCGTCGAGTCTTCATCTTCCTTTATGATACTACAACTTGTACACACACACACACACACACACACACACATATATATATATATATATATATATATATATATACATATATATCTCGAGTTTTCTTGGTTTTCTTCATGATCGCATCTTTGCATTTTTCACAAAACCATTGTCTTATAATTTCAATTTGTTTTCCCTTCGGCAAGCCTACTAACTCATTAACCTTCTCCTTGTTGTCAGCAGCCACATAATTCCATTTAACCATTTCATTAACACCTCCTCCTTCATTTAGTTCTCATAGTTTCTTTTACTTGTAAAATGCCTATTTCCATTAGTCATCCTTTACTCTTAGGTTAGGAAACTTTGGAGTGTTTATTTACGAGTGCAAATCCCTTTTGACACTGAAAATCTCTTCTTGAGTTATTTTCTTCCCTTAAATAGGCATACCAATCATGGGTTCACATCCATCCTCCGGGTTAAATCTTTGGAGTTTAAAATTTCCTCGTCGCTCTCATAAGATCTGTTTATTTCTTCTCAAGGATGCACCTTTGTTCATTATTTACAACCTTCTTGGTTCTAGTTATTAAAACGTATAGGTTGGTTCTTGGTCCTCACGTTCATCCTTTGTCACGTACAACATTACTATATCTCCCGTTGATTTATTTAAATTTGATCCTATCGTCTGCTTTCCTGCTTTCATCCCATCCTTTTCCTCAAATATATTACCTGATCCTCAATGTGTATACGTTTTCCTTTTCCAAGTTTCTCTCCCCTTCATAGGCACGGTGTTATCATCATTAGCCCATGTCCGGGCCTTCCGCGTCCGGGGTAATCATCTCACGCCGCCCACTAGTGGTGTCTGCCCGGCCATGTAGGCATGGTCTTATCTTGCCCGGCCATGTAGGCACAGTGTTATCTTGCCCAACCATGTAGACACAGTGTTATCTTGCGCGGCCATGTAGGCACGGTGTGAAAGAAAATACTTACATATATATAAAGTATGCATGAGAGCCCAATTAAAAGCCACAAATCTATTGGAGTGACGTCAGGTCGGTAGCCTCCGATTATATTATGAAACAATCATCATCGCTATATCTCACCTTGAAGGGACAACTATCATAAGGTGAGATCAACAACAATGAATAAAATTAAGGAAATCATGAAATAAGCTCAATAATCTCATAATAGCCTCAAATCCATAAGCTTTGGAATCTCCAAAAATGGATTCATCATCATCATAATTTTCATTCTGGAAAACATCTATCTTAGCATCATAAGAACTTTGAGAATCATAGACTTCTAGCTTTTTGGGAATAAGGATATTATGGAAGTCATGTATGGGTTCATAAGAAGAGAATCATGCCTTTAGAAAGAAAGGGTTTAGCCTTAACATACCTTGTCGTTTCCTTAACTACTTAACGCTTATCCTTCCAAACTTGCAAATCTACATTCAAGATAATTCATACCAAGGTCAAGCCATTGAAACTCTCGCAAGATCAAACTAGACTAATAAATGAGCCAACGAAAATCGGACAGCATTTCCCCTATATTATCTATTTCTCCAAATTCCAAAACATATACAACAACCCACAATAACAATAACAAACTTACAAAAGTCCTTAAATACACCTTTTACTGCCCTTACAAGAAGTATACATCAGACAACCCAAAGTATATCAATATACAATAACAATATACATTTTCTTTCTTCCCAATCAAGGAGCATAATCTCATCAACTCACCAAAAACACTAGATACCACCCATATACATAGAAATTAGATCCAGAACACATCCACAACATGCTCAAAAGAGTCCATAAACTCAACGACTACAACACAACACTTTATGACCTTTCCTCCATAACTATCTTCACTTTTAAGACATGCTAAACTTTCAAATCAACTCAACATAAGAGATAGGATGAAGAAAATACCCTATACCTGAAGAAATTTAGCAACATCAACTTTCTTCAAGACCAAACTCACCACAACATCAAGTAGAAACAAGAACAATCACTTTCCATGAACTAGTTTGGTGTAATCTTGTTGAATTCTTGATTTAAGGGGTTATAAGTGTTTAGGAGAAGTGTATGGATGTTTCTAGGGCTCAGAAGAAGTGTAAATTATGAAAAAAGGGGAATAATAGGGTATTTATACCCTATGAAAGTTGGTTCCACCGACTTTCCAAGTGAGGCCCGTGGGGAAGCCATATGGCAGCTTGGAGGCTTATCTTGAAACGCCCATAACTCCCTACTCTGATGTCATTTTGACGAACAGTTTGTTGCGTTGTAAGCTAGACTTGCTGAACTTCAATTTAGCCTTTTTTTTTCTTCAAGACTCCTGATATACTAGGAGATATACCCCTCTAAAATTGACCTAAAATTTCTGTCCAAAATTCTGCCAGCTTTTTCAAATTTTTTGACAAACTTATTTTCTTCAATTTGCTTGATCTCGGAATCTTCCGAAACTCTCCATATATGATATTTATCATTAATTATACTTGATAAGGGTCATGTCCTTTGGTTCAAAGGTTTTCCTTCCCGGTTACGTCTTACGAGATCGTAATTCATCCTTCACTTCATTGTTACGTACTTCCCATGGCTTTTACCTTCCAAAACTTCATGGGACGTCTCCGATACTCCATTAATATGGTAAAATACATGGCATGATCATGCTATGAAAGTGTGAGGTGTAATATATATTTTGGTTTATTCGTCGTCAGAGGCGGAACATGCATAACATTTACGAGCAGTGCTTAGAGTCCTTCGAGATAGAGAGTTGTATGCTTAATTCTCCAAGTGTGAGTTCTAGTTGAACTCTATGGATTTTCTTGGCCACATTATTTCATATGAAAGCATTAGAGTGGATACTCAAAATATTGAAGTCATAAAGAATTGGCCAAGGCCCACGACACCAACGGAGATACATAGTTTCTTGGATTTGGCTGGTTATTATAGAAGGTTCGTAGAAGGTTTTTCTTCTCTTTCGGCCCCATTGACCAAGCTAACTCAGAAATCAGCCAAGTTCCATTGGACAGATGCGTGTGAGCAGAGTTTTTACATGTTGAAGGACAAGTTGACCTCGACACCCATCTTGACTCTTCCAGAAAAAATAGAAGACTATGAGATATATTGTGATGCTTCATAGATGGCTACGTGATATATTGTGATGCTTCGGGTATTGGTTTGGGATGTGTATTGATGTAGTACGGTAAGGTTATTGCTTATGTGTCTAGGTAGTTGAAGAAGCACAAGAAGAATTATCCAAACTATGATCTTGAGTTAGCTGTAGTGATCCATGCTTTGAAATTATGGAGAAATTATTTATACGTTGTACATGTTGATATCTATACTGATCATAAGAGCCTCCAGTACATGTTTAAGCAGAAGGACTTGAATTTAAGCCAGAGGTGATGGCTAGAGTTGTTGAAAGATTATGATGTTGATATGTTGTACCCTCCTGGAGAGGCTAATGTAGTAGCTGATGCTCTTAGTCGTAAATCCATGGGTAGTTTAAAAGATATGCAGCTGTAGAAAAGAGAGATGGGCCACAAAGTTCCCCGATTAGCTAGCCTTGGAGTTCGGCTGATAGACTCAAGTGATACAAGAGTTACAATTCAGGTTACAACGATGTCATCCTTGGTAGCTGAGATAAAGAAACGTCAGTTAGAAGATCCTGTCCTAGTCCATTATCGAGATACAACTCCTCAAAAAGATATGACACCTCTCGTGATCACAGGAGATGAAGTGCTCAGGTATCGAGGTAGATTATGCATTCCTAACATTGCAGGCCTTCGTCGGCAAGTTATGGGCTCTCACTATTCTATCCATCCGGGCACAACAAAGATGTATCATGATCTCAAAGAAGTTTACTGGTGGGATAGCATGAGGAAAGATATAGCGGAGTTTGTCGCTCAGTGTCCAAATTGTCAGTAAGTTAAGATAGAGCACCAGAAGCCTGGAGGTTTATTACAGGTTATGGAGATTCCGACATAGAAATGGGAGGTAATTAACATGGATTTCATAACAGGGTTGCCTTGTAACTAGTGGAAGTATGATTCAATATGGGTCATAGTTGATAGGCTCACAAAGTCAGCTCATTTCCTACCTGTCAGGACTACCTATTTGGCTGAAGATTATGCGAAGCTCTATCTTAGAGAGATTGTACAACTTCATGGTGTTCCTACAACCATTATTTCAGATAGAGGGGCACAGTTCACAGCTAAATTCTGAAGATCTTTTCAAGATGGATTGGGGACTCAGGTGAGTCTTAGTACCGCTTTCCATCCGCAGAAAGATGGACAAGCGGAGCGTACTATATAGACCATTGAAGATATGCTGAGAGCTTGCGTACTTGATTTTCAAGGCAGTTGGGATGATCATTTGCCACTTATTGAGTTTGCATATAATAACAGTTACCATTCCAGCATTCAAATGGCTCCTTATGAGGCTTTGTATGGACGAAGGTGTAGATTCCCTATAGGATGGTTTGATGTTGGAGAAAATCAGTTACTTGACCTAGATATGATACATCAAGCAGTTGACAAGGTGAAACTAATTCAGGAAAGATTGCTAGCTGCTCAGAGTTGACAGAAATCCTATGCAGATAATCGACGACGAAAGTTGGAATTTGAAGTAGGCGATTGGGTTTTCCTAAAATTTTTGCCTATGAAGGGAGTGATGAGATTTGGTAAGAAACGTAAGTTGAACCCTCGGTACACCAGACCATACAGAATTATTTGTACAGTGGGTAAGGTGGCCTATGAGTTAGAGCTACCCTCTGTGTTGGAGTCTTTGCATCCGATTTTTCATGTTTCGATGCTTCGTAAGTGCATTGGAGATTCTTCTAGAATTGTACCTGTAGATGATGTTCAAGTCACCGAGCAACTGTCCTACGAAGAAGTTCTCATTTCCATTCTAGATAGGCAAGTACGGAGACTCAGAACCAAAGATATAGCTTCAGTTAAAGTCTTATAGAGAAATAATAATCGAGAGGAAATGACATGGGAAGCGGAAGAATACATGAAGTTCAGGTACCCACATTTATTTCCACCTCCATAGGAGACTCAAGCAGAGACACCATTGTCCTCAGGTATGTAATACTTTCTTTGATGCTTACTTAGTTGTGTGTGGCCATGGTTGTTGTTGTTGTTGTTGTAGCCCTGTGAGGCAATATATTTTGGGTTGCTGTGACAGGATGGTAGTGCCATATTACAAGAAAAACTCTGGCGAAATTTTTTAGAATCCCCAAGAGCCTAACATTAGAGGGCAAATGTTCCTAAAGGGGGGGGGGGGGGGGGGGGGGTGGGGAGAATGTTACATCTCGGAGATTCGAACGGTTGCATTGTGAGTATACCAATGCGAGCTTTAGGTGAACTTGAAGTCCTTATTAGATTAAGGAGAGAATTTGATGACTTTAAGAGCGTACCATAAGATTTTGAAGTCATATGAATCAGTGAAACTAAGTTCGTCGAATGAAGTGGGATGTAAATCATGTTTGGGAAGGTTTCGCAACAAGTGAGCTATAATTTATTTAGTAATGTCTTGAGAAGGAGATATAGGGCCCCTTAGATGGTTGATAAAGTTTATGCCAGTTCCAATAAGGTTCCATAAGGATTGGGGGATAGACGAATCGACAAGAATAAGTTTCGAAAAAAAAATGGATTGTACGGACCCTATAATTTATACGGCCCATACAATTAGCTGACCTCCCATCCGTAGAACAATTCCAGAAATGGGTGATCCTTTGGTGGGATTACCGTATAATTTATACGGTCCATTTATATAGACCGTATAATTTATACAACCCGTATAATTGGCCGTAGATCCGGGTCGGGCCAGATTTTTTTTTGTTATACATGACCACCCTTGTTCATTTATTTCATTTCTTACATTTCTCCAAGTCTTGAAAGCTCTAGAACCTTCCTCCAAGCATATCCACATAAACCCAAGAGAGATCATAGATCAAATAGCAAGAATCAAGAGATTCAAGTGTTGGAAGACTCACTAGGGTTTGTAGAATTCAAGAATTCCTTGGGTGTTCAAGTTAGGGTTTCATTCAAGTTGGTAACTTGATCCATGGCATGTTTTCAAGTGATAAAAGGATAGTTTTCATATCTATCTTTGTATTATTGAGAATGTTTGGTTGTAATCAACTTGTTTGAGCAAAGAAAGTGAAAAAGGAAATTCAAATGTGGATTTGATGATATTAGAAGTAGTAGATTAACTTGAGTTGTAATTGTCGGAGTACTTTAGGTATAATCTTGCTATGAATGGTAGTAATGATGATGGGAAAGTGTGGTATACGAGTGTATATAAAGTTGTATTGAAATTGTTGTTGTGTGATGATTATGAAAAGGAGTTTTGGTCATGTAATGAAGTCTCTTAATTACGAAATTGATGATAATTTCATCGTTGATTTGGAGTTGTTTTATGATATAGCGAAAGTCGATAAAACAGAGGAAATGCAGCCCAAATTTCGTTAATTCGTTAATTACGGTAGTTGGAACTTAAGTAGTGTCTTCTAGACCTAACCTTAGTGAAATTCCTCTTGAATGTAGAACGTTAAGTGATTAAGGAGACGTTAAGGTATGCAAAGGCTGTCCCTTCTTTCATTTTGGGATGATCTTGTGACATGAACCAATCAGAGAGTGAACGAGCTTCCATATTACTCTACTCTTAGAAGTACTAGGAATACTTCAGTTTGATGTTCCTATACCCCACTATGATTGTTCCTTTTGTTCATGGGTAACTGACGATGTTAGCTCAAAAGATGTTCATCGGAGGTGGTATGACCTTATGTCACTCCGAGAGTTCTATGTGTTCAGTTTGTGCATGCATTGCATTCATCTATATATATATGCACATTGACCTATGACCAGAAGGCGTTATATACGCGTATATTATATGTGTATGGGGTATGTGAAAAGGGATAGACATTATATACGCATTACCACCTGATCAGCTGGTGCACAGTGATGTTGATGATATGTGGATCGGGCCGTACATTCCTCGGCACTATTATATGATATATGGATCGAGCCGTACGTTCCTCGGCACTAACATATGGGACATGGATCGGGTTGTACGTTCCATAGCACTAACAACTATATTATGACCTATGCATATCATACAGCCTGCGAGGCACTTTTATGTTATACAGATGTTCCAGATGTTCAGTTACAGATGCATTCGGATATGGAGATTTAGCTTTCATGTTCAGATGTCTCTCATGATTCTTATGTACTCGATGTTCTTATTCCTTACATACCCAGTACATTATTCGCACTGACTTCCCTATTGTTTGGGGGACTGCGTTCATGCCCGCAGGTACAGGTAGATAGACAGGTGGTCCTGCTCAGTTGGACCTTTACTCAACAGTAGTTGGTGCGCTCCATTTGATCCGGAGCTGCAGTTTATTTTGGTATGCCATTTGGAGGTGTATATGCATATAGGTATGATGGGGCCTTGTCCTATATTTTCTACAGTTTTCTATTCCATTAGAGGTTTGTAGAGAGTTGTATATATTTGACAGATGATGTAGCCTTATGTCATCCTTTCATGAGTCAGTATAGTTCAAAATGAGTGATTTGTGGGCCCTTGTTATCCAGGTATGAGTATAGGGGTGTTTGTCCATTAGGGATCAGACACTCGTCATGACTCACAGGCATGGGTCATGACAGAAGTGGTATCAGAACAGTTCCGTCCTATGGTTGTCTACAAACCGTGTCTAGTAGAGTCTTGTTTATGGGTGTGTTGTGCAACACACTTATAAACAGGAGGTTGCAGGACATTTAGAAAACTTTCATTCCTTCTCTCTTAGATCGTGCGATAGAGCCATGTGTTAAGAGTTCGCCTTCTAATGATTTGTTCTTATTTTAGCAATGCCTCGTAAGAAAGCTAAAACTGCTTAGAAGGGCAAGAGAGTGTCTGGTGAGGCCACTAGCCTTACTCAGCAGGATACTAGGACTCGGGATGAGATTCAGATTGAGAGCCCATCTCAAACTTCACACACCCCGCCTCCAGATGCACCGAGCCAGGATATGCGAGATGTTATACAGCTGTTGACTATATTGGTAGCTGCGCAGGATCAGCGGCAGGGAGTTGGTGTTGATCAAGTGGACCAAGGTGGTAGCACGAGGGTTAAGACTTTTCTCGGGTTCGATCCTCCAGAGTTTTCTGTGTTGAAGTAAAATATGGAACCCTAGGACTTTATTTATGGTATGCAGAGGACCTTGAAGGTTATACACGCGGATGAGGTCGAGTCAGTGGAGTTAGCTTCATATAGGCTCTGTGAGTGAAGTACAGTAGTACCAGACATGGGAGCTATCTAGGGGAGAGAATGCCCTTCCAGCTGTTTGGCAAAAAATTTCGGATGCTTTTATTGGCCATTATTTACCACCAGAAGTGCGACGGGCTCGAGCAGATAGGTACTTGCGTATTGAGCAGGGCAGTATGAGTGTTCAAGAGTATTGCGTGTATTTTGATTCTTTGGCTAGATATGCCCCAGCCATGGTGGCGGAGACAGAGGACAGAGTCCATTATTTCGTGGCAGGTTTAGGGCCACATTTGATTGACGAGTGTACAATCGTTGCATTACAGCCGGGTATGAATATTTCCCGTATAAAAGCATTCGCATAGAATTTAAAGATTGACTGCTGCTGCGGATCAAGTGGAGCGCACTGACTACTGCTGAGGGGAAGTCCTACTGAGTTGGACCGCCTGACTGTCTACCTGAACCAATGAGCATAAACGCAGCCCCTCGAGCAATAAGAGAGTCAGTACGGATAATGTACCGAGTATGTAAGGCATAAGAGCAACAAGTATATAGGGTCATGAAAGACATCTGAAACATGAAAGAAAATCTCAATAGCTGAATACATCTGTGGCTGAACATCTGAGAACATTTGAATAACTCTGTATAACTGAAAGTGCCTCTGGGGGCGTATGATATGCAAAGGTCATAATATAACTGTGGAACGTACAGCCCGATCCAAATACCATATTTCAGTGCCAAGGAACGTACTATCCCGTTCCCCATCCCCCATATACATATAATATACGCGCGTATATAACGCCTTCTGGTCAAGGGTCAATATACATATGTATAATTAATGCAATGCATAAGTATAATGCCTTTTAGTAGTTACTCTCAACTTCGCTTATCTACCACACACAATCACTATACTCGTCGAATCTGGTAATCCCTAACGAACTTACTCTCATCCTTGCATACCACTACTAAAAAAAAATTAAACATTGCGAAATCGTTGCCTGCCCTAAGTTCACATGTGCCACGCATACTATCACAATCCTCATCGAAGTCGAAACCTTCTTCCCAAGCTAGAACTAAACTAGGCCACACATCTAAACTGAGATGACACCTCTCATACCATACCACCACATAATGTATGAGATCAAATGCATGAGAACGAGTGGTCATCGTTTGAGGGAGGATGAAACAAGGATACGCTGATATCCTTCGGCTCATATTACCAACTCCCCATCTCTCAAGGAACCAATAATGAAACAGTCTTAACTAAATTCCCACAATGGAAACTCAAGAAATAACTAAAATTTAACTTGGTCAACCATCCGAATCAAGACGGCACATCTCATATAATACCGCAACCTGACATACGAAACCGATCGCACAAAAATGAGAACGGGTTTCTGCCATTCGAAGGAGAATACAAAAAGAATACACAGATACCAATTGGAATAGCCTAGATACCAATTGGACTTGCCGAGATATCAATTTGACAAAAGTAGCACGAATAGAAGGAATGAAGGGAGTTTTTCCTAAGATCCCTCATAGCCTCTATCGGATGGGTACATGTCACGACCCGACTAGAGGGCCATGACGGGTACCCGGAGCTGACTACCAAGCACCACTCATAATGCTAATCATCATACCCAACCTGAACACATATACTCTCCAAGGCAGTACATAAGTATACATAAGCCCTCACGGCTGCAAAAATGATATACAAGAATATACACTGATGTATCCATGAGACAACTATTACCCTCGCATCCGTATCTACGAGCCTCTACTAGAGTACTGAGACATAAGGACAGGACAGGACCCCGTCGTGACAAAATATATACACAAAATAATATATCAAAAATGGCACCTCCGGAATAGTGGAGTGCTCCTGTAAATCTACTGAGTAGCTCCTAGGAATCTGGGCCACCTCCCTGTCTAACAGTGGACATGAACACAGTGTCCAAAAAGAAAGGACATCAGTAAGAACAATGTACTAAGTATGTAAGGCATGAAAATTAATAACATATCGAAGAGATAAGGAAACATCAAGTGAGAAAACAGCCTGTAACTGAATGTCACTTAAGACAGAATAATGCATGTTAACTTATATCATAAACATGATCATATCAAGTATGCATATATAAGTTGCCCGACCATATAGGTACGGTGTGATCATCATTAACCCGCGTCCGGGGTAACCATCTCATGTCGCCCACTAGTGGTGTCTGCCCAAGCCATCTAGACATAGTGTATATGCCGCCCGCCTTAGCGGTATCTGCCCGGCTATATAGGCACGGTGTAATCTCATTATTATATACTTATCATAAAGCATGCATAAGAACTCAAAAACAAGATATAACCCTATCGAGGTGACGTATGGTCGAGAACCCCCGATTCCATTATGGAGTAGTCATGATCATCAAGCCTCACCTTGAAGGAACTAGCATTATAAGGTGAGTCTAGCAACAATGAATAACATCAAGGAGTCATTAGCTTCATAAGAATATCATATCATAAGCTTTGGTATCTCTAGACTTAGACTCATCATCATCATTGTCATATTCACAACGCATTGATTATCTTTATTTCATGAGAAGCACTTGATAATCATAGACTCATAGTTTTCGGAATATAAAAGAGTCATGGAAAGCTAAAGGAAGTCCTGTTGTAGGAATCATGCCTTAGAGAATAAGGGACTAGCCTTACATACCTTTTCACCATTCTAACTTGCCGACTAAACGCTTCCTTCCAAGTTCGTAATTCTACATTCAAGGGAATTCGTACTAAGATTAGATAACCGGAAACATACTTATGCTTAACCTAAAGCTAATGAAAATTGGGCAGCACTTCCTTTGTTTCTATAACTTTCTCCATATAATATAACAACTCCCAAACATCAATAACAACATTCATAATATCATAATAATTGACTTCAACAAGTTCGACATTATCCAATTCATAAAATTCCCTCTCAACGTCATTCATAGCCATAGCCACATTGTAACACCACATCAATCCTCATATAATGCTTCTCCAATATTCTTAATACCATTTATAACAAGATTATACTTATAACATGTCGAGAATTATGATTCATGTCAAACTACTATTCAAGAATACCATTATTCTCATATTTGTAACCCATTTTCTACTTCCTTTATAATTCAAGTCTTTCAACCACTCAATACTCTTAGTAACATGGAATGATCATAAAACTCACCTTTGATTATGAAGGAATGGGTCTTGGATAGAAATGTTTCACTTGGAGAAAACCCTAGCTCCACTTCCAAAGAAATTTCTAGCTTCCATCTACCCTCATTAGCACTTTTGCACTTGATTCTACTACTTTTTGGTATTTGATCTTTGATTCCCCTTGAATTCTTGTAAATGAAGGGTGTGGAATATTCTAGAGGTTATCATAGAAGTGGAGGAAATGAGAAAATGAAAATAATAACTTGGGGTCTTATATTTATAATTGGAAAATCTGACCCGTCACGAATTATACTAACACTTATACGGTCCGTATAAGTGACTGTGAAATTGCGCCAACAATCACCCTTTCTGTAACTATTATACGATACCTTATACGGTCCGTATAACTTTATACGGTCCGTATAATCGTATAATACTCCCAGTGATCACCCCTCACTGTGACGGTTATACGGACCATTATATGGACCGTATAAATGGTCGTATAATCCATCCTTTCTCCGAACTTGTTCTCGTCGTTCTGTTTGATCTCCAGTCCTTATGGAACCTTCTTAGCACTTACTTAACACTTCATTTGCAATCTAAGGGGTATCATAACTCTCCTTCAAGACATTAATAAATCAACCTTAGCTCAATACTTTGCAAAACCTTTCCGAAACACAACATATACTTCGCCTTTCTCAATGAACTTTCTTCTCTTCCCTCAAATGACTTTGAAATCTTAATTAGAATCACTAAGCACCCTTTCTTACTTGTTGGGACACCATATACTTCTTACCCTGCGTCAGTCTATTTACCGCACAACGGCATGAATTTTTTTGAGGTGTGACACTCTTCCCCCCCTTTAAAAACACTCGTCCGCGAATGTTAAGTTCTCGGGAATCTTACCGAAATTTCGCCAGAGTTTCCCCTATAATATGGCACTACCACCCTGTCACAACAGCCCACAATAACATCGCCTCACAAGGCTACAACACAATAGCAAGAAAATATGGCCACACACGACCAAAAGCATTAAAAGAAAGCGTTACTTACTGTCACGACCCAGCTAGGGGCCGCGACAGGTACCCGAGGCTGACCACCGAGCACCCCTTATTTCCTCATTTTTCATAGTCATTTACGCTTCTAGATCATTCATGATTGTACGAAAATCATTTTTGGGTGGAAAACACAATTAGTCTGTATATATATATACATACAAATGCCTCATTAGGCCATCAAAATAATATATATAATATATACATGCATGCTGTAATAAACTTGTGAGACCATCTAACCCACACTACGCATCTACGAGCTTCTACTGACATACTATACACGTAGACGGAACAAGACTCCGTCATGCCCCAAAATATAAATATGTACCAAAAGGATAATCATAAACACCTCTGGACAATGGAGTGATTTCAATCAGCTGAAAGCTCCTAAGAATCCGGATCGAGCTCGCCTCCCTGTCTACCTGTGGGCATGAACACAGCGTCCAAAGAAAACGGACGTCAGTACGAATGTTGTACTGAGTATGAGAGGCATGAGCAAAAACAACACATCAAGGAAGTAAAGGAGGCATCAAGTATGGAGCAACTGTACCTGACTGGGAATCATATGAAAAGTAATGCATGTTGACTTACTTTTATGCTTATCATCATCTCATGTATGCATATCATATGTATATATATATATATATATAAACTGCCCGACCATATAGGTACGTGTGATAATCAATCACATTAGCCCGCGTCCAGGCCTCCCGCATCCGGGGTACCATCTCATGCCGCCCACTAGTGGTGTCTGCCCATGCCAACTGGCCATGGTGTATCGTATAGCTGCTCGCTTTCGCGGTGACTGCCCGGCCAACTAGGCCCGGTGTGATGCAATCGTGACATGCTCATCATAAAATATTTATAATAATATTCTTATCAAAATATACTTATCATCATACATGCACAAGGATTGTAGAACAATTGCATTTTATCGAGGTGACGTAAGGTCGTGAACCCTCGATTCCATTATGAGCATTTATGAACATTCTGCCTCACCTTTAAGGGATTAGGATATAAGGTGAGTGTATACAAGGAACAACATCATTTACTTTATAAGAACGTCATATCATATCTGTTGACTCATATAGCTATTCATGATCTTAGGCTCTTGGCTTTCCGGGTTATAGGAGAATCATGGAAAGGAAGAAGAATCATGTCATGGGATTCATGCCATAGAAAGGAAAAGGACTTGCCTCACATACCTTTGTCGTTTATCTAAGCTATCGTTCACTTGTTCTCCTTCAATATCACGTTGTTACCTTCACGAGAGAATACGCATTACATTTAGTCAATCGACTATAAGAACACATCGTTATTTCTAGAGAAAATTGGGCAGCATTTCCTTTGTTTCTACTTCGTTTCTCATGTTCTATTTCAACTCCCAACATTTACAACAACACTTACAGTATCGTATCAACATTCATCACTTATCTATAATTAGCAAAATCCACCATTTTCTCCAATTTCTCCACATTTAATAGTTTTAGCTCATCATCATAATTTCGCTTACTTCACACCTATTCCATGGTCTGTACGCCATTTATAACGTATTCATCATCACAACATATCAACGTTCATGATTCCATTCAACTATCATTCAATTGTAACACTATTCACTCAGTAATGGACCATTTTCTATGTTCTTCTAAATTTCAAGCATCTTAGCTTTCCAATACCTTAAATAACATGATAAAGTCATGAAACATACCTTAGATGATGGTGGAACAAGCCTAGAGTGGTATCACTTCTTTAGCACCAAAACCCTTCTTCACCTCTTTTGGAATTTCTTGAAGAAGATGACTTCCAATTAGGTTTCATACACTTTGGTTCATAGATTTGGAGTTGATGATCATTGATTTCCTTGGTATTCTTGTGGTTGAAGTGTTTGGAGTGTTCTAGAGATTTCTTGAAGGTTATAGATGAAGTATGAATGAAAATGAATGAGAAAGTCACTTATAATAATCACAAAATCTGATTTTTAATGAACAGTCGTCGGGTGTACAGTGGTCGTAAATCACAGTTTACGGACCGTATACTAGTTTACGGGCCGTATAACGTGGTCGTATTTTAGCATATCAAAATAGAAAGGTTTGCTGGAGGCAATGATGGTTTACGGCCACAGTTTACGAGTCGTATTCCAGTTTACGGTCCGTAAACTGGGTCGTATTTTACCATTTAAGCCTTGGACAGAAAGTTGAAATTTTTGGAACGTTGGAGGACAATGGCAGTATACGGTCCATAAGTCACTTTACGGGTCGTATTATGTTTTACGACCACTGGCTGAATTGAAATTCTACAACTTTCTTATTTCCAAAAATTCATGGATCGTCATTCCCTACTTAATAAAACATCCCTTCATTGGTCTATTCATTGTTGGCTCACGAAAGATTTCCGAGGTGTAACACTCTTCCCCCCTTTTTGGAACATTCGTCCTCGAATGTTAAACACTCGGGATTCTACAAAAATTTCGCCAGAGTTTCCCCTGTAATTTGACACTACTAGCCTGTCATAACAACCCATAATATCACCGCCTCACAGGGCTACATCACAATATCAACATATCCATGGCCACACACGACCACAAGCATAAACATGAAGCGTACATACCTCATATCGTCGGCGTTTCGTCTTGGATCTCTCCCGAGGGTTGGAATAAGTGTGGGTACTTGGACTTCATGCTCTCTTCTGCTTCCCAAGTCATTTATTCCCAATTACTACTCCGCCATAAGACTTTAACCGAAGCTACCTCTTTATTTCGAAGTCTCTGCACCTGTCTATCTAAAATAGCAATAGGTACTTCTTCATAGGTCAGCTTCTCTATCACCTGCACATCATCAACCGTAACTATTCTTGTTGGTTCTCCAATACATTTGCGGAGCATCGAAACATGAAAGACTGGGTGAACTGCTTCAAGCTCTGAAGGCAAATCCAATTCATAGGCTACCTGACCCACCTTGCGGATGATTTTGTAGGGTCCAATGTATCGGGGACTCAATTTCCCTTCTTACCAAATCTAATCACCCCTTTCATGGGAAACACTTTTAAAAATACCCAATCATCAACCTGAAATTCCAAGTTTCGTCGGCGATTGTCCGCATAAGACTTTTGGCGACTTTGGGCTGTCAACAACCGATCTTGGATCACCTTGACATTTTATATTGCTTGTTGGATCAATTCAGGGCCTATTAGTTGTGCTTCTCCTATTTCGAACCATCCGATTGGAGTTCTGCATTTCCTTCCATATAAAGCTTCATATGGAGCCATTTGTATACAGGAATGATAGCTATTGTTGTATGGGAATTCAATTAGCGGCAAATGATCGTCCCAACTTCTACCAAAATCCTCCAAGGTCTGAATAGTATGCTCGGCTTGTCCGTCAGTCTGTGGATGAAATGTCGTGCTAAGCTTCACTTGAGTGCCTAGACCTTCTTGGAAGGACTTCCAAAACATGGCTATAAACTGTGCCCCTCTGTCTGTAATAATGGCCAAAGGAATTCCATGAAGTTGCACAATTTCTTTTAAATACAACCTGGCATAGTCTTCTGCCGAATACATGGTTCTGACTGGGAGGAAATGAGCTGCTTTTGTAATTCTGTCCACGATCACCCATATTGAATCATACCTGCCACGGGAACGGGGTAATGCCACGATGAAATACTTGTTAATTACTTCCCATTTCCACGTAGGAATTTCCATTGCTTGTAACAAGCCCCCTGGCTTCTGATGTTCTGTTTTTACCTATTGGCAATTCGGACATTGTGCTACAAAATCTGCTATGTCCCTCTTCATGCCATCCCACCAGTATATCAATTTGAGGTCATGATACATTTTAGTTGCACCGGGATGAATAGAATATCGAGAATAGTGTGCTTCCTCTAAAATCCGTTGGCACAATTTTGCCACATCCGGTACACATAGCCTGCCTCAATATCTAAGGATCCCATCTATGGAAACTTCAAATGGAGACTTTTCCTTTTCACGAGATAGATCGCGGTATCGGCTTAATTGAGAATCTTCATATTGTCGTTCCCTCACTTCTATATTCAAGGATGAAACTGCGGGGTCATTAATTCTGATGCCTGTACTACCCGAATCAATTGCACGTATTCCAAGACTTGTTAATCGATGGAGCTCCCGAACCATCTCCTTCTTTTCTGAAGGAACTTCACATAAGCTACCCATTGATCGACGGTTAAGCCAATCGGCTACTACATTAGCTTTTCCGGGGTGGTACAAAATGTCCACATCGTAGTCTTTCAACAATTCTAACTACAGCCTCTGCCGCAGGTTCAACTCCTTCTGTTTGAAGATATGCTGGAGACTCTTGTGATCTGTGTAGATATCGACGTGCACACTATACAAATAATGCCTCCATATCTTTAAGGCATGAATAATCGCGGCCAATTCGAGATCATGAGTTGGATAATTCTTCTCATTTTTCTGTAACTGTCTCGAAGCGTATGCAATCACCTTCCCATGCTGCATCAATACATATCCTAGTCCTACACCAGAAGCATCACAATACACAACATAGCCATCTGGCCCTTCCGGAAGTGTTAGTACTGGAGCTGAGGTCAACCTGTCTTTCAACTCTTGGAAACTACGCTCGCATGCATCGTTCCACTGAAATTTCGCTGACTTCTGGGTTAGCTTCGTCAATGGAGCTGAAATAGATGAAAAACCCTCTACAAACCTTCTATAATAACCTGCCAAACCCAGAAAACTACGAACTTCCGTAGGCGTTGTAGGCCTTGGCTAAGTCTTCACAGATTCTATTTTCTGAGTGTCAACTCGGATGCCATCATCTGAAATATCATGACCTAGGAATGCCACAGAATTTAGCCAAAACTCGCACTTTAAGAATTTTGCATATAATTCCCGAGCTCGAAGAATGCCAAAAACAATTCTTAGATGATCTGCATGTTCTGTTTCTGTGCGAGAATACACTAGAATATCATCAATAAATACTATCACAAAAAGATCCAAAAATGGACTGAACACATTATTCATTAGATTCATGAACACTGCCGGGGCATTTGTCAACCCAAACGACATCACTCGGAACTCATAGTGGCCATACCTCGTTCTGATGGCTGTTTTGGGAATATCTTCTTCTCTAATTCTCACTTGATGATAACCAGATCTCAGATCTATCTTGGAGAACCACTTAGCCCTCTGTAATTGGTCAAACAAATCATCAATTCTAGGAGGGGATACTTGTTCTTTATTGTTACTTTGTTCAGTTGTCTATAATCGATGCACATCCGTAGAGATCCGTCCTTTTTTTCTCACGAACAAGACTGGTGCTCCCCACGGCGATGAACTGGGCCTTATAAACCCCTTTTCAAGCAAATCTTTCAACTGTGCTTTTAGCACTTTCAATTCTACCGGAGCCATTCGGTACGGAGGAATAGAAATTGGCTCGGTGTCCGGTAATACATCGATAGCGAAATCAATTTCCCTTTCCGGAGGAAGACCTGGAAGTTCATCCGGAAATACGTCTGGAATTCATTCACCGCCGGAACAGATTGGAAAGCTGGCGGTTCTGCTTCTGTATCATAAACTCGAACTAAATAATAAATATAACCCTTGGCTATCATCTTCCTTGCCTTAAGGTAGGAAATAAACCTACCCTTTGGGGATGCCGTATTACCCTTCCACTCAAGTACGGGCTCTCCCAGAAATTGAAATCGAACCATTTTCGTTCGGCAATCTACATTAGCATAACATGAGGCCAACCAATCCATGCCCATAATTACATCGAAATCTATCATTTCAAGCTCAATCAAATCAGCTTTAGTCTGGCGATCACATATCACAATGACCCAATTTTTGTATACTTTCCTCGCTATTACCGGATCACCAACCGGAGTGAATACCTCAAAAGGTTTAATGGGCTCGGATTTCACCCCAATACAATCCGCGACATACGGAGTAACGTAAGAGAAAGTAGAACCCGGATCGATCAAAGGATATACATCACGGGAAAATATAGTCAATGTACCTGTGATAACATCTGGGGAAGACTCAAGATCCTATCGCCCAGCTAAAGCATATACGCGGGGCTGAACGACACCTGAGGTAGATGCTCCCCCTCTGCCTCTGCCTCTACCTGCTGTACTCTGAGGAGTCTGTGCCATCGGGCGTACTGAAGAAGACCCAGCTGCTGATCCCGTAGGCTGAGTCCCAACTCTACCCCTTGCTGAAGGGAAATCTCTCATCATATGACCAACCTGCCCGCAGGCGTAGCAAGCATCCGAACCCTGACGGCATTATCTGGAATGCAGTCTACCGCACTGGCTGCACCGCGGTACTGAGGGTCTTCCCTATCTAGTATGGCAATGGGTACCTCTTCATAAACCAACCTTTCCGTAACTTGAACATCATCTCCAGGCATGATTCTAGTAGGGTCTTCGATACACTTACGGAGCATTGATACATGGAAAACTGGATGAACTGATTCTAGTTCTGGAGGCAAGTCCCATTCATAAGCTACTTGGCCTATCTTGCAGACAATCTGATAAGGTCCAATGTATCAAGGACTTAATTTTCCCTTCTTACCAAATCTCATCACGCCTTACATCGGTGATACCTTCAAGAATACCTAATCATCAACTTGGAATTCTAAGCCTCGCTGATGGTTGTCTGCATACGATTTCTAGCGACTTTGGGCTGTCAACAATCGATCTCGGATAACCTTGATCTTTTCCACCGCTTGTTGAATCAACTCCGGACCTACTAGCTGTACCTCTTCTACTTCAAACCACCCAATTGGGGATCTACACTTTCTTCCATATAGAGCTTCATACGGGGCCTTCTGAATACTGGAATGGTAGCTGTTGTTGTATGCGAACTCAATAAGAGGTAAGTGGTCATCCCAACTACCACCGAAATCTAGCACGCATGCCCGTAACATATCTTCCAAGGTCTGAATGGTACGCTCAGCTTGTCCATCAGTTTGTGGATGGAATGTTGTGCTGAGCCTCACTTGAGTCCCCAAACCTTCTCGGAAAGACTTCCAAAACTTAGCTGTAAATTGTGCTCTCTATCTGTGATAATAGATATCGGGACCCCATGAAGTCGAACTATCTCTTTAAGATACAACCTTGCATAATCTTTAGCTGAATATGTGGTTCTCACTGGAAGGAAATGAGCTGATTTCATGAGTCTGTAAACAGTTACCCATATGGAGTCATACTTTTGTTCGGAACGAGGCAAGCCTACAATGAAATCCATGTTGATCACTTCCCATTTCTAGGCTGGAATTTCCATGGCTTGTAACAATCCTCCTGGCTTTTAATGCTCAATTTTCACTTGTTAACAATTTGGACATTGAGCTACAAATTCTTCTATATCTTTCTTCATTCCATCCCACCAATACATTAACTTGAGATCGTGATACATCTTTGTCGCTCCTGGGTGAATGGAATATCGAGAGTAATGAGCTTTTTCTAGAATACGACGACGTAGCCCTGCAACATCGGGAACACATAGCCTGTCTCGGTACCTAAGAATTCCATCTGTAGAAACTTCAAATGGTGACTTCTCTTTCTCAGGAAATGTATCTCTAGAGTAACTCAACTGTGAATCTTCATATTGACGCTCTCTCACCTCCATATCCAAGGACGAAATAGTTGGGTTGTGAATACCAATTCCTGCATTGCCTGAATCAATTAGACGAACTCTGAGGCTGGCTAGATGGTGGAGTTCACGAATTAATTTCTTCTTCTCCGGAGGGACCTCACATAAACTACCTATTGATTTGCGGCTAAGTGCATCAGCTACTACATTCGCCTTTCCGGGGTAGTATAAAATACTCACATCATAATCTTTCAGTAGTTCTAACCACCACCTCTGTCGAAGATTTAACTCCTTCTGTTTGAAAATATATTGGAGACTCTTGTGGTCTGATAGTTCTTTTCATGTTTCCGCAACTGCCGGGAAGCATAGGCAATAACTTTACCGTGATGCATCAACACACAACCTAACCCAAGACCAGAGGCATCACAATACACAACATAACCATTTAGTCCTTCTGGGAGTGTCAGGACTGTGGCTGGAGTTAATTTGTCCTTCAATTCCTGGAAACTGCATTCACAAGCATCGGTCTACTGAAATTTTGCTAATTTTTGAGTTAGCTTTGTTAATGGTGCTGAAATAGAAGAGAATCCTTCCATAAATCTTCTATAATAGCCTGCTAATCCCAAGAAGCTATAGACCTCTATCGGTGTTGTGGGCTTTGGCCAAGTCTTTATAGCCTCAATTTTTTTAGTATCAACTCGAATGTCGTTAGCTGAAATGATATGGCCCAGAAAAGTTATAGAATTCAGCCAGAACTCACATTTCGAAAATTTAGCATACAACTCATGAGTCCGAAGAATCCCAAGAAAAATACGTAAATGGTCTGCATGCTCTGCTTCTGTCCGAGAGTATACTAAAATATCATCAATGAACACGATCACAAACAGATCCAAGAAAAACTTGAATACATTATTCTTCAAATTGATAAACACTGCCGGGGCGTTAGTCAGCCTAAATGACATCGCCCGGAATTCATAGTGGCCATATCGCGTTTTGAAAGTTGTTTTGGGAATATATTCTTCTCTAACTCTCACTTGGTGATACCCCGATCATAGATCAATTTTGGAAAACCATTTGGCACCCTATAATTGGTCAAACAAGTCATCGATTCTTGAAAGCGGATATTTATTCTTTATCGTCACTTTATTCAGTTGTCTATAGTCAATGCACAACCATAGGGAACCATCATTCTTTCTCATAAATAGGACAGGCGCTCCCCACGATGTTGAACTGGGCCTGATAAATCCTTTCTCAAGCAAATCTTTCAATTGCGCTGTTATATCCCGTATTTTTGCATATTCGGAAAATTCGAAATAATTTGGACTTGAAAGAAATAAGGTCATGTTTGATTTTATTTGATATATGTGTGTTGATCATGAAATATTAATGTGGAAATAGCGAGGAAGGCTAGGGGCAAAGTTGGGAATTTCGGAAATTAGTTTCGGTAATTACAAAATAGGGCCCATAACTAATTGGGCTAGAAAGATCAAAAAAAAAAAAAAACAAGGCCCAAATTGTTGGGGTGCCCGGCCATAGTATTATGGCCCAAGCCCATGTCACTTAAAATCCATGTGCTAATTAAATAGAAAAGGGGTCCTTATCATTAGAGCATTCAAGAAAAGTTGAGAAGGAGAAAAACAAAAAGAAGAAGAGCAAAAAAAAGAAAGGCCATTCGGCCATGCCCTAGAAAAATTTGCCCCTTGAAATCTTGTTCCAAA
This sequence comes from Lycium barbarum, assembly GCF_019175385.1. NCBI lineage: Eukaryota > Viridiplantae > Streptophyta > Magnoliopsida > Solanales > Solanaceae > Lycium > Lycium barbarum. The sequence continues at coordinate 53,245,595 of NC_083346.1, forward strand.
AATTATTTTCTTGTGGTATTCCTACGAATTCAAGGACCCTCTACAACGTGGTGTAATTGTTTCGGAAGATAGAACGCTCGTTTCATAGATTTCGCACCTTAGTCAAGTGAAGAATGTTATACCCCGCGTCTTAAGAGTATGATCGTGACACGTGCTTCCTCAAAATTGACAATCATGTTGTCTTTACATAATTCAAACTCACGTTGATGGTATTATATTTCGTATTTTTGCACGTCGGATTAGTCGTAAGCGGAGGTGGGGCCCACACATCGAGATTTTTTAGGAACACGTGAAAGGTTATATTAAGAACACATGTGAAGTTGAACACAACTCAAGAAGGACCCTTGAGCCGAATCAAAGTGTAAGTCCTCCAAACGAATATTTTTAAGAAAACGTTTTCGGGTGACCTGACTTCGAGAGGCAAAAGCGGTATTATAATTTTGGAATTTGGAAAACTACCAAGGAATAGAAGTTATAGATAAGTTAATTATCTTTCCAACCATAGGTCGTGGGTTCCCAGATGACGTCGGTACAAGGAGATATGTACGTTTTAAGGTCGAACGGTCAGTGGGCTAGGCCCAACTCGGGCCCAACCGGGTTAGGCCCATGACCCATGTTATATAAGTGATATTTTAGGCCTTCCCTCCTCATTTTAAGATCTGGAACAACCAGAAAATTCTGGAGAGAGATAGAGAAAAAGCCTTGGAGAAGAAAAACCAATTTTGACCAAAATCCGAGCCCCGAATCCCGAAGCCCATGAAGGGAAAAGTGTTGTACGCTGCGTTGTCTTCAATTTGAGCTAAAAATCAACCAAGAAGGAGGATGATAACGTGGTGGCTGAATGATTAAGGTATGGATAAGGTTCTTTTTCATTGCTAATAAGTTTATTTAAAGTTTTAACGGATTAGAACGGGAAAAATAGCGATATAAATTCGTCCGTTGGCATTGTGAATTATGGGATGAAATTTGAAGAGACTTTTGGATGAAAATAAATGTAGTTAACTTGTAGAATGTGGAGGATGTTGTTATTGATGTTATTCAAATGAATTCTGACTCCTTTACGGAAATAAAATTATTATATAAGTATAACGCAAATTTGGGGGGTTGAGAAATCTAGAAAACAGTGTGCGGGCTATTTTATGGCATACGTTGGTGTTGGAAATGGTATTAATACTATTGGTATTATTGTTGTTGTTGATTGGTTGCTGAATTGTAATTTTGGGCTAGGCATATAAACGGGGGAGATGCTGCCGAAATTTCAGCAGATCATAAGTGAATTTATTTGAAAGACTAAGACAAGTGTGTGTGGAAATGAATCTAATGATTGCGTCGATCTTCTTGAATGTAGACTAACAAGTTGGACGAATAAGCGTAGTTAGTAAGGCGCGGCACAGGTATCTTAAGGCTCGTCCCTTTTCTTTCAAAGGCATGATCCTTAGGTTGTAATTTCATAAATATTTCCATGTTTTCCTTATTTTCAAAAGTTAGAAGCTTGTGATTCTATGGCTTGATTTCCTTTCTAATAACCCGTAAGCGTTTTCCAAAAGGTCTTTACTTTCCTAAAACAAAGGCTCATGACTTTGTAAAGTTTTATGGTTACAACGATGAATATGCTTTTGTAATGATAACGATGATGTCAAAAAGAGAATATGTCTAGGATGGTTATGACAAGAATGGTTTCATGTCTAAAAGTCTAAAGTTAAGGAGCCAATACGAATATAAGAACAAAGAGCTAGTCTTCATTTTAATTCTATTCCTTATTATGACTCTATTTTCTAAAGACTCCAAAGGGTATAAATTGATGTTTTATGAGGCTTATGACCTTACTCTACGTGTTCTCTTGACGCTATTCTTCATTGATAGTCTCGCCTTATAATACTAGTCCCTTCAAGGCGAGACATGATAATCCTGATTATTCCATAATGTAATCGGAGGTTACCGACCTTACGTCACTCCGATAGTTATATGACTTTCTTTGGGCTCTCCTGTGTGCTGCTATATGATATATGTATACGTATATGTATATTGGGAAAGAGGGGAGAAAGGGTCAGATCGCTATAGACGCTGATATATGTATATGTATACGTATATGGGGAAGATGGGAAAAAGGGCAGAGCGTTATATACGCGTAGCCACCTGATCAGTTGGTATGATATGATATCGTCCCGGACGCGGGATGCCCGGACGCGGGATATGTGGTTAAATGGATTGGCTGCCGACGCCTCGGCAATATGATATGATATGTTCTATTTTCTATATATATATGAAAAAGGAATGAATGTTTTTTCAAAGAAAGTAAAGTATGATACATATATATATGGGGTTAAATGGATCGGAGCCGACGCCTCGGCAATAAGACATACCAAGCATGCAGGGTATCCGCCTAAGCGGCACTCAGATGTACAGGTTACTCTTTTACTTCATGATATGCCCTATGTTTCCGTTTTGTTACTGTTCATATTTATATTCCTTACTTTGTTACTATTCATGCCTTACATACTCAGTACATTGCTCGTACTTACCCCTCTTCTTCGGGGGCTGCGTTTCATGCCGCGCAGGTATACCCAGATGAGCAGAAGCTAGTATAGAAGAGGTTCCATCGAAGTTGGTAGACCCCACCTGTTCCTGGGAATGCTGCCGAGTTAGAGCCTGTATGCTAGGATTTCTGGATTGATGTTAGAGACTTTGCAGACAGAGTCGTGGGTATAGAATGTCGGTATTGTAATCGGCTCCACCAGTCGATATGTCATTTTGTGTTATGTATCAAAGTCCATGAGATTACAGATTCTATTTGAGTTGAGTACGATGGAAAAGAAAGAAAGAAAAAATTATGAAAGCTTTATTATGTTTTTCATTTCTTATTGAGGTAAGAGTCTAAGGAGATTAAGTAGGTAATAAGAGTCAGCGGGTTCGCTCGGCTCCGAATATGGGGTCGGGTGCCCATCACACCCTAGTAAGGTCGGGGTATGTTCTGTGAGGTATTGTAGATATTTGTTACACACAGATCTGGAATAATAGGAATGGTAAAGGAGATTCTGCTAGAATAGATACGCCTGACAGGAAGAAGCGGGGACAGAAAATACTGTAAATAGGCAATAAGTGAGGTGCGTCGTTTCAGAAAAGTTATGGATTTGGTATGGCAACGAAGGTGCGATCACTACCATCGAGAATCTGGAGGCCCAGGACAGGAAGTAGGCATACACACAGGTGGGAAGCGAACACTGGGAATTGAAAAGGGCAAAATAGTAATTGTAAAGAAAAGGACGTGCTACGAAAATGTTTCAGAATTTGTAAGACCTTGATTTACTCCAGAACATGTAATAAAGGTCATGCGAGGAAGTGGACGCGATTATATCAGCAGTAAGGCACCAAATTCTGTCAAAGTTTCTTGGTTAAGCGTGCTCAGGTGGGAGCAATTTCATGATGGGTGACCCCCAGGGAAGTATGCAAGAAATTCTACATATCCAGACACAAGAGACAAATGAGAAGCTAGGGTAGCCTAAGGAAAACTAGAGTATATGGGATGGTTGGAGATCATAAGAACACGCGTAGGACGAGGCAGACTAGGTCGGTGAAGAGACAAAAGTGCATCACAACTTTGGAATTAGGATAGGCTTGAACAGTGGTTGAACGTATTTTGTGGTCTAGTTGATAGTAAATATATATATATATATATATATATATATATATAGAGGCGTATGATATCCCACATATAATTGTATCGGTGGACATGTAAGTTCCAGCAACCGGCGCTACGGTGAGGAAGGCATTGATCACACAAGGGTACCGAAGTTCGAGGGACGGCAAAAATAAATGGTACGAGTGTCACCAGGTAAACTGCTATTATTTTACTATAGGTTAAGCTTGGAAATTCTAGTATAAGACATTTGGAAAAGAAAGGGGAGTGAGTAGATGGAAATGAAGAGATCAAAGTGTCAGAAAGAGGTGAAGGTAAGAAACCTCAGTAAGTGGAGCTCCCGAGAGAAATTATCAACAAAGCGCGAGACTATTTGAGTAAGAACTCAAAGTAGGCGTGTGAAAAGGGATAGAGTGTGGTAAAAGGAAACTAGAGAGGAGTGTTTGAGGTTCGAGGACCGATTTCGATAAGTGGGGTTAAAGGAATAGTGACTACGACGAGGGAATGTAAGGTAAGAGAAGGAATGTTTAGGCTCTGTGATAGTATTAAGAGACTTAGGTCCTTGGAAGGAATATAAAGGAATAGATATGTGGCTATACTAATATAGTTAAAGGTTCGACGAGCAAGGATAGGGAGAGTAAAAATTGTAAGGATTCTGTGCTGAGAACAAAAGTAGCAGAACGCTTGAGAGATATGGACACACAGCTACAGCACAAGTGCGCAGTTAAGGAAGAATTACGAATAAGCGAACTAAGGAAGTGAAAGGACGAATAGTGGATGGAAGGGTGTGGAAATGTGGACAAAATGAGGACATCGATGGAAAGTAAAAGAAAAACCTAGGATAAGAAGTTTTCGACATGTTAGGCACGGAGTTGGGAGGAAGACAAGGAATAAGGTATAGACGAAGACTTCATAAAATGGCTGTTGGCATAAGAGGAACCCCCTTAAAGGGGGGGGGGGGGGGGGGGAGAGAACATATTATAGGCTTCAAGTCCAAAGGAAGGAAACTTATTAGCTCGGGGCCAGAGTTCAAAACATATTGGCACATCGGGAGGATACTTGAAAGGAGTAAACGAATTAACAATGAGTGAACCATGAGGCAGACATAAGGGGGGAAAGTATGGAAGACACTTTAAGAGAATGTCCCATGCCTACAGGAGCTACGATATTTCTAGACGATGGGTGGAATCCCCCGTATCGAACAAAATTGCGCAGTACCTTATGCAGCGACATGTTTTAGAGGGTAATAAAGAGAGCAAGAAAAGGGCTACAAGCTAAGTTCACAAAGGAAGAAGAATAGACTGCATAATTCAGGTAAGAATATCGACATCTCCTTCGAAGCCAACTCGACCTCAACATTCGAGGACGAATGTTTTTAAAGGGGGGCAGGATATTATACCCCGCGTTTTAAGAGTATGATCGTGACACATGCTTCCTCAAAATTGACAATCATGTTGTCTCTACATAATTCAAACTCACGTTGATGGTATTATATTTCGTATTTTTACACGTCGGATTAGTCGTAAGCGGAGGTGGGGCCCACACATCGAGATTTTTTAGGAACACATGAAAAGTTATATTAAGCACACATGTGAAGTTGAACACAACTCAAGAAGGACCCTTGAGCCGAATCAAAGTGGAAGTCCTCCAAACGAATATTTTTAAGAAAACGTTTTCGGGTGACCTGACTTCGAGAGGCAAAAACGGTATTATAATTTTGGAATTTGGAAAAATACCAAGAAATATAAGTTATAGATAAGTTAATTATCTTTCCAACCATAGGTCGTGGGTTCCCAGATGACGTCGGTACAAGGAGATATGTACGTTTTACGGTCGAAAGGTCAGTGGGCTAGGCCCAACTCGGGCCCAACCGGGTTAGGCCCATGACCCATGTTATATAAGTGATATTTTAGGCCTTCACTCCTCATTTTAAGATCTGGAACAACCATAAAATTCTGGAGAGAGATAGAGAAAAAGCCTTGGAGAAGAAAAACCAATTTTGACCAAAATCCGAGCCCCGAATCCTGAAGCCCATGAAGGGAAAAGTGTTGTACGCTGCGTTGTGTTCAATTTGAGCTAAAAATCAACCAAGGAGGAGGATGATAACGTGGTGGCTGAATGAGTAAGGTATGGATAAGGTTCGTTTTCATTGCTAATAAGTTTATTTAAAGTTTTAACGGATTAGAACGGGGAAAATAGCGATATAAATTCGTCCGTTGGCATTGTGAATTATGGGATGAAATTTGAAGAGAATTTTGGATGAAAATAAATGTAGTTAACTTGTAGAATGTGGAGGATTGTATTTATGTTGTTCATATGAATTCCGACTCCTTTACGGAAATAAAATTATTATATAAGTATAACGCAAATTTGGTGGGTTGAGAAATCTAGAAAACAGTGTGCGGGCTATTTTATGGCATACGTTGGTGTTGGAAATGGTATTAATACTATTGGTATTATTGTTGTTGTTGATTGGTTGCTGAATTGTAATTTTGGGCTAGGCATATAAACGGGGGAGATGCTGCCGAAATTTCGGCAGATCATAAGTGAATTTATTTGAAAGACTAAGACAAGTGTGTGTGGAAATGAATCAAATGATTGCGTCGATCTTCTTTAATGTAGACTAACAAGTTGGACGAATAAGCGTAGCTAGTAAGGCGCGGCACAAGTATGTTAAGGCTCGTCCCTTTTCTTTCAAAGGCATAATCCTTAGGTTGTAATTTCATAAATATTTCCATGTTTTCCTTACTTTCAAAAGTTAGAAGCTTGTGATTCTATGGCATGATTTCCTTTCTAATAACCCGTAAGCGTTTTCCAAAATGTCTTTACTTTCCTAAAACAAAGGCTCATGACTTTGTAAAGTTTTATGGTTACAACGATGAATATGCTTTTGTAATGATAACGATGATGTCAAAAAGAGAATATGTCTAGGATGGTTATGACAAGAATGGTTTCATGTCTAAAAGTCTTAAGTTAAGGAGCCAATACAAATATAAGAACAAAGAGCTAGTCTTGATTTTAATTCTATTCCTTATTATGACTCTATTTTCTAAAGACTCCAAAGGGTATAAATTGATGTTTTATGAGGCTTATGACCTTACTCTACGTGTTCTCTTGACGCTATTCTTCATTGATAGTCTCGCCTTATAATACTAGTCCCTTCAAGGCGAGACATGATGATCCTAATTATTCCATAATGTAATCAGAGGTTACCGACCTTACGTCACTCCGATAATTATATGACTTTCTTTGGGCTCTCCTGCGTGCTGCTATATGATATATGTATACGTATATGTATATTGGGAAAGAGGGGAGAAAGGGTCAGAGCGCTATAGACGCTGATATATGTATATGTATACGTATATGGGGAAGATGAGAAAAAGGGCAGAGCGTTATATACGCGTAGCCACCTGATCAGTTGGTATGATATGATATCGTCCCGGACGCGGGATGCCCGGACGCGGGATATGTGGTTAAATGGATCGGTTGCCGACGCCTCGGCAATATGATATGATATGTTCTATTTTCTATATATGTATGAAAAAGGAATGAATGTTTTTCAAAGAAAGTAAAGTATTATATATATATGGGGTTAAATGGATCGGAGCCGACGCCTCGGCAATATGACATACCAAGCATGCAGGGCATCCGCCTAAGCGGCACTCAGATGTACAGGTTACTCTTTTACTTCATGATATGCCCTATGTTTCCGTTTTGTTACTGTTCATATTTATATTCCTTACTTTGTTGCTATTCATGCCTTACATACTCAGTACATTGCTCGTACTGACCCCTCTTCTTCGGGGGTTGCGTTTCATGCCACGCAGGTACACCCAGACGAGCAGAAGCTAGTATAGAAGAGGTTCCAGCGAAGTTGGTAGACCTCACTTGTTCCTGGGAATGCTGCCGAGTCAGAGCCTGTATGCTAGGATTTCTGGATTGATGTTAGAGACTTTGCAGACAGAGTCGTGGTTATAGAATGTCGGTATTGTAATCGGCTCCACCAGTCGATATGTTATTTTGTGATATGTATCAAATTCCATGAGATTACAGATTCTATTTGAGTTGAGTACGATGGAAAAGAAAGAAAGAAAAAATTCTGAAAGCTTTATTATGTTTTTCATTTCTTATTGAGGTAAGAGTCTTAGGAGATTAAGTAGGTAATACGAGTCAGCGGGTTCGCTCGGCTCCGAATATGGGGTCGGGTGCCCATCACACCCTAGTAAGGTAGGGGTGTGACAAAGAACTTAGGAAGAAAAGGTAAGATTTAAATCCTTTTTGTATGTTATGAAGGCTTTGTCTATGTTGTAGTGTGTGGAATAGAATAAAAATCATGAAAATAGGGGTATATGTGTGTGGCCGAATGAATATGTGTGTGTTGAAGGACGAACCAATTTTATTTATGATATTAATTGTGTTGTTGTGGCCTTGTGGTGTAAATGGAAAAATACTAGCCAAAATTGGCATGAAAATTGGTTGTTAAGTTGTTGTAGGAAGTTTTGTGATTTTATTGTAAATATATATAATTATGGAAGTGGAATTGTTAAGGTGCAATTATGATTGTTATTAATGTAATTGGAAGACAAAAATGTGTTGTGAATATTTATGTCGAAGGTTGAAGGTTTCGGATGAATTATGGTTTCGGTGGAACTTTTGTATCTTTTGTAAAACAATATGAATTGCTTCCGAATTTCATTTGAATGACCTTGAATTAGTAAATGAATATGAAAATGTTGATATTGGTTTGAAAGTGTGAAGTTGGAGTAGAAGTTGATGCATTATGTAGAAAGGGAGACTATTTATGTTAGAATGTGTTTTTTATTGATTGTTGGTGTTGTTGGTACTGCTGTGGGTGTTGTTGTTGACATTTTGGCCGAGTTAAATTCTCGGGGATGTTGAATTTATAGGGGAGATGTTCCCCAAATTTTTGTAGACAAGTATGGAGTTAAGATTGAATTTCTAAAGGCTTGTAATTAATATTTAGTAATTGTGACCAATTATAGATTCTGGAGGAAACGGGATTTGAGTTTGGACAAGCGTAAGAAGCAAATAAGGTATGTAAAGCTTTACCTTTTCTTCTTTTGGCATGTCTTAGACATAATAGGTTTGGATACGAGCCTCGGGGACAACTCTATTTCTAGAAATCCGAGTTTGAATTTGACCCTTTTTCATTCAATAGAATTGAATTAAGCACTTCGTGCCTTGTTGAGACAATTGCCTAAACATCTTTAATTTTCCCAAATGGAACCGGATTACACTAAACCTTTCATAAGTGGATCCATAAAGCTTTATGTACGTAATTTGTGTGCGCCACCTCAGTTGACCCGAGGTGGGCCCACTATTTCCAAATCCTCTCCTATTGTGCTATTGATTTGTTTTCAAGTAATATTTAAAGGAAACGTTTTAACTACTCTTGTAACTACTAAATGACAACTGTTTTAAATATTCCATTGAGTCTTATAAACTATTCTGGAACATGGAACAATCCCAGAAAGATTATTTTGACGTGACCCATTGTGACTTCCGAAAGACACGCACTATGAGTACCGTCCGATCTCTTTGTTATGATCTGTCATTTGAGATGTCTCATCGAGTCTTTGTAAATGTGTTGTGTTTTATATTGCATTTAGTTTCTCACTACTCCACTCGTGGATGCCTCAATGCTTCTTTCACTGAGCCCGGGCCAGGATATGTTATCAAGCGTATTCCACTGCATTATTCGCCGTGCCTCGATGTGAGGGGGCAGGTATACATGTACATGGGTTGTGGAGTATGCTGTGCCATGTACACATATTCTGATATGATAGGATATGATATGATATGGCCATCTGATATGATATGATATGTTACAGAGTTATTCCCTATTCTGGAGTATGCTGTGTTGTGGCGCCAGTGACGGGGTGGCGACCACGTTCTGTTCACCGAGTCTCATAATGGGGCCGGATATGGCATATGTTTTTGCATGCATTATTTATGTTTTGTAAGTATGCATTCTGATATTCTGGACATTGCACTCATTTTCTGTACTTTCTGTTCCGGCTATGATTTCGTTTACTGTTCTTCATGCTTTACATATTCAGTACATATTTCGTACTGACCCCCTTTCCTTCGGGGGTTGCGTTTCATGCCACGCAGGTACAGACGCTCGATTTGCTGGTCCGCCCGCTTAGGATTTTATTCTGCTGTCTTGGAGTGCTCTCTTGTCCGGAGCCCACATTTTTGTACAGACTTTTCTACGGTACATGCATATGTTATTCAGGGGTATGACGGGACCCTGTCCCGTCTTATGATTTTGTTATTATTCGTAGAGGTCTGTAGACATACCTGTGGGTTGTGTATATGTTTTGGGTTGATGTATTCTGTGATAGCCTTATCGGCTTCCACGCGCTATATATGTTTATCTGCGATAGTTAACAACGCCGTTTGACTTCTATATCTGTATATTTCGTTTATATGCTGGTTTGGATTATTGGGTACGTATAGGTGTCCAGCTCGGACACTAGTCGCGGCCTACAGGGTTGGGTCGTGACATGCGCCTTCAGCTTTTGCAACGCTGCAGGAGCCATTCAGTAAGGAGGAATAGATATAGGCTTGGTGTCCGACAACACATCAATAGCAAAATCAAACTCTCTCTGGAGGAAGGCCTGGAAGTTCATCTGGAAATACATTCGGAAATTCATTTACTACCGGGATGGATTGAAAAGTCGGTGGCTTTGCTTCGGTATCATGAACTCTGACTAGATGATAAATATAACCTTCGACGATCATCTTCCTCGCCTTGAGGTAGGAAATAAACCTATCTCTTGGAGACGCTGTATTACCTTTCCATTCAAGTACGGGTTCTCTCGGGAATTGGAATCAAACTAATTTCATTCTGCAATCAACATTCGCATAACAAGAAGCCAACCAATCCATGCCCATAATCACATCAAAATCTAACATTTCCAGCTCAACCAAATCGACTTTAGTTTGACAATCACATAGCACAATCACACAATTTTTATACACTTGTCTGGCTACTACTGGATCACCAACCGGAGTAGATAACTCGAAAGGTTTAATTGGCTCGGGTTTCACCCCAATATGGTCAGCAATATAAGGAGTAATATAAGATAACGTAGAACTCGGATCAATCAATGCATAAACGTCATGAGAGAATATGGAGAGTATACCTGTAATCACATCTGGGGAGGACTCAAGATCTTGTCGTCTGGCTAAAGCATAAATACGGGGCTGGGTACCACCTGAGCTGGATGCTCCCCTACTACCCCTACCACGACTTGCTGGAATCTGGGGAGTCTGCCCTATCGGGCGTACAGACGAGGAAGAACCAGCTGCTGATCTTGTGGGATAAACCCCAACTCTACCACCCATTGATGGACAATCGCGCAACATATGCCCAATCTGACCACAGGCATAACAAGCATCTGAACCTCAGCGACACTAACCAGAATGTGATTTACCACACTGGCTACACCGCGGCACCGGTGGTCTCCGCTGGCTAGGATCACCTCAAAATTGAGAACCTGAGACTCTCGAACTCTGACCCAGACCAGAATAAATAGGGCGATCAAATCTTCTGCCTGTAAATCGAGGAGGTGTACTCGTCACGGACTGGCCTGAATATCTGGAATATTGTTGCCACTGACCCCCTCTATACTCACTACTAACACCAGCAGATCTGGACCTCTTGCTCTGTCCTCTGTCAATATCATGCTCGCCCCTCTGCGGCTGTTGCTGCTCTTCTACATTCTGGGCGTAAGCCTGAATGCGGGAAATGTCCATTCTCTCCTGTAGTGAAGCCGTCAAGCAGTCTTTGAACAAATGTGGCCCTAGGCCACTCACAAATCTATGTACTATATCTTCCATGTCAGCCACCCATAGTCGGAGCATATCTAGCTAATGAATTAAAGTGAAGGCAGTACTCCCGGGCACTCATATTCCCTTGCTTTAGATTAAAAAACCTATCAGCTTGGGCCCTTTGAGCCTCGGGTGGTAAATAGTAGCGGAAGAAAGCATCTACGAATTCCTGCACAACTGGGCGAGTTGCATTTTCCTTTCTCGAAGATATCTAGTTATTACACCAAACAACCTCCACATCCCGGAGTCTATAAGATGCCAACTCCACAGATTCAGTATCTGAGGTATGGATGATTCTCAACGTTCTCAACATCTCATCAATAAAACCTTACGGGTCTTTATCCGGATATGACCCAAAACATTATGGAGGATTTAAACTCATAAAATCACGGGCTCTAGCACTAGTCGCCCAGTCACCTAGACCCATACTCTTCCGCTGAGCCTGAGCGGCAACTAGCTATGTCAATAGTTGAATAGCTTCGGTCATTTGTTGACTCGAAGGACTCGGTGGAGGAACTGGAGGCATAGGAGCCGGAGTTGAAGCCCCTCCTTGTTCTTCTAGAAGAGGCGGAGTGTGAGAGGTATTGGATGGAGCCTCATTATGGGATTCACCTTCCTCTATATTCGTTGGCGGCTCCCTTTTCGTCCGCCTTTCTGTTGTAGCCTTGCCCTTCTGGGCCGCTGTGCCTTTTATCTTTACCGGCATCGCTGAAATCATAACGCACAATTAGGGAGGAGAAAATCTTATAATAGAGCTCTATCGCACAATCTAGTAAGAAGAAGAACAGTCATTTTTCCTAAATGCCCTGCAGCCTCTCGTTTATAAGTGTGGCGCGCTTCACACCCATAAACAAGACTTTACTGGACACGGCTCGTAGACACACCCTAGGACAGAACTGCTCTGATACCACTTCTGTTACGACCCGACTAGGGGGCTATAACGGGCACCCGGAGCTGACTATTGAGCACCACTCATAATGCTAATCATCATACCCAACCTGAACACATATACTCTCCAAGGCAGTACATAAGTATACATAAGCCCTCACGGCTGCAAAAATGATATACAAGAATATACACTGATGTATCCATGAGACAACTATGACCTACGCATTCGTATCTACGAGCCTCTACTAGAGTACTGAGACATAAGAACGGGACAGGACCTCGTCATGCCCAAATACATACACAAAATAATATAACAAACATGGCACCTCTGAAATAGTGGAGTGCTCATGTAAATCTGCTGAGTAGCTCCTAGGAATCTGGGCCATCTCCCTGTCTACCTGTAGGCATGAACACAGCGTCCAAAAATAAAGGACGTCAGTACGAACAATGTACAAAGTATGTAAGACATGAACAATAATAACATATCGAAGAGATAAGGAAACATCAAGTGAGGAAACAACCTGTAACTGAATGTCACTTAAGACAGAATAATGCATGTTAACTTACATCATAAACATCATCATATCAAATATGCATACATAAGCTGCCCCACCATATAGGTACGGTGTTATCATCATTAGCCCGCGTCCGGGGTAACCATCTCATGCCGCCCACTAGTGGTGTCTGCCCATGCCATCTAGATATGGTGTATATGCCGCCTGCCTTAGCGGTGTCTGCCCGGAAATATAGGCACGGTGTAATCTCGTTATTATATACTTATCATAAAGCATGCATAAGAACTCAAAGACAAGCTATAACCCTATCGAGGTGACATAAGGTCGACAACCCCTGATTCCATTATGGAGTAGTCATGATCATCATGCCTCACCTTGAAGGAACTAGCATTATAAGGTGAGTCTAGAAACAATGAATAACATTAAGGAGTCATTAGCTTCATAAGAATATCATATCATACGCTTTGGTATTGTTATATCCCGCATTTCGCGCATTCGAAAAAATCAAGATAATTGCGGGAGGTTGAGTGCAAGCCTACATTTTAACCTTGTTTAGTACATAAGTTGTTTATAAGAGTTATGGGTGCAGAAATATTGAGGAAGGCTAAGGGTAAAATTGGAAATTGGGAAAAATTAGTTTTCATGAATTACAACTAGCCATGAAATAATTGGGCTTGAAAATTTTTTAAAAAAAAGGGGGCCCAACCGGCCATGGGCATGGGCCAAACCCATGTGGAAATTAAATTTAAGTCATAAAAGAGAGAGAAGGGTCATTATTTGTCAAGAATATTCAAGAAAAAGGAAGAAGTCTTGAGAGAAAATTAAGGGGGCAACATATTCGACCAAGAGGCCAAAAATTCAAGACCAAGAATTTTGATCCCAAAAAATTATTTCTCCTAGTATTCCTACTAATTCAAAGGTCCTCTCTAACGTGGCATAATCGTTGAAACAACAAAATCGCTCTTCGTTACAAAATCACAACTCTAGCTAAGTGGAGAAGTTGAGAAAAAAAGGTAAGATTTAATCCCTTTTATATGTTATGAAGGGTTTGCTTATGTTGTAGTATGTAGAAATGGATAGAAATTATGAAAATATGGAAGTTTGTATGGTGGTGTGTATATGCATATGGGCCGTGTGTATATGTTGTGTGTAGGAAGGATGGGACAATTTCTATGTAGTAATTTGATTGTTGTAGATATGTATTTTGTGATGGAAATGAGAATTTGATAACTTAAATTGATGTTGGAATTGTTATGGGCTGATTTGGAAGCCAATATGATGTTAGTGTCGTTTCTTTAAATGTGAGAATAATGTTGTTAGAATGTGTGTTGTTGGGATAGTTCATGAATTTGGAAGCAAGAAATGCATTAAAAATTGTTTCTAGGGAAGTTGGGGAATTTTCGGGTGAATTATGGTTTTGGTGGAATTTTTGTATATTTTGTTGAATGATATGAAATGTTTTCGAATTGTATTTGAATGATCTTGAATTAGTAAATGAATATGAAAACGTTGATATTGGTTTGAAAGTGTGAAGTTGGAGTAGAAGTTGTTGCATTATGTAGAAATAAGACTATTTATGTTAGAATGTGTTTTGTATTGATTGTTGGTGTTGTTGGTATTGCTGTGGCTGTTGTTGTTGACATTTCGCCGAGTTAAATTCTCGGGGATGTTGAATTTATAGGGGAGATGCTGCCCAAATTTCTATAGACAAGTATGGGTTCAAGATTTAATTCCTAAAGGCTTATAATTAATATTTAGTGATCGTGACCAATTGTAGATTTTGGAGGAAACAGGATTTGAGTTTGGACAAGCGTAAAAGGCAAATAAGGTATGTAAAGCTCTACTTTTTCTTTCTTTGGCATGTCCTAGTTCTGATAGGCTATGATACGAACCTCGGGGATAACTCTACTCCTTAAAATCCGAGCTTAATTTTGACCCTTTTTCATTCAATGTAATTGAATTAGGTTTTGTTGGAAAAATATGTTTAAAAACCTTATTACTCCAAAAAGGGTCTTGCGTCATAAAACGTTCATAACTTTCACAAAGAGAACCGGAATGCCCCGAAACTTTCGGTTACGTCTCCATAAGGCCTAACGTCCGTAATTTATGTACGCCATCTCGACTTGACCCGAGGTGGGCCCTCAATTTCCGAAACCTTCTTGTATTGTTCTATTTAACCTATTTCCGTACTATGATTAAAAGAAACCTTTAGATATTGTTCCGACTACTAAACGATAGTTGTTTTAACTATTCCATTAAACCCTATGATATAATTTGATATGTACAAATGATCTCAGAAGTTTTTCATTAACATAATCCGTCGTGACATCCGAAAGGTACGTACTATGGCTATCGTTTGATTTCTTTTCTAAATGACCTATCGTTCAGACTATTCTATCGAGTCTTTGTAAATATTTTATGATGCATATAGTTTCTCACTACTCTACTTGTGGATGCCTCAATGCTTCCTTCACTAAGCCCGGGCCAGGATATGTTATCACGCGTATTCCACTGCATTGTTCGCCGTGCCTCGATGTGAGGGGGCAGGTATACATGCACGTGGGTTGTGGAGTATGCTGTGCCATGTACACATATTCTGATATTTGATGATATGATATGATATGGCCATCTGATATGTTATGATATGTTATGATATGTTACAGAGATATTCCCTACTCTGGAGTTATGATGTGTTGTGGCGCCAATGACGGGGTGGCGACCACGTCCTATCCACCGTGTCCCATAATGGGGTCGGATATGGCATATGTTCTGACTTGCATTACCTATGTTTTATGAGTAAGCATTTTGATACTCTTGTTATTGCACTTATTTTCTGTACTGCCTGCTCAGATTATGATTATGTTTATTATATCTCATGCTTTACATACTCAGTACATATTCCGTACTGACCCCCTTTCTTCGGGGGCTGCGTTTCATGCCGCGCAGGTACACCCAGATGATGTGAAGTTATTGTAGAGGATGTTCCAGCAGAGTTGGCAAGCTCCATTTGCTCCTGGAGTGCTGCCGAGTCAGAGTTTGTATGTTATGCTTTTCTGGTTTGATGTTAGAGACTTTGCAGACAGGGTCGTGGGTATAGTATGTCAGTTGTGTAAAGCGGCTTCGTCAGCCGATATGTCATTCTGTATTATGTGTTAAATTCTATGTGATCACAGATTCTGTTTGATTTTGAAAGCATCGAAAAGAATATTTTGAGAGGTTATTATGTATTTTCTTTTTATTTGATTTAAAAGTCTAATAAGATTTTGTGTGTCCCAAAGGTCTGTGGGTTCGCTCGGCTCCGGATGTGGGGCCGGGTGCCCATCACACCCTAGTGGAATTAGGGTGTGACAAAGTGGCTCTAGACATAGACTCATCATCATCATTGTCATATTCACAACGCATCGATTATCTTTATTTCATGAGAAGCGCTTGATAATCATAGACTTATAGTTTTCGGAATATAAAAGAGTCATGGAAAGCTAAAGGAAGTCATGTTGTAGGAATCATGCCTTAGAGAAGAAGGGACTAGCCTTACATACCTTTTCACCTTTCTAACTTGCCGACTAAAAGCTTCCTTCCAAGTTCGTAATTCTACATTCAAGGGAATTCGTACTAAGATTAGATAACCGGAAACATACTTACGCTTAAGCTAAAGCTAATGAAAATTGGGCAGCACTTCCTTTGTTTCTATAAGTTTCTCCATATAATATAACAACTCCCAAACATCAATAACAACATTCATAATATCATTATCAATGACTTCAACAAGTTCAACATTATCCAATTCTCAAAATTCCCTCTCAACGTCATTCATAGCGATAGCCATAATGTAATACTGCATCAATCCTCATATAATGCTTTTCCAATATTCTTAATACCATCAAGCGAGGAAACAGCCTGTAACTGAATGTCACTTAAGACAGAATAATGCATGTAAACTTACATCATAAACATCATCATATCAAATATGAATACATAAGCTGCCCGACCATATAGGTACGGTTTGATCATCATTAGCCTGCATCCAGGCCTCCCGCGTCCGGGGTAACCATCTCATGCCGCCCACTAGTGGTGTCTGCCCATGCCATCTAGATATGGTGTATATGCCGCCTGCCTTAGCGGTGTCTGCCCGGCAATATAGGCTCGGTGTAATCTCATTATTATATACTTATCATAAAGCTAAAGGAAGTCATGTTGTAGGAATCATGCCTTAGAGAAGAAGGGACTAGCCTTACATACCTTTTCACCTTTCTAACTTGCCGACTAAACGCTTCCTTCCAAGTTCGTAATTCTACATTCAAGGGAATTCGTACTAAGATTAGATAACCGGAAACATACTTACGCTTAAGCTAAAGCTAATGAAAATTGGGCAGCACTAACTTTGTTTCTATAAGTTTCTCCATATAATATAACAACTCCCAAACATCAATAACAACATTCATAATATCATAATCAATGACTTCAACAAGTTCAACATTATCCAATTCTCAAAATTCCCTCTCAACGTCATTCATAGCCATAGCCATAATGTAACACCGCATCAATCCTCATATAATGCTTTTCCAATATTCTTAATACCATTTATAACAAGATTATACTCATAACCTGTCAAGAATTATGATTCATGTCAAACTACTATTCAAGAATACCGCTATTCTCATATTTGTAACCTATTTTCTACTTCTTTCATAATTCAAGTCTTTCAACCACTCAATACTCTTAATAACATGGGATGATTATAAAACTCACCTTTGATTATGAAGGAATGGGTCTTGGATAGAAATTCTTCACTTGGAGAAAACCCTAGCTCCACTTCCAAAGAAATTTCTAGCTTCCATCAACCCTCATTAGCATTTTTGCTCTTGATTCTACTAGTTTTTGGTATTTGATCTGTGATTCCCCTTGAATTCTTGTAAATGAAGGGTGTGGAATATTCTAGAGGTTTTCAGGGAAGTGGAGGAAATGAGAGAATGAAAATAATAACTTGGGGTCTTATATTTATAATTGGGAAAATCTGACCCGTCACGAATTATACGGACACTTATACGGTGCGTATAAACTTATACGGTCCGTATAAGTGACCATGAAATTGCGCCAACAATCACCCTTTTTGTAACCATTATACAGTACCTTATACGGTCCGTATAACTTTATGCGGCCCATATAACTTTATACGGTATGTATAAGTGACATACTCCCAGTGATCACCCCTCACTGTGATGGTTATACGGACCGTATAAATGGAAGTATAATCCACCCTTTCTCCGAACTTGTTCTCGTCATTCCGTTTGATCTCAAATCCTTATGGAGCCTTCTTAGTACTTGTTTAACACTTCATTAGCAATCTAAAGGGCATCATAACTCTCCCTTAAGACATTACTAAATAAACCTTAGCTCAATATTTTGCAAAACCTTTCCGAAACACAACATATACTTCGCCTTTCTCAACGAACTTTTTTCTCTTGCCTCAAATGTCTTTTAATCTTAATTAGAATCACTAAACACCCTTTCTTACTTGTTGGGACACCATATACTTCTTACCCTGCGTCAGTCTATTTACCGCACAACGACATGAATTTTTTCGATGTGTAACAGTACAGACGTCTCTGTACCATTCCACGAGACTTTACTACATATTGCTATTGTACCTAGTAGACTGGTAACCTAAGTTCTGATACCAATTCGTCAGGACCCAATTCGGGGTCACGCGGGCACCTACCTTTCCCACCTCGGTAGGCAAACCCTCTCATTGAATACACACCAATTAAATAAGGTCTATTCATTTAAACCAATAGATATTTAGAAATAACACCGGAATATTATAATATTTATGTAATAAACTCAAGTGTTCATATGATTAGAACAAATACATGATTACAGACTCAATCCATCTTCCCATGACCTGGTCTAGACTAGTACAAGAGTCACTACTGACTTCAGGTTACCACTACATTCTAAAACTCAACCTTCGTCCTGTAAGGAAATGGGAGGAGGCCTTCCAGGTAGGCACTGCGTATCTCCACATATGCTTCGATAAATCACCTGAAACAAGCTACACCCCAAAAAGGGTGTAGCAAGTGCAATATCAGTACAAACCACGTGTACGAGTAAGTATCATAGGCCGACAATGGTTAGTGACACATATCAGTAAAAGAATTCACAGATAAACATGATAACAACCCAATCAAGTCATACGTCTATCTACTACACACTGTGCGTCAATACCTTTAAGCATTAATTTCACTCTAATAGTTCCCCAGTCAATCTCACAACGGTGTCAGAACTCACATACGATTAAATCGATCGTTTAAGTCTAGTAGTCAACTCATCATTAAGACACCCGTTCCCTACATCACATAGAGACCAAACATATAACTAATCTTACGGACGGTCTATGGGATACCTCAACAAGTTCAATCAATGAATCCAGATCCAAGTACATGTCACTGCCTAAGTAAAGCATCTAATCCCGAATGTGCTAAGTCTGAATAAATCAATCTGAATCCATTCATCATAAGTAAACACCAAATCATCTCAAACAAGCCACAATGCAATGCAATGCAAGATGTATCAATGCAATGCCATGCAAATGAGGTGTACACATGTACTCCAGACGGAAATATGGACGTCTCAGTAGCACAACCCAGTGTGACTCGCGAAATCTAAGTGCCACCCATCCCGGATCTTTACCCAACAGACAGACGGGACCTTGGCTAATTGCTCACAGGGGAATCTCACCGGAACCACCCTGGGGGACCCACATAGTCCATGCACTAACAATGATTCAGGGATAACATCGGAATTGGCCATGCAATAACGATGCCCGAATATAACCATCGGACATCGGCCTCCTCACAGTCACTCAAAAAGAGTCTGTCAAATATCAGTTTCACAAATCAACGATTCCGAAATTAAATCTCGGGCATCGACCTTCTCACAATCACTCAAGTAAAAGAGTTCATCAAATATCAGTTTCATAAAATCAACGGTTCCGGAATGGATCTTCGGACATCGCCTTTTCATAATCACTCAAGCAAAAGAGTTTATCAAAATATTAGTTCCGCCCAATCAACGATCCCGGATCATCACCGGGTATCAGCCATGCATGATAAATTTGAGAGATGCGTGCAATGCATATGTCAACAATCAGGTTTAATATTACAAGTACGACAACGAGGTACGCCAACAACGCATCACATCACAATACCAACAATGGTATGCCAATAATATATCAATATCACAAGTACCGGCAACGGGTACGCCAACAACGTATCATATCACAATACCAACAGTGGGTATGCCAACAATATATCAATATCACAATACCAACGGTGGGTATGCCAACAATGTATCTATATCATAACACCAACAATGGATATGCCAACAATATATATCACAACACCAACAGTGGGTATGTTAAATCTATCCCAATCTGGACGACAAAACAAAGTTCGATAACTACCAACTACACATGGCATCAAGCCAACAAAATAGAACAGTCAAACGCAACACAACAGGGTGGCTAGTCCCACACACAACAGGTCAACCAATCGATATACATTTTTGCCACTTCCTTAAATCAGGAACACGAATCTCACCCTACACTTAAAATCCCTCGTCACAACTCATTTAGAATTCAGTCACAATCGTTGGTATATTTTATCCTCCCATTTATCCATTATATTTCACTAATAATGGCAGAACACAAGCAATCACATATTATGGGAAATTTTCATCATTAAGCACAAAATAAGTTCTGTCCGCTACTCCCAAATCAAACAAATCCACCGATGTTCAAGAATAACCACATCAAACAACCTAAGGAATATACAGGCCACAAGCCCGAACAAACAAGTCACACAACAATACCATCCTAGGATTCCATCCCAAATCTACAATTTCCTACACATGAATTCTCCGTTCCTTCCAATCAAAAATATGGGAAGCTAACCGGAGTCTACCGAAGGGAAGCCATAACCTAACTGGCAGCCGAACAGGTGCCACGAACCGACACGTTGCCTTGTCTTTCGAAGCGTCTCCAAATCATCAAACTCTATCACATATGAATTCTATGTAAGAAACCATGAATAAGGATACCAATATTGGCTACTTTCTATTCGGGTCAAATTCCAACCCTTAATTTAGGAAAAATGGGTCTCAAGAGCAAAACAGGAATTTTATGATCAAAGTACCAAATTCAATGCCAAAAGGTCAAAACCCATTACTTTAAACTTAGGAATACTTCATCAATTCTCATAATCATCATTAATATGAAAACCCCTAAATTTGGGTCTAAGAACCCTAACTTTAATCCCACAATTTTACCTCTAAAAGTGGAAGAAACATGTTTGTTTAGTTTATAATCATCAAAATCATGCTTAATGAAGCTAACCCAACAAATAATACAAGATTTCAAAGCCAAGAACCCATTAGGAAGAAAACCCATAAAACCCTTCTTTTAATCTTAAACTTTTTATGGAAAATATGAATCTAGCTAGTTTGTTCCCAACATATTCTAGCATATTCAACACTAATCTTACTATTTAGGCAGATTCTAGGAACCCAAAATGATTTAGAACTTAACTCAAAAACCCATTTGAAGACCTATTATATTCTATGGATTCTAAATTATGCTAGATGATTAAGAGAGGTTAATGAAAACATGATAAGGTAGGAATGTTACCTTAGGGGATAAATCACTTGAAAGCCCTCCAATTCGCCTCCACAAGGCTCTCAAGTTGGAATAGAAATAATGACTAGGGTTTTGGGGTTTTAAACTTATAAAATAGGGTCAGTCTCAGTCAACACCGCTACAGCGGCCAGATGGCCGCCCCAGCGGCTGTGCAGACCGCTATGGCGGTCCTGGCCAAAATACGTACTGTCGTTGCAGCGGCTAGCCCTACTTCTACAGCGGTACCGGTGCAGTGGTGCTGGTGCCGCCCTAGCAGACACCGGACACCAGACACCAGAATTTTTCCCAACTTCCACAATTTCATCCCGAAATCCGACATTCACTTGAGACCTGAAACATACAAACCAAATATGCGGATATACATAAAAACGCGCTAAGAACGCACCCTTAGCCTCGGAATTCCCATCAGAGGTCTCGTTGACCGAGTCAACTCCCGATACCTCAAAGACTAACTTTCCAACCCAGGTCCCAAAATGTACCTGAGTTTATTGGGAACCGAAACAAATATGCACACAAGTTCTAAATGACCGTCCAGACCTATCAGAATCTACGGAAGAAAAAGGTCCGTTTACCCAAAAGTCAACTTTGAGTCAACTCATTTTTGCTTAAAGCCCAATTTTTCTAGGAATTCATGCCAACTATCTGCTCGGGTCCAAATAGTTCTAACGAGACTCAGGAACTGGTCAACGACAACAAAAACGAAATAATCACGGTAACGACAAAACGGGTTGTTACATCAGATACATATTAAACAATCGCTCGTCCTCGAGCAAAGAACGAGAGTAGGCCAAGCTTACGGTAACCAAGTAAATCATATAACAACCAACACGAAGCTCTTACAACAACAAGAAAACCCAAACTGCAACTCACTCGCACTCAGCCGAAAGACCCAATTACCATACCTCTAAAACAAACAAGGATCTCATATACATAAATCGAATGGCACGAACCTTTAGGCATAAGTAAATCATAAAACACTCTGAATTGGTAAGATATTCCGAGCTAGATAATCCTAGAATCTCTCCGTAGCAGAACCATTATAATTACAACCCATTGTACTAACCGAAGGTGGACCCTGGTGAGATACCACAAGGACTAGTAATAACAAACCTCAAGAATCAGGTGTTCCTTATCACATCCATAACCTGATTTCCTTGGAACCCATAAGTTCTCTTAGAGTTACAACCTCGATTTAACCAGTTCCATTCAAACCATAATGATCCACAATGAATGCACCATTACCCATCACACTCTTACTGCGCATAGCAACCCATAAGTTACCGCTCTCGGCTCTAAAAGCTGAAACTTATCCAAATTGTTCTCAAGGTACCGGATAACTAAATCTTGCGAATGCAACCTCAAATTCCTTAACATTACCCAATATGCACACCTGGTACAACCCAAATTTTTCGACACTAAGGACATATGTACTCATAAACTAATCTTTTAACTATCAAACTTTCCATTGTAATATCTCAATAACTCATAATACTTCTAAAAGCATCAAATCTCATAATCCCTGGCATTAACAATGTTATATCCCGCATTTTATGCAATCGGATAATTCAAGACAATCGCGGGAAAATAACAAGCAAGGCAATATTTTATTTTGTTTGGCACATGAGTTGCTTATGAAAAGTCTAGAAGTGGAAATATGGAGAACGACGAAGGGTAAATTTGGAAGTTGGAAAAATTGTTTCCATAAATTACAAGAACTAGCTAAGAATATAATTGGGCTTGAAATGTTTTTAAAAAAATAGAGGCCCAACCGGCCATGGCATGGGCTAGGCCCATGTGGGAATTTAATTTTCAAGAATAAAAGATGACAAAGTCATCTTTATCACATAATATTCATGAAGTTTCAAGAAATTGAAAGAACAAGAAAGAGAAGGAGAAAAGTTGAAGGCCATTTCGGCCAAGGGTAAACCAACAAGAAAAGTTGACAAAAATTCCTTCAAAAATCAATTTCTACTAATTAGAGGGTCCTTAACAAGGTGGATTTGTTGTTGAAGCAAGAAAAATTCATAATCATACAAGTTGCCAAGTTGTAGTCAAGTGAGAGGTTGAAGAAGAAAGGTGAGTTTTAATCTTGTTTTATGTGTTATGAATGGTTTATATGTGTTGTAGTATGCTAAAATGGATGAAATTCATGAAGGAAAGGAATATAGTATGTGGCCGTGCATGTGCATATATGTGTAAGAAACATGTTTCAATTATTTTGTCTAGTGTTTGGTTGTTATTGTTGTGAATGTTATGTGCAAAATGGAAGTTGAATGATTTTGGAGAGATTGTAGTTGTGAAGGCATGATGAAGCCGTGTGTGTGCATGGTGTATGTGACCGTGTATATTGGTGAATTATGAACGGATAGTGAGTAAGTTTTATTTAGCATGTTGGTCGTTGTGTTGTGGAGATTATATTACAAATGGAAGCCTAATGAGCTTAGTGGAATAGTAGT
This sequence comes from Lycium barbarum, assembly GCF_019175385.1. Lineage (NCBI taxonomy): Eukaryota > Viridiplantae > Streptophyta > Magnoliopsida > Solanales > Solanaceae > Lycium > Lycium barbarum. The sequence goes on from NC_083346.1 coordinate 53,269,643, forward strand.
AATTGGAAGCTTGTTTTGGAAGGTTATGTGAATTGAATGCTATGTTCTTGCATGTATGAAATGTAATGATATTAGAATGGTGTTGTTGGAATATGTTATAATATTGTTATTGTGTTCATTGGAGTCCGAAGGTTTTGAAGAAAGTAGTAAATCGATATCATGTATCTTGAATCAAATATGTGAATCGCTAGTGTGGTTGTTGAATTTATATTGATAGTTTGCCCGGGTTTGAATTCCCGGATTGTGATTGATGAGAATTTGACTAAGTTGAATGTCGAGGATGGTATATTTACAGAGGAAGTGCTGCCGAAATTTCGGTAGCCAAGTATTACCTTAAGATTTCAACCCTAAGTACCCTAATAAGAGTTTTGGTAAATATGACCAATTTGCAGATTTTGACGGGATTGCAACGTGAATTTGGAGTAGCAAAAGGAGCGGAAAGAGGTATGTAAGGCTTCACCCTTCTTTCTATGGCATGTCTTAGATGTAATAAGTCGGGTACGAGCCTCGGGGACAACCCTAGTCCCCGGAATTCGCACCTAAAGTTTTCCACTTTTTGTTCAATAGAATTGAACTAGAAAGTGTGCAAATGATGGAAATACCTCTTAAACCCTTAGAACTTGCATAAGTGGGACCCGATTACCCTAGAACCATCACAAGTAATGACATGACACGTAACATATGTAAATCATATACGCCACCCCATCCGGCCCAAGGTGGGCCCGTTACTCTCAGATTTTCCTTACAGTCTTGCTTGACTTATTTGAAGTGAATCCAAAGGGAACCTTTGATCCCGATTTCGTTACCAAATGATAAGTACTATGACTCCTCTAACGAGGGAACTTCCATGACGATAATGATACCAATGATGTTAGATAAGAGGATATGCCTATGATACGTACTACCGGAACGACTCTATGACTAAGATGACTAAGCTAAGTATCTTATGTAAACATGAAAATGATAAACTAATTTTTGAATCCTATTTATATTTCCTAGCTATGACTTTATTTTCTAAAGATTCCAAAGTCTATGAACTGTCATCTATGATGCCCACGATTTCATTCTACATTTACTTTAATATTATTCTCCGTTGATAGTCTCACCTTAAAATACTCGTTCCTTTAAGGTGAGACAAAGCGATCACGAGTATTCTATAATGTAATCGGAGGTTACCGACTTTATGTCACTCCGATAGACGTAACTTTTTTGGACTCCCGTGCATGCTGGTTATATGATACAGGGATATGTGTATGGACATGTATATGTATATAGGACAAGTATTTGTATATAAGACATGTATATGTATAATAGAGAAGTAAATGTACACGTATACGTATATGGGGAAAGGGGAAGGGCCACTGTTATATCACCACCTGATTCAGCTGGATTTCGTCCTGGACGCGGGATGCCCGGACGTGGGATATGGGAGAGCCGTACGCGGCGTCTGTATATATATGATGTATGATATATATGATATGATGTGTTGGGACACCGTTGGGGAGGGGGGTTGGGAGAGCCGATGTATTCGTCGTCTGTAAATGTGAGTAAAAGATACCGTTTACTGAATTGTACTGTTTTCTGTATACGAGAATAAGGGACACCGTGTTCTGAAAAAGGGACAATGCTATGACATGATACGCTATGCCAAGATATACTATGATATGAGATGCTACGACATGACGTGATACGACACGCTATGATAGAGCAGCATAATATGATAAAATATGACACGATATAAATCCTATTTTCTGTGTCTACGAGAAAGAAATGTCTCAAAGAGAAAAGGACAAGCCTACATGATAGCCGGCCTGAAACAGAGGCCTTCCCACGTACAGGTTACATTCCTGCCCCGTTATATGTCCTATGACTCCATGATATTGTTAATCGTACTCTGTGTTACTATTTATATTATCTTTTATGCCTTACATACTCGGTACACTATTCGTACTGACGTCCCTTCTTGTGGACGCTGCGTTTCATACCGCGCAGGTCAGCAGACAGGTGGACGTGATCCTTAGATGCTCTACCAGCCACACTTGACAACGCTCCAGTTGTTTTGGAGCCTCACTCCAGCGGTACTATTTTGTGTATGTACATTCGGACACGACAGTACTCGGCCCTTTCTATGTATAAGTGTACTATGTCTAGAGACTCGTAGACAGATATGCACAGTCAGCTATGTACAGTTAGATGTGTTGTATTTTGAATTGTTCGCGTCCCGGTATAACGCGATAGCGGAAAGCTTACTACTTATGTTTACGGTGACACTGCTAATGTTAATGTTCAGAAAGGAAAAATAAATATATGGCTCTGTTTACACGGCTTGCCATGAAGTAAAGGTAATATGATAGATAAGGGGTGCTCGGTACAAGTATCGGGTACTCGTCACGGCCCCTAGTTGGGTCGTGACAAACAAGCATAATCATTTCGGACCCATAATATCCGAAGTCATTTCGTCAATGTTGTTCATAACATGAAACACTTAGCACAACACGATTCCATCTCAGAATCACTGATAGACATAACATACTAAGGATATCTACAAATCCTTTCCTTAAACACACACTAACTCATTCACTGCAAAGTACTACGAAAGTATCCAAGGGGTACCACACAAGCCACTTCCTATAAACCCAACATGTCGGTTATCTGAAATCTCACTTCTCACTCAGCCACTGGTCACAACTTCTTATCACTTACCCATTTCGTAAACTTACTTTCTCAAAATCGCATAACAATCACAAGCTCGTCCATTCCATACTAGACAACAGAACCACTATTCAAATAGACTCGAGTACTTCCAAGGGCGTACCTAATTCTGGCCACTCTCGACTAACACTAACCAATTCTCGAAGCCGCTAAATAATTTACCGCAAATCACAAGTCTTGCACACTACCGAACCAACCTTGGGGATAGAGTCACACCACACACTTTACACATTAGAGTTACCTTTAAATGCTTCGGAGTCTAACCAGACTAAACTTCAAATCCAATGAAGCACATACTTGGTCTACAATGACCCACTTTCCTCTACCAAGGTTCCGTTATTCCATTCCTTATTTTGTTTTTGAATTCCAAAATGATTCATATAACTCAAATAGGTTTAAGCTTCATCTCTGATTCACTAAATTAGAATGTGTCCATTGTCGAACCTAAACACACCTAACCATTCAAGCGACTATACCATCAACTCAACAGGATAGCAACATCGATAAATAACAAAATCCACTGAAGCCACACAACAAGCACAAAGGCTCTTAGCCTCAATCCGATACTGGACATAACTCCTAACAGTTGCTTGGTTACAAGAATCTCACTCTCGTAATAGACACAGACACATTCTCATAAGCATGCCAGATACCAATTATTTCTATCTTAGTGCTCAAGAATTTTCTATCTAAATCCACTTTGTCACGACTCAATTCCATGTACACAACAAGTACCAATACCAATCCCCTTAAAAATTCTTATTCTCTATGCTCTCTCACGATATCTTCCATTTAGTAGTTACTCTCAACTTCTCTTATCGACCACACACAATCACTATACTCGTCGAATCTGGTAATCCCTAGCAAACTCACTCTCGTCCTCGCATACCAATACTAATAAAAATTAACCATTGCGAAATCGTTGCCTGTTCTAAGTTCACCTGTGCCACGCATACTAGCACAAACCTCATCTAAGTCGAAACCTTCTTCCCAAGCTAGAACTGAACTAGGCCACACATCTAAACTGAGATGACACCTCTCATACCATACCACCACATAATGTATTAGATCAAACGCATGAGAATGAGTGTTCATCGTTTGAGGGACGATGAAACAAGGATACGCAGATATCCTTCGGCTCTTATTTCCAACTCCCCGTCTGAAACAGTTTTAACTAAATTCCCATAATGGAAACTCAAGCAATAACTAAAATTGAACTTGGTCAAGCATCCGAATCAAGACGGCATATCTCATATAATATCGCAACCTGACATACGAAACTGATCGCACAGAAATAAGAACATGCTTCTGCCATTCGAGATGACTCTACTTCTAAAGGCTCCAAGGTGTATATACAGTTACCCTTTCTTTCTTTTTGGCATGAATTACATAAACTGAGCGAACAACGAACATACATGATTCCAATGAATTCTAATCCTTAGTGATACTTGACATGATAGTTGTCTTTGATTCTCAAGTGTTGGTTAATTCTAAGTATTCTATTGAGTCTCAGATGATGATTCATTTTATACATGATTGCTCCTAATACCCTATTCATGCACAGTTTCATCGCATTGTTCACTGAGACCCTCACTAGAGGGCCGGGTACGGTATATATATGATTATTTCACTGAATCCCTCACTCGAGGCTCGGGTACGTTATATATATGATTATTTCACCGAGTCCCTCACTAGAGGGTCGGGTACAGTATATATATGATTATTCCACCGAGTCCCTCACTAGAGGGCCGGGTACGGTATATATAAGATTATTTCAACGAGTCCCTCACTAGAGGGCCGGGTACGGTATATATATGATTATTTCACCGAGTCCCTCACTAGAGGGCCGGGTACGGTATATATGTATATGACTTCATTAACCGAGTCCCATAATGGTCCGGGCATGGTATACTATATATATGCATGACTCTCATCTCATAAGGCACAGATGCATTGGTATCTTTGATTATCATACTCGTCTCCTGTCATTTTTTACTCAATCATGATCTTCTTTATTGTAATTTATGCTTTACATACTTAGTACATTTTCCATACTGACCCCCTTCCTTCGGGGGGCTGCGTTTCATGCCTGCAGGTACAGATACTCAGTTTGGTGATCCTCCAGCTTAGGACTGCTACTCAGCTGCTTGGAGAGCTCCATTGTTCCGGAGCTTGAGTCATTGTGGTATAGATCTTTTTGACATAGACGTTATACTCTTAGAGGTCTGTAGACATATGTGGGTTATGTATATGGTTTGGTCAGCTATACAGATGTAGATCGTTTTGGATATTCTCGCATACAGTGGCAGCCTTGTCGACTTGCATATTTTGTTATGTATGGTTAACTGTGACTCCTCAGGAGACAGGTTCATTCTGATATATGGCATTATGAGTCTACAACATGCATTTCCAAATTTTCACATTGTCCCTAGTATTAGTCTGACTATATCTAACAGGTTCGTATACGAGTGTTCAAATCGGGCACTAGTCATGGCCCATCGGTTTGGGTCGTGACAGAAGTGGTATTAGAGCAGTTCATTCTCGGAGTGTCTACAGACCGTGTCCGGTAGAGTCCTGTTTATGGGTGTGAAGCCGGCAATATTTATAAATAGGAGGCTGCACGGCATTTAGGAATCATTGACCTTTCCTTCTATCTTATATCGTGCGATGAGAGTCAAGTCATAGGAAATGAAATTCCTTGTACTAACCCTTAATTTCAGCTTATTCTAGGTCATGTGAGGAAGGTCCCATAGTAAGGTGGATACGATCATACCAGCACTAATGCACCGGATTTTATCAGAGCTTCAACGTTAAGCTTGCTAGGGTGAGAGAAATCCTAGGATGGGTGACCCCCTGGGAAGTACATTAAGAGCTCTACAAATTCAGAGATAAGGGACAAATGAGAAGCTAGAGTAGCCTACGGGAAATTGGAGTATGCGGAGTCGTTGGAAACCTTAAGAGGTCACGAAGGACAAGGCGGACTAGATCGGTGGCGAGAAAAAAAGTGTATCACAGCTCTAGAATTAGGATGAGTTTGAATAGTATTTGGAGATACTTTGTAAGTGAGGGGTTAGTAACCACATATATGTATAGGTATGATATCCCATATGTGACTGTGCCAAATTGGTATGTGTGTCCCAGCAACCGGTGTTGCTATATACTAAAGGCATTAATCGAACAGGGTAGAGAAGTTCAAGTAACAAATGCTACAAGGTAAGTTGATGCTATTTTCACTACAAGTTAGAGTTGGAAAGTCCTAATGCCATAACGCCAGCAAAAGGAAGAAAGTGAGTATATATAAAAAATAAAAGGATTAGAATGTCTTGAGTGTAAGGGAATGAGGGAGAGTGAAGTTTCCAAGAGGGACGATGGTCAAGGCAAGGGACTATTCGAATGAGATTCGAAGGTAGGCATGCGAAAGGGATAAAGTGTGGTAGTATGGAAACAAAAGATGAATGCGTAGGGTCAGAGAACAGACTTCGATAAGTGGGACTAAAGGATAGTAATCACCAATAGGGATGGAAAGTAAGAGAAAGAATGATCATGCCTTGCAACGATGCTAAGAGATTTCCAGCTCTCGAGAGGTATATAAAGGGATACATGTGTAGTCATATTGACACGGTTGCCTCGGAAATGAAGGAGCCTTCCTAAAAGATGGTTTAAGAATACAACGGATTTGCGCGTTTAAAGGAATATTTCATGGACTTCAGGGTCGAAAGAAGAGAGTATAATGCAGGGATTGCACGATACGAACAAGAAGTGGCAGAACACTGAAAGAACTACAATGCATAGGTGGGACGCAAATAAGTAGTCAAAGAAAATTCCGGATAAGTGAGCTAAGTGAATAAAAGGATTGATAGTGAAAGTGGAAGAGTGTAGCATATTAACTCTTAATGGTATATTGTAGACGTAAAGTGAGACCGGAAACCCAGAATAAGAAGAATTTCGGCGATAATAGTTGTGGAGAGAGACGAGGGATAAAAAGATCAAATTGTGACCAAACGCTCCGTAAAATGTTTTGATGGATTCCAATGTTCCCATTAACCCGTTGATTCGAGAAATGTTCAGTCACAAAAGGTGGAAGTAGAAAGGCCTTAAAGAGGGCAGCGAGAATGGATCTGTAATGCATAAGCGCTTCGTCTAAATGCAAAACCCTCAACTGGCAGAAAGAAAAAAAAGTCGAGCTATACGATGAGAGAACTTCGGTATTATGAGAAACCAACCGAGTTGGAAGATCGTTAGGGTTGGCCAATGACTATCGGTACTCGGGAGTTATTAGTGTGTAAGAACACCCTTAAAAATGGGGAAGAGCAGATCTAATTCTGAAATGAGGTGTAGCATTGTCAAAAGTCCAAAGAAAGAAGGATATCAGCTTAAAGAGTCCAAGACTCGGGACGTAATGGCACATCAAGAATGTATTAAGAGGGATTAGAAATGAATTAAAGATAAGCAAACCACAAGCAGGTATGAAAAAGGAATTATGATGGATCAAGAAATACTTCATGCGGACGTGAGATATGATTTCCAGGCCCGGCATATTCTTAAGAGTAATAAAGAGAGGGAGAAAGGCCTTCAAAATAATTTCACAGAGAATGATGGAAAGGGTGACGAACACAAAGGGCGCTGCAGCCGGGAGCTACCTATTATTAGGGAGACAATGAGTGAAAAAAGAAAAAAGAAAAAGAGTACTTGCAAGACAACGAGCGATTATGGCATGATAAACCAAGACCACGTTAAAGGAAACAGAATGAGCATGGGATACAAGTTGATATCTAATTATGTACATATGGACAAAGAGGTGATGGAGTGCATAGATGAGTCCAATGAAATAGTCAAGAGCGTAGGAAGAAACTGACCAATGTATAGTATAAAGATACGGCGATCGGATTCTAAGAGGAAGGCAACGAACCAACGAAGATGTTATGGGTTATAAACTACAACATTCGAGGACGAATGTTTTTAAGAGGGGAAGGATGTTACACGTCAGGAAATTTCTCATTACCAAGACTATAGGCGGCTTAGTATGAGCTCAAGGGAGAGTAAAGTTATACAAGGATTAGGGATAAAGATTACATTATCTGAGTATAAGATATATATATGACATTAGAGACCGTATGGAGTAAATCAGTTGACACGTTACTTGATGAACAACCCTCGTAACTGTAAGTTAAGGTGGGGCCCACATGTCGGGGTTTTATAAAGGACATATGAAAAGTGATATGAGTAGTACATGGGAAGTTGAGCAAGTCTTAAGAAGGATCCTTAAGCCAAATATGTGCATAAGCCCTCCAAAAGGATGATTTAAGGATACGTTTTCTGATGACCTCATTTGGAGGGGCCAAAACGCTATTATAAATTTGGAATTTGGAAACACACTTGAGAAGGTCGGTGGAACCGACTTATGAGGGGTATAAATACCCCATTAACGCCATTTTTTCAGCATTTTACATTCTCAATAGTCCTAGAAACTTCCCAACACAACCCCCAAACAATTATAGCCCATTAAATCAAGAATTTAACAAGATTACACCAAACTAGTCCATGAAAGATGATTGTTCTTGCTTCTACTTGATGTTGTGGTAAGTTTTGTGTTGAAGAAAGTTGGTGTGGCTGAGTTTCTTCAAGTATAAGGTATGTTCTTCATCCTATCTCTTATGTTGAGTTGATTTGAAGGTTTAGCAAGTCTTAAAAGTGAAAATAGTTATGGAGGAAAAGTCATTAAGTGTTGGGTTGTAGTTGTTGTGTTTATGGACTGTTTTGAGCATGTCGTGGATGTGTGGCTGGGCTGATTTACATGTATAGATATGGTATATAATGTTGTTGGTGTGTTGATGAGATTATTCTCCTTGATTGGAAAGAAAGGAAGTGTATATTGTTGTTGTATGTTGAAAAACATCGTGTGGGATGTTTATGGAATATATTGGTATGGATAATAGTGTTGTTGATGTTGGTGGTGTTGTTGTTGTTGTTTTGGTTGCTGAATTGTAATTTTGGGCTAGGCATATAACAGAGGAGATGCTGCCGAAATTTCGGTAGATTCTAGAAAGATTTATTTGAAGGCTTAGGATAGGTATACAACAATGGGCCTAATCATAGTATGAATGATCTTATATGTAGACTTGCGGGCTCGGACGGATAAGCGTAGGTAGTTGATGGCTGAACAGGTATGTTAAGGCTCATCCCTTTCTTTCAAAGGCATGATTCCTATGGTATGATTTCATAAATGTTTCCGTAACCTTCTTGTTTTCGAAATCTAAAAGTCTATAGTTCTTAAAGCTTCTCATGATTTCAAGGATAAGAATGATTTTATGATGGTGACAACGATAATGATGATTTTGTGTTTTAAGAACTCAAGTTTATGATTTCAAAGCGAATATGAGAATGTGGAGCTACTTCTAGGTTTTCTCAATTTTATTCATTGATGATGACTCTACTTCTAAAGGCTCCAAGGTGTATGTACAGTTACCATTTCTTTCTTTTTAGCATGAATTACATAAACTGAGTGAACAACGAACATACACGAATATAGGTGTGCTTAAGTCACGTCAACATCATCATCATCCTTGTCATTATTACTATTATCATCATCGTTATTATCATCATCACTTTGAAGAACTTTCACCGAAGGTATTTCAAAATATCAAAAGTCATGAACATTCTAGCATCTCTAGGGATAGGACGTTTCAAATATCTTAGATGGTGTCCCTAGAATTTATCTTGTCATCATAATCGTTATCATTATCATCACAAGAAACATTGTCAACAATATCAAGAGAATCTCGAGAGTCATGAGCTTACAGCATTTATAGGAATAGGAATAGGAACAACATGAATATCTCGTATAGACACAAAATGAGGAAAACATGCCTTTAGAAAGAAGGGTTAGCCTTACATACCTCTTTGTCTTCTTAAATACTTAACGTTCACCGTCGAAGCTTGGAAAATCTACATTTAGTAGGATTCATACCATAGTTAAGCCTTAGTGATACTCTTAAATCCAAACTAGAATAATTCATGAGTTAATGAAAATTGGGTAGCATTTCCCCTATTTTATCTACTTCCACCATATTATCAAACAACTCTCAAACAACCATAATAACATCCACAATATCATAATCAAGTAATCACATTCCATTAAGGCTTCAAAATTCATCCTTATTTCAACTTATACTAGCACTACACATCAACCCTTTGTACATTTTCATACAACGCTTCCTCTTCACCATTATTACCTTCCATAACAAGATTATATCCATATTATACTAAGAATCATGACTCAAGTTAGCTTACTACTCAAAAACATCATAAAAGCTACATTTAGATCTCATTTTCTACTTTATTCTTTTACCCAAGTTGTTCAACAACCAAACATTCTTGATAACACGAAATAAGCATGAAAACTAACCTTTTATCTCATAAGAATGGGCTTTGCAGCAAGATATCACCTTGGGTGAAAACCCTAGCTTCAATACTCAAGTTGTTGTTGAAGTCTATTAACCCTAGTAAGCCTTCCAACACATGAACACCTTAAATCTTGCTATTTGATCTTGATTTCTCTTGGGTTTGAGTTGAAAATGATTGGAGAAGGGTTTTGGAGCTCTCAGGACTTGTGGAAATGTGGAAAATGAAATAAAAGAACAAGGGTTATCTTGTTACACCTCGGAAAATTTCCCGTTGGTACGCAAGTGAACGAACTAATGATGTGTGCGAGGAGTGTTAGTGTATAATGTTTCATGATCAAGGTGCGTAAATGGACGAGAATGATTAGAATGAAAAGTCGAGAAATGAGAAAAATTGAAAGTTGGCAAAACTGCCCAGTGGTCGTATAATGCAAAATACGGACCGTAAAGTGCAATACGGTCCGTAAACTTGAAGTCGTAAACTGGCATGCCCAACTTCAACTTTCTGCCAGCTGAGGAAAAGGTATAATACGACCTGGTGGACGGACCGTACCATAGTCGTAAATCCCATGCATGCAGGTCAAAGTCTCTGGTCCTGCTTAAGCTTAAAGACGACCACGAAGGATGGTCCGTAAAGTGGAATACGGACCGTAAACCTCCATGGACGACCACTGTTCACCCAGCACAGATTTTCCAATTCATTAAATATGAGGATCAAGACTTATTTTATTTCATTACAACATTACACCACTTCTCTCTAGAACTTCTCTCTACATTTATTATATGAGTTTTCAAGGATTATAAGCCATCAATAACATTAAGACAAGTGAATCAAGGATAAGGGAATCATCAAGGATCATCCAAGTCAAGAAATCCAAATGGAGAAAAACTAGGGTTTTGCTAAAAAAAGAGTATTATCAACCAAAGCTTGTTCCTACAACTTCTAAGGTAAGATTCATGATTTTTACAAGATGTTTAAGGTATTGGAGAATTGAAATACATGGATTGTAGAAAATGTGGTCAACTAGGTCATGAATGATGAATAGTGACATTTTGAGAAATAGTTTGAATTGAGATATGAATGTTGTTGTGTTGTGATATGAATGTGTTATAAATGGTATTTAGATCATGAACTAAACACTTTAGACGAATGGACGAAGATGGGTGTTATGACCATGAATGTGGGTGGATTAGTGTCACACCCAGATCTTACTAAGGTGTGACGGGCACCTGACCCTTATTTAGGGCCGAGCGAACCCTCAGACTTCTTCTGCACAGAAAATCACATCAAACTTCTTAAATCGAAAGAGGTAAAATGCATAGTAAAAGTTTTTTTTCCAGAAAGTATTCTTTGAAGCCGAACGGATCCACAATCATACAGAATTCAGTACAATATATCACAGACTGACAAATCGGCTGACGAAGCCGCTTACAGACTGACAACCAACACCCACGACACTGTCTGCAAAGTCTCTAACATAAGTCCAGAACCATGACATACCAACTCTGACTCGACAGCACTCCAGGAGCAATTGGAGCTCACCAACTCCGCTGGATCATCTCCTGTAATAACTTCAGCTCATTTGGGAGTACTTGCGCGGCATGAAACGCAGCCCCCGAATAACAGGGGGTCAGTACGGAAAATGTACCGAGTATGTAAAGCGAAAATGTCACAAGTATAATCATAATCCGAAACAGAAGTACAGAAATATAACAAACAGAATCGAACCCAAATCCGAAACGGACATACAGAGTTTGGCTGGCAGAATCATCGTACAGATCTGGGGCACAAAATGTGACTGACATGATCATAATCAGAGCCAGAGGTACAAAACTTAAGGTCCAGATCAGATCATCAGAAGTGTAACATACAGAGACGTGATTCAACCGGACAGACAGAAGGGTAGCGGACAGAACCATAATCCAATCGGACAGACAGAAATGTACCGGACAGAATCATAATCCAGACGGACGGACAGAGTTGTAATCCAGACGGACGGATAGAGTCATAATCCAGACGGACGGGCAGAATCATAATCCAGACGGACAGGCAAAATCATAATCCAGACGGACGGACAGAATCATATAATAATCCAATCAGACAGACAGAATCATAATAGGGCACAGGAACGTGGTCGCCACTCCTGCCTTTGGCGCCACAACATATCACATTTCAGAAGATTTCATATCTTCGAACATGTCCGTCACATAACACATCATATCATAACCACGGTAACCCCGGGGACATATCACACGCCGGGAAACCGGACACATCATGCTTCGTAACATATACACGGTAACCGGGTACGGACATATACCACAGTACCCCGGAACCGGACACATCATACTTCGGAATTCATACATGGGACCCGACCCCCCGACAAGGGACTCGGCGGCCCATCCGCACGATATAAACCGGCCCGGGACCCGGTGAAAGAGATCATGACACATGCACGAGCAGAGTAGTGAGAAACCAAATGCACATGTAATCAGACTCAATAGAATAATCGAACGTGCTATCAGAATATTCATAACAGATTACCCATATCCGAATGCTTAAATTAAAATACTTATGTCGGAGTACTCATATCAGAATACTTATGTCAGAATGCTTAGGTCAAATTACTTATATCAAAATACTTATATCAGAGTAGTTATATCAGAATACTTATGTCGGGATTCTCATACCCAAAATACTTATATCAAAATGCCTATATCGGAATACTCATATCAGAGAGTACATACAGTTCATAACATATCCATAACAATAGCCCAAGTTCCTCTTAATTACTATGCGGAAATGAGTCCAATAGAGCAATACAAATAGGGTTCGGGAATTATGGGCCCACCTCGGATTAAGTCGAGGTGGCGTATATAAACTATGAACATTTAGCCTTATAGAGTCATCCATGAAGGTTTCAGGGCAATCTGGTTTCATTTGGAGAAGTTACGAACGTTCAAACTATGTTTCTATCAAAGCATAAGGTTCTTAGTTCAATTTCACTGAATGAATAGGGGTCAAAATCAAGCTCGGATTTCTAGGAATAGAGTTTCCCTCGAGACTCATATCATAGCCTATTACAACTAGGACATGCCAAAAGAAAGAAAGGGTAAGCCTTACATACCTTTTCCGCTTCTTAAGCTTCTCCAAATTCGAATCCCGTTTCCTCCAAAACCTACAAATGGTCATGTTTACCAAAAGTAAATTACAAAACGTTAGGAATTCAATCTTAACCAATCCTTGTCTTAATCTTTCAAATGGATTGACCTATATTCTGCCGAAATTTCGACAGCATTTCCCCTGTAAATACACCATCCCGAGAATATGGCTCGGCCCAAATCAACATCAACAGTAATCCGGGAATTCAACCCGGCCAATTTATCAACAATACCAACAATTACTCTAACAACACCTCAATATCAAATTCAATTCACACAATATTTCAAACAACTCAAACAAGGCTCCAACTCTCCCGAAATTGCCTCCAAATCCGAGAACTACACCAAACACATTCTTCTCTTCCAAATTCATAACTTATACCATTACCCCACACATTAACATTACAATTCTCCTAAATACAAGAATTACATAAAATTCACATAAATTTCCAAATCATCCCACAACCAACATAACATTATTTTGAGTCACTAAACTTGCACTTCTCATCACAGAATTCATATCGACGACAACTAAAACGCTAACGACGATTTGTTTATTTTTCAACACACCAAGAGGGGCCATTCGGCCCACACCCAACACACACACCTAAGGAGAATTTTCATTCTTTTCTTCACACTACAATATTCAAAACATGCTAATTAACATTAATTCATGACTTTCATCACCACATACACACGGCCCAATACCATCACACGACCTTACTTACAACACACATTATTTTCGTGATTTCCATGCATTTCTACACACCACGACATCCACAAGCATCCATAATACATAAAAGAAGATTGAATTCTTATCTCTTCTTCCAAACTTCTTCACTTGGCTAAGGTGTCAAATTGATGAAACAAGCCCTCCATCTTCCAAAACAACTCCACCATGTTGTAGAGGACCCTTGAATTGGTAGGAATACAACAAGAAAATAATATTTTGGGACAAACTTTCAAGAGACAAAAATTGGAGACCATGGCCGAAATTGGCCCTTTGGTTTTCTCCTTGTTCTTTCCTTTTCTCTCAAGTCTTCATGAACCTTCTCAAGGCATATGATGAATTTTCATCCATGTGCCATATTTATTAAGAGGTCATGTGCATGGCACATGCCTATCTTATTTTATTTTCCTTTCTTCTTTTCTAGAAATTTCTTCAATTTATAGCAAGGATGACTTATTTGCCATCCTTCTTCTATTTTTTTTTTTTTGGAATTTTCATGAAACTCTTGTAAGATTCCCATTTTGCCCCTCGACTTTTCTCAATATTACTATTTTGCCCCTAACCTTCCACATTATTTTCATTGGCCATTTTGCAAATTCCTCTTTTTACCCTTGGCCTTTCCCAACATTTTCATACTACCACTGTTCATGAATAATATTCCAAACAACTCGTACATTAAAATCATCCTTGACAATGACCTTGTCCTTAACTTGCTACAACTTTCTCGAATTATCCGAACGTACGAAATACGGGATATAACATTCTCCCCCCCTTTAGAACATTCGTCCTCGAATGTTCAACTAATCTCATGAGGTCTTGTACCACTTCGGGGGTCCCGTTTGTGGTCACTCTTTTCTTTGTGCCCATACCTTATCCTTCACCTCATTCTCCTTAACCTCTACGCAAATCCTCGGTTTATGTCATAGGTTTCCCTTCTGGTACTTAAGAATATGGTAATCCCTTTTGGTCTAACATAATATGGTCTCCCCCCCTTTAGGGGCTCCTTATAGGGTCTCGTAACCCTTCGAGGAGGTTTCTTTCTTCCCTTCAAACTCCTTTTCAACGTTACAATTGCCATCAACGTCTTTTGCCTCTTGTCACACTCCTCGGTACTTACAACGTTGTCGTAATACCACGTCATATCAAACAGATTCATAACTGGGGTCGGACGCATAGAAGCATATCGGACAGATTCATAGTTGGAGTCAAATGTACTGAACTATGGCGGATAGATTCGTATTCAAAGTCAGACGTATAAGAGTATGTCAGACAGATCCGTGATCGGAGTCAGACGTACGAAGATGTATCGGACAGATTTGTGATAAGAGTCGGACATATAGAAGCATATCAGATAGAAACATAATCAGGTTCAGAAGTACAGGGGCATAATAAACAGAGTCTCGTCAAAATCAGAGGCGCAGAAGTATACTAGACAGAGTTTTGATTAGAATCAGACCACTTCTACTAAGGCTTCCGTGATTTACGAAAATTTCCTTGTCGACATTTCATTACTCACCCTGATCATTGTACCATGAACTATTTCATCAAAACCTGTTCGCTCATTCATAAACTCGTTCGTCAAATTGCTACACAAATAGTTTTATGTATCGTTTGTTGGTTCTCTCGAAGATCCTGCTTATTCACATTTCTTGTCCTTCATCTTTTCTAATATCCATACTCATTTTCTTTTCCAGATATCGTCACACTAGACTAAGTTATAATGCAATCAGGGTTTGTCTATTCCTTGACAACATTCCTTGTCGTAGTCGCGATTCCTTTGGTTTCGCTTGTTTAAGTCAATTTTCAACCCTCACACACTTTTCTCTCATTTCATATAACCATACTTCATCCTCTTCCGGAGGTTCGACTCGGTCATATTTCCTACCTTTCGCTTCCTCCTAATGTTTGACCTTTTTGCTTTTGCTTCACTTACTCTCTTTCCTTTCCAATATCATTATACCGGAACTTTCCAAGCTTAACAGATAGAAGGAATGACAAAATCCTACCTTATAACATTTGTACCATTTACCTTTGTTATTCTTACTTGGAGCTCGGTACCCTTATTCAATTGGTGCCTTTCGCATTCTAGCACCGGTCGCGGGGACACACGTATTCACTAGTGCAATCACAAATAAGGCATCATACGCATTCATATGTGCATACATAATTATTTTCAACTAGGCCACACATTACCTCCAAACGTTGTTCAAGCCTATTCTAATTCCAAAGCCGTAGCGTTCTTTCCGTTTCTTCTGTAATCTATCTGATTGCGTGCTGTGTGGCCTTTCATGATCTCCAACCATCTCGTATATTCTAATCCCACTCGGGTTATTTTAACTTTCCATTCGTCTCTTATATCGGAATATATAAAATTCTTGCATACTTCCCAGGGGGGTCACCCATCCTGAAATTGCTCCCACCTGAGCACGCTTAACCTCGAAACTTTGGTGGAATTCAGTGCCTTAATGCTGATATAGTCACGTCCACTTCTGCGTATGACCTTTACTACATAATCTGTAGCCAGTCAAAGTTTTACAGATTCCGAGGCGTGTTCGTAACACGTCCTTTCTTTCAAAATTACCATTTTACCCTTTTTCCATCTTTACTGCTCAGAGTCTATACACAACAAATACCAACAATATCTCACAGATTATACATGTATATGCCATACTCCAGCCTACCGGGGCCTCCATGTATCGTATCATATCGTATCATATCACATCAAACCAAATCACAGCCGTACAAAGCTTCCGGTTTCAGGTAACAGAACAAATATTTTCAGACTTGCCCTTGTAACCTTTCCATATCGTTACTTGCTCCCTTCCGTCGTATGTAAGGCTAACATATGGAATTTCATTCTCCTATGGCTTGGCTCTATCGCACGATCTATGACAGAAAGAAGGTCAACAATCCCTAGATGCCCCGTAGCCTCCTGTTTATAAATGTGGCGCGCTACACACCATAAACAGGACTCTACCAGACACGACTTTGCAGACAACCCCTAGGACAGACCTGCTCTGATACCACTCTGTCACACCCAGACCTTACTAAGGTGTGACGGGCACCTGACCCTTATTTAGGGCCGAGCGAACCCTCAGACTTCTTCTGCACAGAAAATCACATCAAACTTCTTAAATCGAAAAAGGTAAAATGCATAGTAATGTTTTTTTTTCAGAAAGTATTCTTTGAAGCCGAACGGATCCACAATCATACAGAATTCAGTACAATATATCACAGACTAACAAATCGGCTGACGGAGCCGCTTACACACTGACAACCAACACCCACGACACTGTCTGCAAAGTCTCTAACATAAGTCCAGAACCATGACATACCAACTCTGACTCGACAGCACTCCAGGAGCAATTGGAGCTCACCAACTCCGCTGGATCATCTCCTGTAATAACTTCAGCTCATCTGGGAGTACCTGCGCGGCACGAAACGCAGCCCCCGAATAACAGGGGGTCATTACGGAAAATGTACCGAGTATGTAAAGCGAAAATGTCACAAGTATAATAATAATCCGAACCAGAAGTACAGAAATATAACGAACAGAATCGAACCCAAATCCGAAACGGACATACAGAGTTTGGCTGGCAGAATCATCGTACAGATCTGGGGCACAAAATGTGACTGACATGATCATAATCAAAGCCAGAGGTACAGAACGTAAGGTCCGGATCAGATCATCAGAATTGTAACATACAGAGACGTGATTCAACCGGACAGACAGAAGGGTAGCGGACAGAACCATAATCCAATCGGACAGACAGAAATGTACCGGACAGAATCATAATCCAGACGGACGGACAGAGTCGTAATCCAGACGGACGGACAGAGTCATAATCCAGACGGACGGGCAGAATCATAATCCAGACGGACAGGAAAAATCATAATCCAGACGGACGGACAAAATCATATCATAATCCAATCAGACAGACAGAATCACAATAGGGCACAGGAACGTGGTCGCCACTCCTGCCTTTGGCGCCACAACATATCACATTTCAGAAGATTTCATATCTTCGAACATCTCCGTCACATAACACATCATATCATAACCACGGTAACCCCGGGGACAGATCACACGCCGGGAAACCGGACACATCATGCTTCGTAACATATACACGGTAACCGGGGACGGACATATACCACAGTACCCCGGAACCGGACACATCATACTTCGGAATTCATACATGGGACCCGACCCCCCGACAAGGGACTCGGCGGCCCATCCGCACGATATAAACCGGCCCGGGACCCGGTGAAAGAGATCATGACACATGCACGAGCAGAGTAGTGAGAAACCAAATGCACATGTAATCAGAATCAATAGAATAATCGAACGTGCTATCAGAATATTCATAACAGATTACCCATATCCGAATGCTTATATTAAAATACTTATGTCGGAGTACTCATATCAGAATACTTATGTCAGAATGCTTAGGTCAAATTACTTATATCAAAATACTTATATCAGAGTAGTTATATCAGAATACTTATGTCGGGATTCTCATACCCAAAATACTTATATCAAAATGCCCCATATCGGAATACTCATATCAGAATTTCCAGATACTTATATCAGAGAGTACATACAGTTCATAACATATCCAGAACAATAGCCTAAGTTCCTCTTAATTACTATGCGGAAATGAGTCCAATAGAGCAATACAAATAGGGTTCGGGAATTATGGGCCCACCTCGGATTAAGTCGAGGTGGCGTATATAAACTATGAACATTTAGCCTTATAGAGTCATCCATGAAGGTTTCAGGGCAATCTGGTTTCATTTGCAGAAGTTACGATCGTTCAAACTATGTTTCCATCAAAGCATAAGGTTCTTAGTTCAATTTCACTGAATGAATAGGGGTCAAAATCAAGCTCGGATTTCTAGGAATAGAGTTTCCCTCGAGACTCGTATCATAGCCTATTACAACTAGGACATGCCAAAAGAAAGAAAGGGTAAGCCTTACATACCTTTTCCGCTTCTTAAGCTTCTCCAAATTCGAATCCCGTTTCCTCCAAAACCTACAAATGGTCATGTTTACCAAATGTGAATTACAAAACGTTAGGAATTCAATCTTAACCAATCCTTGTCTTAATCTTTCAAATGGATTGACCTATATTCTGCCGAAATTTCGGCAGCATTTCCCCTGTAAATACACCATCCCGAGAATATGGCTCGGCCCAAATCAACATCAACAGTAATCCGGGAATTCAACCCGGCCAATTTATCAACAATACCAACAATTACTCTAACAACACCTCAATATCAAATTCAATTCACACAATATTTCAAACAACTCAAACAAGGCTCCAACTCTCCCGAAATTGCCTCCAAATTCGAGAACTGCACCAAACACATTCTTCTCTTCCAAATTCATAACTTATACCATTACCCCACACATTAACAGTACAATTCTCCTAAATACAAGAATTACATAAAATTCACATAAATTTCCAAATCATCCCACAACCAACATAACATTATTCTGAGTCACTAAACTTGCACTTCTCATCACAGAATTCATAACAACGACAACTAAAACGCTAACGACGATTTGTTTATTTTTCAACACACCAAGAGGGGCCATTCGGCCCACACCCAACACACACATCTAAGGAGAATTTTCATTCTTTTCTTCCCACTACAATATTCAAAACATGCTAATTAACATTAATTCATGACTTTCATCACCACATACACACGGCCCAATACCATCACACGGCCTTACTTACAACACACATTATTTTCATGATTTCCATGCATTTCTACACACCACGACATCCACAAGCATCCATAATACATAAAAGATGATTGAATTCTTACCTTTTCTTCCAAACTTCTTCACTTGGCTAAGGTGTCAAATTGATGAAACAAGCCCTCCATCTTCCAAAACAACTCCACCATGTTGTAGAGGACCCTTGAATTTGTAGGAATACAACAAGAAAATAATTTTTTCGGACAAACTTTCAAGAGACAAAAATTGGAGACCATGGCCGAAATTGGCCCTTTGGTTTTCTCCTTGGTCTTTCCTTTTCTCTCAAGTCTTCATGAACCTTCTCAAGGCATATGATGAATTTTCATCCATGTGCCATATTTATTAAGAGGTCATGTGCATGGCACATGCCTATCTTATTTTATTTTCCTTTCTTCTTTTCTAGAAATTTCTTCAATTTATAGCAAGGATGACTTATTTGCCATCCTTCTTCTATTTTTTTTTTTTTGGAATTTTCATGAAACTCTTGTAAGATTCCCATTTTGCCCCTCGACTTTTCTCAATATTACTATTTTGCCCCTAACCTTCCACATTATTTTCATTGGCCATTTTGCAAATTGCTCTTTTTACCCTTGGCCTTTCCCAACATTTTCATACTACCACTGTTCATGAATAATATTCCAAACAACTCATACATTAAAATCATCCTTGACAATGACCTTGTCCTTAACTTGCCACGACTTTCTCGAATTATCCGAACGTACGAAATACGGGATATAACAATTAGAGGCAAATTGAGGAATCTAGATAATGTGGATAATGTGAATGACTAATGGCCATTGTTATGATATTAATGAAGGTATAAACGCTAGCATTGGAAGGGAACGTGCAAGTGTAGAATAGTTCGACGGAAAGGTATGTTAGGCTAACCCTTCTTTCATAAGGCATGGTTCTTGGCCAAATTTCTAATTCCTCTATATGAGTATGTTGTCTTCACATGGTTGACATTCCGAGCTCATAAGCTCACGACCCTTGATATGTACTATGATTATACTATGTTCCTCGTATGACGAGTAAGTCTATAAGGTAAATGTAACGATAATGATGAGGATAGCAATGATGATGAGAGTAAAATGAGACTAGAGATGCTTACGAGCTATGATATATGTATATGTATGCCTATGAAGGGCTATGATAAGACCCCGACCTTATGACGCCGGGTAAGACTATATGTATATGACTATGTATAAAGTATGTATACGATTACGAAACGCGCGCACACCTCTGCAGATGGTACGGATAACCCTGAAGCCTTGGTAGGTGTCACGCCCCAAAACCCACCCTAGACGTGACCAGCATCCGACGTCATGAACAACATCGGAAGAACCAAAACAATGCAATAATAACACTTGAACCCGCCAGGTTCAACATTCACCTCCAGAAGTTTATTAAATAAATATAACGTCAAGTTTCTTTTTAATAATCTTTCCTTAAATTAAACAAAGTTATGAATAACTGCATATATCAGGATCATAATTATGAAATAAGATCAGCGGAAGTCTAATATAAGTAATAGTCATAAACGTGGCAAACACCCATTAAGTCGTACGAGACTTTGACAATATACCCACATTTCTAACAACTATCTAGGGAGCTTCTAAGAGACACAACCATCATCTAACTTCGGGCCGCAGCCCAGAAATCTAGAGTAATAAATGAAACAGGAAGTGCCCCACGAACAACGATGTGGGCTCACCAAATCAACAGCAGCAGCAAGTTCTCCTAAGCGTCAAGAGTATCACGAACCTGCTCTTCTCCGTGACCTAACATACCATCAAAAACAACAATGGTATGCCTGAGTACTTTCGTACTCAGTGAGTGCCTCGGGGACAACAAGTATTATAAAAATAAAATATAATAATAGATAAAGACATCAGTTCTGAAAAGATAGTATAAAACAGTCATTCCACTTTATGATTCTTAATATCATTTGTTAAACAGTTTACAAAGCCATTAATTAATATAAAAACAGGTATTCAGCATATGTACCTCAATAAGAATTATCAAAACCCATTTATAAATCCTCTTGTCAAGTTACAACTTCAAATATGCCTTTTTCATCAATTATGATTGTCAACAACAGATCCATGAGAGAATAAGAATATCACACATGCCAATACAGGCCCAAGAATCAATCATATCGCGTATAGCGCACCACACCGGAACATATAATTCTCGGTGGCTATCCTTCCTCTCGAATAGCTAGGCATACATCGCACCGGACTATGTAGTACGCTGTGGCTATCCTTCCTCCCGAATAGCTAGGCATAAATCACACCGGACTATGTAGTACGCGGTGGCTATCCTTCCTCCCGAATAGCTAGGCATACATCACACCCCAGGTAGCGAACCCAGCGGTAGCTATCCTTCCCCCCGAATAGCTAGGCTTGAATCACACCCCGGGTAGCGAACCCGGTAGTGGCCACTCCTCCTCCCGAATGGCTAGGAAATTACCACACTAGGATCCATAGTGACTACCCTTCCTCCCGAGTAGCTAGGCATACATACACCGGAATATGAAGTCCTCGGTGATCACTCATCCTCCCGAATGGCTAGGCGTAAGCACACCAAAATATGAAAACCCCAGTGACCACTCATCCTCCCGAATGGCTAGGCATAAGCACACCGGAATATGAAAACCCCGGTGACCACTCATCCTCCCGAATGGCTAGGCAAAATCACATCCACAGAGTTCATAGCACAAAAGCCGAATTACAATTCATCTCAAAGTAGTCACATCACCATTTACCATCAAGGTTCGTTATGCCATATAGTAAAGATAAATCATTTCAAAGAATGTCTTGAAAACGTTTCACTTCTTTAAACAAGTTTCAATTTCCACAATTCGTAATAACATACTTTTATCAGTCAACAACCTTTCAAGTAACTAGTTAAATCATCCATCAAGAGAATTCCAATATCATTACCAATCGTTATCCTTCATTATTAAGCATCTCTTATAGAGGAAAACATTCATAATATCATATACATATATAGGGTTTGTTACAATCTAGATTTAATGTGGGCTTGTCCCCTCACACACATTTACCACCATTTAGACATGAATTGGAGTTCAAGAACCATGAAAAGAATTACTTTTCCTTTCATTCATTAAAGAATCTTCAATAAAATTAATACTTCCAACAATAGTTTCAAAAGTTATTTTAAAAGAGACATACAAATCACAACCAAAGAGTTCGTAAAAACTGATAGAAACAGTATGTTCAAAAGAGACATACAGATTACCTTTATATTCAAAAAGGATTTTATTTTTAAAGAGACATACATCCAAAATAAGGTTTTTAAAAGGGAGACATACCTTAATTTGTTAAACAAGATTTAAAAATTCACTTTTCTAATGAAGAACACCCAAACCCTTGCTTGAATCACTTTGGAAGGAATTATGTTGCAAACCCTAGTTTTCGGTCACAATAATCATGTTAGAAAGGGATTAGGAACTTGAATTCAACCTAGAATCATGATAACACTTACCTTGTATGGTTATTGAGGCTTGAGACTTGTTATTATTGACTTTAGGGTAGTTTTTCGTGAATGGAGTGCTGGGGAAATAAACCCCAAACCTTAAATACAACTTAAAACGCGTAAACCCGAATTTTTGACCCGAATCTTACCCGATTCGCGATTGGTCCGCGATGCGGGACCATCGCGCAATGTTCTGTAGCTCAATACTCAGACTTGCGCGATCGGCCCGCGATGCGGGGCCATCGCACGCACCCCCACGCTCCTGAAAAGGCGGCGTGTGTCGGTTCTGCACAGTGTTCGGTAAAATGGACATAACTTCTTGTACGTAGCTCCATTTGGGCTGGGCGACCTACCGTTGGAAAGATATTTCAAAGGGATACAACTTTCATGAAGGAAGTTGTTCCAAATTCTCAACACATTTTCACGAAAATCGTCCAGAAGACAGACCTACCAAAACTAAGGTGAATTTAAGAGGTCTTAAGAACTTCACTAGTTGGTTTGACTTCAAAACGACCATCTCCCACCCGAATTCATCAAGAATGGATTCATATAGATATAATATCATCTTAATACTAGATTTTTACATATTCACACCTATTTCAAGTTTACGGGGTGTTACATTATCCCACCTTAAGATCATTCGTCCTCGAATGAAAGTCATGGCCAGGATTCTTCACTAAACCTCAAATTTCAGAATTTCAAGAATTCTTCTAGCAAGGTGAAACATCCTCAGAGATATCATACGACTATCCATATAACGAATGCATCATTCAAGCCTAAACACAATTGTGAGATTTATACTTCACTCTAAACTTTCACAGGAAAAAAACATCTAAAAGGTTCAACACATACCTGTAGTAGGGAATAATATTCAAGGTAACACGGCTTGAATAATACTACAACAACTTGATAGAACTAAGTCCCTTTTTTATTTCACCCCGCAAGTCTTAAGATACGACATAAGTCTACTCCGAGTTTTTAACAATATCACTTTTTCACTCTATAACGGGTCCATCAGCAAATTCAAGCCTAACTATTTCTGATTGACAATCTAAAGTTTCATAATACTAGGAAATCTAGTCTATCCCCAAAAATCACATCAAAGTTTGCTATCTCTAATTCAAACACCTCAGTCGTAGCCTCACGTCCCTTAACTACAACTACACAGTCTCTATCAACTCTAAAAGCAATAATGGGCGCTAGCAGGGGTATTCATAGAGAAGGTTTCTAACAATTATTTTGGTCCCACACAAAAAGAATCTAGGGGAAGATACTGAGTTATATAAGAAAGAGTCGAACTCGAATCGATCAGCAAATATGCTTCAAAAGAACATTGTCACGACCCGTTTAGGGGCCGTGACGAGCACCCGATACTTGTACCGGGCACCCCTTGTCTATCGTTTTACCTTTACCTCTTAGCAAGCCATGTAAACAAAGCCATTTTTTTTTTGAACATTAACATTAGCGGCGTCATTCTGAACATAGACTAATAAACTTCGTTATCACTTATACATCAACATTAACATGCCAAAACACCATATACCTAACTGTACTTAACTGACTGTACATATCTGTCTACGAGCCTCTGGACATAGTACACTTATACATAGAAAGGGCCGAGTACTGTCGTGGCCGAAAATACATACACAAAATAGTACCACGAAAGTGGGGCTCCGGAACAAATGGAGCGCTGTCAACACTGCTGGTAAGGCTTCTAAGGATCAAGTCCACCTGTCTACTGACCTGTACGGCATGAAACGCAGCGTCCACAAGAAGGGACGTCAGTACGAATAGTGTACCGAGTATGTAAGGCATGAATAGTAATATACAGAAAATATGAATCATGTATAATGACATAAGAGAGTTACAACACATGTCCTGGGATAGAAGCATAACCTGTATATACATATACCCTTGGCAGGTGCTATGCGTACTTAGCTTTCCTTTAAGAATCTTTCCTTGTTCATATACATATACATATAAAATAGGACATCTCATATTGCCGAGGCGTCAGCAGCCGATCCATTTAACCATAAATATACACATCCCGCGTCCGGGACGATATCATATCATGTAATGCCAACTGATCAGGTGGATATGCGTTCATAACGCTCTGCCCTTACCTCCATTTTCCCCGTATACACATGCATATATCATGTACATATATCAGCGTCTATAGCGCTCTAGCTCTTTTATCATATACATATACGTGTGTCGTGTAGGTACATCAGCGTCTATAGCGCTCTGGTGCTTTTATCATATACATATACGTGTATCATGTGCATGTATCAGCGTCTATAGCGCTCTAGCTCTTTCGTCATGTGCATGTTTTAAAAATATATACACATATCTTACATACATTTACATGTCTTATATGCATTTACGTATCCTATATACATATGTCTCATAGGCACGCAGGAAAGCCCAAAGAAGAATCATGTAGTCATCGGAGTGACGTAATGGTCGGTGACCTCCGATTATATTATAGAATACTCGTGATCGCTTTGTCTCACCTTGAAGGAACGAGTATTTTAAGGTGAGACTACCAACGGGGAATAATATTAAAGTAAACGTAGAATGAAATCGGGGCATCATAGATGACAGTTCATAGACTTTGAAATATTTTAGAAAATAAAGTCATAGCTAGGAAATATAAATAAGATTCAAAAATTAGTTTATCATTTTCATGTTTACATAAGATACTTAGCTTAGTCATCTTAGTCATAGAGTCGTTCCGGTAGTACGTATCATAGGCATATTCTCTTATCTAACATCATTGTTATCATTATCGTCATGGAAGTGCCCTCGTTAGAGGAGTCATAGTATTTATCATTTGGTAACGAAATCGGGATCAAAGGTTCCCTTTGGATTCACTTCAAGTAAGTCAAGCAAGACTGTAAGGAAAAATCCGAGAGTAGCGGGCCCACCTCAGGCCGGATGGGGTGACGTATATGATTTACATATATTACGTGTGATGTCATTACTTGTGAGGGTCCTAGGGTAATCGGGTCCCACTAATGCAAGTTCTAGGGGTTTAAGAGGTCTTTCCATCATTTGCACACTTTCTAGTTCAATTCTATTGAACAAAAAGTGGAAAACTTTGGATGCGGATTCCGGGGAAGAGAGTTGTCCCCGAGGCGCGTACCCAACTTATTACGTCTAAGACATGCCATAGAAAGAAGGGTGAAACCTTACATACCTCTTTCCGCTCCTATTGCTACTCCAAATTCACGTTGCAATCTCGTCAAAATCTGCAAATTGGTCTTGTTTACCAAAACTCTTGTTAGGATACTTAGAGTTGAATTCTTAAGGAAACATTTGGCTACCGAAATTTCGGCAGCACTTCCCCTATAAATACTCCATCCCACCAAGTTCAACTTGGCTAATTTCAATCAACAATAATCCCGGGAATTCAAACCCGACCAAAATATCAACCACAATTCCAACAAC
The DNA here is from genome assembly GCF_019175385.1 of Lycium barbarum. Classification (NCBI taxonomy): domain Eukaryota; kingdom Viridiplantae; phylum Streptophyta; class Magnoliopsida; order Solanales; family Solanaceae; genus Lycium; species Lycium barbarum. The sequence goes on from NC_083346.1 coordinate 53,296,362, forward strand.
AACAATACTAACAACTTCCATATTCAATCAACTTACTACTTCTTCCAAAAACTTTCTAACTTTAATGAAAACAATCACAACCTCATGATCTATATTCCAACAACATCATACTAACCACATTACTTTCCATGCATGCAAGAACATTACATTCAATTCACATAACTTCTAAAACAAACCTCCACCTACTTCAACTTCACAAGATTATTATGCATTCATTAGCAATCTAGCATCCACAATTCAACTACAACCAAAACATTAAATAGAATTGACTAATTTTCTTCCATATTACTCTACAACTACACGGCCAACATCAAGCATACACACTACAACCTCTCCAAATTTATTCAACTTCCATTTTCCATATATCATTCACAACAATAACAACCAAACACTAGATAAATTAATTAAAATACAATTTCTACACACATATACATGTTCCATACCTCACGGCCACACCCCTATTTTTATCTCTTTCATGAATTTCATCCATTTTAACATACTACAACACATATAAACCATTCAGAACACATAAAGAAAGATCAAAACTCACCTTTCTTCTTCAATTTCTCACTTGACTACAACTTGGCAATTTGTATGATTTTGAATCTTTCTTGCTCCAACAACAACTCCACCTTGTTAAGCACCCTTTACTTGGTAGGGATTGATTTTTGAAGAATTTTGATCAATATGTCCTTGGAAATTTACCCTTGGCCGAAATGGCCTTCAACTTTTCTCCTTCTCTTTCTTGTTCTTCAACTTCTTGAATATTCTAGAGGTTGTGTGATAAAGATGACTTAGTCATCTTATTTATTGACCAAATTTTATTTAATATGGGCTTGGGCCATAACCATGGCCGGTTGGGCCTCACAAATTTGGGCCTTATTATTTTGTTTTGATTTTTTTGGGCCAACTCGGTTTGGTCCCGAGTTGGGCCTAGCCCACTGACCTTTCGACCTTAAAACGTTCATATCTCCTTTTACCGACGTCACCTGGGCACCCACGACCTATGGTTGGAAAGCTAATTCAATTATCTACAACTTCTATTTCTTGGTACTTTTCCAAATTCCAAACTTATAATACCGTTTTTGCCCCTTGAAGTCAGATCACCCGAAAACGTTTTCTTAAAAATATTCGTTTGGAGGACTTCCACTTTGATTTGGCCCAAGGATCCTTCTTGAGTCGTGTTTAACTTCTCATATGTGATTCATATGAATTTTCAGATGTCCCAAAAAAATCTCGATGTATGGGTCCCACCTCAGCAAATAATCTGACGTTCAAAAATACGGGATATAACATTCTCCCCCCCCCCCTTTAGAACATTCGTCCTCAAATGTTAAACTGACCTCATAGTGTATTATAATACTTCGGGGAGGTCTCCTTCGTAATTATCTCACACGTCGCTTAACATATCCATTTTAGGGACTTAGGTTGCCCGTAGGCCGTAGGCCAATTGAGTTAGCTCCGAACGCTGGCCCTGCGTTAATAAGTCCCTGTTGTTGGATCTTGAATCGTCATAGTCCACTTTAGGTCCAACATGTCCTCCCCCCCCCCCCCCCCCCCTTTATTAAGAGGGTCTGCACACGCCCATGCCTTTTAAATAATCGTCTCCTCCCGCGATCTTTTACCATTGTAATTCCTTCTTCATAGAGTTTGTCACGTTTACTCCCTTGTTAGATATGTTCCCGTACATCACCGCATTAGGTCTCTCTAGCCTTGTTGGTTCAGTATCGGTCTTACCCTGTGACATTTATACTCCTACCTCTTATTACGTCCTTTGAATTTGCATTCAGCTGACACATTCTATGCATCGCGACACTTCTTGTTAAAGTCCTACAGTCACCGATAAGATGTCAGGTACACATATACATTTTCCACCCTCATGTTACTTACGAACACTCCCAAAAGCTAATCAAACTTCCTTTAACCTCAAATCTCCATTATGTCCCTCTTTCCATTCTGCTAGTCTAGCCCACCTTGGCTTACACGACTTCTATAGGGTTTCTAACCACTTTTACACACTTCGATTTACTTCAGACAGCCTAAATTCATACTCGTCTCTTGTTCCCACACTTTATAAAAATTTGGCATATTTCCCAGGGGGGTCACCCATCATGAAATTGCTCGCACCTGAGCACGCTTAACCTTGAAACTCTGGTGCATTTTAATACGCGAACGCTGGTGTAATTTTTCCGACTGCCCCGTACGGCCTTTGTCACATTATTTAAAGTAAGTCGGGGTTCTAACAACTCCCAAAACGTCCTCACGGCGAGTCCCGCTCCTATCTTCACTTTCCTAACCATACAACTACCATATTGCCTCTGCTTAAATCTTCGCTATTTACTCCTATCCATACATATAACTATCTTTTACCGGGGTTTCTAAACTCACACTGGTGGCGGGGACATCTCAGTCGCCATTACTTATAGCCGCTAAACCTTTGACCCCTTTTTGAATTTCTACCTGCCGTTATTAATCAGTATTCCTGCAGAGATTACATATACATAGAAAGTTTTAAAGAAAATCTCATATACCTGTAGCCGATCAATCTCGAGCCTGGCCCGGGGAGCTACCATGCGAAGTATATTCTTCATTCTCGTCTGTCTGCTCATCGCTCGCCCGACCCTCGTCATTTCTAGCGTCCGAGTCCGAAGAGAATAGCGGTGATTCCTGGTTCTCTGATGGCTGGAACAAGGGACAGGAGAAATCCGTAGCACTCTCCGAGGTGGCCGGACTGACACGGTCCTCCATCACGGGGGTAACTGACGTACCCCCGGAAGCCTCCTCGTCCGTCGTCCCAGAAGAGTGCTCTGACGGATCTGTCCCATGACTATCCTCCTCCATGGAGGTAAGAAGCTCTGGGGGAGTCATCGTCGAATCCTCTGAGGGATCTGTATCATAGCCACTGTCTGTGGAGTCCCCTGCTCTAGGGGTCAGAATCTCTGGAGGAGTTGTGGCTTGGTCCTCTGACGGGTCTGACTCAATCGAATAGCCGAGGCTCCCCCTAATCAACTCTGGAGATACTCTAGGGGCCTTACTGGTGCCCCCATCATCTGAAGCTGATCTCTTCATCGACAGTACTGAAACCATATCATAGGATTAGGAAGGGAATATAGGAACCTGATAGCATAGCTCTATCGCACGATCTTGAGTACAAAGAAGGTCATATTTCCTAAATGCCCTGTAGCCTCCTGTTTATAAGTGTGGCGCGCTACACACCCATAAATAAGACTCTACTGGACACGGCTCGTAGACAAACTCCTGGGACCGAACAGCTCTGATACCACTTCTGTCACGACCCGTCTAGGGGCCGTGACGAGTACCCGATACTTGTACCGGGCACCCCTTGTCTATCGTTTTACCTTTACCTCTTAGCAAGCCATGTAAACAGAGCCATTTTTTTTTTAACATTAACATTAGCGGCGTCGTTCTGAACATAGACTAATAAACTTCGTTATCACTTATACATCAACATTAACATGCCAAAACACCATATACCTAACTGTACTTAACTGACTGTACATATCTATCTACGAGCCTCTAGACATAGTACACTTATATATAGAAAGGGCCGAGTACTGTCGTTCCCGAAAATACATACACAAAATAGTACCACGAAAATGGGGCTCCGGAACAACTGGAGCGCTGTCAACACTGCTGGTAAGGCTTCTAAGGATCAAGTCCACCTGTCTACTGACCTGCGCGGCATGAAACGCAGCGTCCACAAGAAGGCACGTCAGTACGAATAGTGTACCGAGTATGTAAGGAATGAATAGTAATATACAGAAAATATGAATCATGTATAATGACATAAGAGAGTTACAACACATGTCCTGGGATAGAAGCATAACCTGTATATATATATACCCTTGGCAGGTGCTATGCGTACTTAGCTATCCTTTAAGAATCTTTCCTTGTTCATATACATATACATATAAAATAGGACATCTCATATTGCCGAGGCGTCGGCAGCCGATCCATTTAACCATAAATATACACATCCCGCGTCCGGGACGATATCATATCATGTAATGCCAACTGATCAGGTGGATATGTGTTCATAACGCTCTGCCCTTACCTCCATTTTCCCCGTATACACATGCATATATCATGTACATATATCAGCGTCTATAGCGCTCTAGCTCTTTTATCAGATACATATACGTGTGTCGTGTAGGTACATCAGCGTCTATAGCGCTCTGGTGTTTTTATCATATACATATACGTGTATCATGTGCATGTATCAGCGTCTATAGCGCTCTAGCTCTTTCGTCATGTGCATGTTTTAAAAATATATACACATATCTTACATACATTTACATGTCTTATATGCATTTACGTATCCTATATACATATGTCTCATAGGCACGCAGGAAAGCCCAAAGAAGAATCATGTAGTCATCGGAGTGACGTAATGGTCGGTGACCTCCGATTATATTATAGAATACTCGTGATCGCTTTGTCTCACCTTGAAGGAACAAGTATTTTAAGGTGAGACTACCAACGGGGAATAATATTAAAGAAAACGTAGAATGAAATCGGGGCATCATAGATGACAGTTCATAAACTTTGAAATATTTTAGAAAATAAAGTCATAGCTAGGAAATATAAATAAGATTCAAAAATTAGTTTATCATTTTCATGTTTACATAAGATACTTAGCTTAGTCATCTTAGTCATAGAGTCGTTCCGGTAGTACGTATCATAGGCATATTCTCTTATCTAACATCATTGTTATCATTATCGTCATGGAAGTGCCCTCGTTAGAGGAGTCATAGTATTTATCATTTGGTAACGAAATCGGGATCAAAGGTTCCCTTTGGATTCACTTCAAGTAAGTCAAGCAAGACTGTAAGGAAAAATCCGAGAGTAGCGGGCCCACCTCGGGCCGGATGGGGTGACGTATATGATTTACATATATTACGTGTGATGTCATTACTTGTGAGGGTCCTAGGGTAATCGGGTCCCACTTATGTAAGTTCTAGGGGTTTAAGAGGTCTTTCCATCACTTGCACACTTTCTAGTTCAATTCTATTGAACAAAAAGTGGAAAACTTTGGATGCGGATTCCGGGGAAGAGAGTTGTCCCCGAGGCGCGTACCCAACTTATTACGTCTAAGACATGCCATAGAAAGAAGGGTGAAACCTTACATACCTCTTTCCGCTCCTATTGCTACTCCAAATTCACGTTGCAATCTCGTCAAAATCTGCAAATTGGTCTTGTTTACCAAAACTCTTGTTAGGATACTTAGAGTTGAATTCTTAAGGAAACATTTGGCTACCGAAATTTCGGCAGCACTTCCCCTATAAATACTCCATCCCACCAAGTTCAACTTGGCTAATTTCAATCAACAATAATCCCGGGAATTCAAACCCGACCAAAATATCAACCACAATTCCAACAACAACAATACTAACAACTTCCATATTCAATCAACTTACTACTTCTTCCAAAAACTTTCTAACTTTAATGAAAACAATCACAACCTCATGATCTATATTCCAACAACATCATACTAACCACATTACTTTCCATGCATGCAAGAACATTACATTCAATTCACATAACTTCTAAAACAAACCTCCACCTACTTCAACTTCACAAGATTATTATGCATTCATTAGCAATCTAGCATCCACAATTCAACTACAACCAAAACATTAAATAGAATTGACTAATTTTCTTCCATATTACTCTACAACTACACGGCCAACATCAAGCATACACACTACAACCTCTCCAAATTTATTCAACTTCCATTTTCCATATATCATTCACAACAATAACAACCAAACACTAGATAAATTAATTAAAACACAATTTCTACACACATATACATGTTCCATACCTCACGGCCACACCCCTATTTTTATCTCTTTCATGAATTTCATCCATTTTAACATACTACAACACATATAAACCATTCATAACACATAAAGAAATATCAAAACTCACCTTTCTTCTTCAACTTCTCACTTGACTACAACTTGGCAATTTGTATGATTTTGAATCTTTCTTGCTCCAACAACAACTCCACCTTGTTAAGCACCCTTTACTTGGTAGGGATTGATTTTTGAAGAATTTTTATCAATATTTCCTTGGAAATTTACCCTTGGCCGAAATGGCCTTCAACTTTTCTCCTTCTCTTTCTTGTTCTTCAACTTCTTGAATATTCTAGAGGTTGTGTGATAAAGATGACTTAGGCATCTTATTTATTGACCAAATTTTATTTAATATGGGCTTGGGCCATAACCATGGCCGTTTGGGCCTCACAAATTTGGGCCTTATTATTTATTTTTGATTTTTTGGGCCAACTCGGTTTGGTCCCGAGTTGGACCTAGCCCACTGACGTTTCGACCTTAAAACGTTCATATCTCCTTGTACCGACGTCACCTGGGCACCCACGACCTATGGTTGGAAAGCTAATTCAATTATATACAACTTCTATATCTTAGTACTTTTCCAAATTCCAAACTTATAATACCGTTTTTGCCCGTTGAAGTCAGATCACCCGAAAATGTTTTCTTAAAAATATTCGTTTGGAGGACTTGCACTTTGATTTGGCCCAAGGGTCCTTCTTGATTCGTGTTTAACTTCTCATATGTGATTCATATGAATTTTCAGATGTCCCAAAAAAATCTCGATGTGTGGGTCCCACCTCAGCAAATAATCTGACGTTCAAAAATACGGGATATAACAAACATATAGTAAGAATACCTGTGACCCTAGCATCAGGATCTTCTGCCGTCTCCCTACGAGTCAAACTATAAAGTCGAGCTTGTCCCCTATTAGCAGTTTTAGCAACCGTTTTACCAGTCCCATTACCACGAGCATTGGGGGTGTTGTTAGCATTTCCATCAGACGAATTATTCCTTTGGCCTGAAGAGTTAGCCATTTCACGTAGCCACTTCCTACAATATTTCTTGATATGACCCCTAATCCCACAATGGTGACAGGCACGATCCTCCCATCTAAATGCTTGTCGGTTACTACCTTGCGAATATCTGTTCTGATCATATTTCCTCTGACCTTGTCTACCAGATGGAACACTCATATTAGACTGAGAAACAAACTGTTGAGGTGCAGAATTTCCTTTCCATTGCCCTCCATCATACAAACAAGTGAAACCACCCGTAGATCGGGCCTTCTTACTTTGTTTCCGGTCTATCCTTTTTTCTCCTTTCCAATTCTCTTGCTCGGCAAACCCAACCAATGAATTACCGTTCTTGACCCCAGCAATGGTACGGTTAGTGACCGTGGCGGCTCGTCCGCCAGTCGATGAGTTAGAAGCACCATTATTTCCCTGATTACCAGTCCTCGCAGGAGTTAAAGCCATTTCTGCGAGGCACGGATTATTGGACACGTCAGAATGATCCTAATGGCAGTTCAAGCTCTATAGCACAATCTAGAATAAAGAAGAATAGGAAACACCTATAAATGCCTTGGTAGTCTTTCGATCATGCAGGTGATCAGGCTGCACAAGGAAGACTCCGCTAGACACAGCTCCTCAGACACAGACAACTCCTAGGACACATTTAAACCTAGGCTCTGATATCAAGCTTGTCACGCCCCAAAACCCACCCTAGACGTGACCGGCATCCGACGTCATGAACAATATCGGAAGAACCAAAACAATGCAATAATAACACTTGAACCCGCCAGGTTCAACATTCACCTCCAGCAGTTTATAAAATAAATATAACGTCAAGTTTCTTTTTAATAATCTTTCCTTAAATTAAACAAAGTTATGAATAACTGCATATATCAGGATCATAATTATGAAATAAGATCAGCGGAAGTCTAATATAAGTAATAGTCATAAACGTGGCAAACACCCATTAAGTCGTACGAGACTTTGACAATATACCCACATTTCTAACAACTATCTAGGGAGCTTCTAAGAGACACAACCATCATCTAACTTCGGGCCGCAGCCCGGAAATCTAGAGTAATAAATGAAACAGGAAGTGCCCCACGAACAAGGATGTGGGCTCACCAAATCAACAGCAGCAACAAGTTCTCCTAAGCGTCAAGAGTATCACGAACCTGCTCTTCTCCGTAACCTAACATACCATCAAAAACAACAATGGTATGCCTGAGTACTTTCGTACTCAGTGAGTGCCTTGGGGACAACAAGTATTATAAAAATAAAATATAATAATAGATAAAGACATCAGTTCTGAAAAGATAGTATAAAACAGTCATTCCACTTTATGATTCTTAATATCATTTGTTAAACAGTTTACAAAGCCATTAATTAATATAAAACCAGGTATTCAGCATATGTACCTCAATAAGAATTATCAAAACCCATTTATAAATCCTCTTGTCAAGTTACAACTTCAAATATGCCTTTTTCATCAATTATGATTGTCAACAACAGATCCATGAGAAAATAAGAATATCACACATGCCAATACAGGCCCAAGAATCAATCATATCGCGCATAGCGCACCACACCGGAACATATAATTCTCGGTGGCTATCCTTCCTCCCGAATAGCTAGGCATACATCGCACCGGACTATGTAGTACACGGTGGCTATCCTTCCTCCCGAATAGCTAGGCATAAATCACACCGGACTATGTAGTACGCGGTGGCTATCCTTCCTCCCGAATAGCTAGGCATACATCACACCCCAGGTAGCGAACCCAGCGGTGGCTATCCTTCCCCCCGAATAGCTAGGCTTGAATCACACCCCGGGTAGCGAACCCGGTAGTGGCCACTCCTCCTCCCGAATAGCTAGACAATTACCACACTAGGATCCATAGTGACTACCCTTCCTCCCGAGTAGCTAGGCATACATACACCGGAATATGAAGTCCTCGGTGACCACTCATCCTCCCGAATGGCTAGCCGTAAGCACACTGAAGTATGAAAACCCCGGTGACCACTCATCCTCCCGAATGGCTAGGCATAAGCACACCAGAATATGAAAACCCCGGTGACCACTCATCCTCCCGAATGGCTAGGCAAAATCACATCCACAGAGTTCATAGCATAAAATCCGAATTACAATTCATCTCAAAGTAGTCACATCACCATTTACCATCAAGGTTCGTTATGCCATATCGTAAAGATAAATCATTTCAAAGAATGTCTTGAAAACGTTTCACTTCTTTAAACAAGTTTCAATTTCCACAATTCGTAATAACATACTTTTATCAGTCAACAACCTTTCAAGTAACTAGTTAAATCATCCATCAAGAGAATTCCAATATCATTACCAATCGTTATCCTTCATTATTAAGCATCTCTTATAGAGGAAAACATTCATAATATCATATACATATATAGGGTTTGTTACAATCTAGGTTTAATGTGGGTTTGTCCCCTCACACACATTAACCACCATTTAGACATGAATTGGAGTTCAAGAACCATGAAAAGAATTACTTTTCCTTTCATTCATTAAAGAATCTTCAATAAAATTAATACTTCCAACAATAGTTTCAAAAGTTATTTTAAAAGAGACATACAAATCACAACCAAAGAGTTCGTAAAAACTGATAGAAACAGTATGTTCAAAAGCGACATACAAATTACCTTTATATTTAAAAAGGATTTTATTTTTAAAGAGACATACATCCAAAATAAGGTTTTTAAAAGGGAGACATACCTTAATTTGTTAAACAAGATTTAACAATTCACTTTTCTAATGAAGAACACCCAAACCCTTGCTTGAATCACTTTGGAAGGAATTATGTTGCAAACCCTAGTTTTTGGTCACAATAATCATGTTAGAAAGGGATTAGGAACTTGAATTCAACCTAGAATCATGGTAACACTTACCTTGTATGGTTATTGAGGCTTGAGACTTGTTATTATTGACTTTAGGGTAGTTTTTCGTGAATGGGGTTGTTATATCCCGTATTTCGTACGTTCGGATATCCCAAAGTAGTCATGACGAAGTAAAGGGAATGACCATTTTCCAAAATTTATTATAATGTATAAGTTGTTGTGAATATTATTTACGAACATTGGTAGTATGGAAATAGTGAGGAAGACTAAGGGTAAAAAAGAAAATTCGCAAAAAGGGTTCATGGAAAATATTGCGAAGGACTAAGGGCAAAATGGGAATTTCACAAAAAATATCAAGAATGTTCTTGAAGGGCCCTTGGGCGTGTGGCATGCCCCTATATGCCCACATTTTTATTAATTAATAAGGGCTAATGGTAAATTATAACAACATAAGGGGCAAAGCTTGCCAAAGAAGACATTAGTCTTCTTTGTTAAAATTTCAAGAAAACTCTAGAAACAAAAATGACAAATAAGTCATCTTTGCCACCAAATTAAGAAGAATCAAGAGATGGATAGGTGGCCACATAAGATTGGAGGAGACTATATATATATATAAAAAGGAGAGGACAAATTCATCAATTTGGAGAGTTGAAGAAACAAATAAAAAAAGAAGACACTTTGGAAGAAAAACAAAGGGCCAATTTCGGCCAAGGGTGGCCAAATGGAGCCATGGAAATTGATCAAAATAAATTATTTTCTTCTAGTATTTCCCCCAAATGGAAGGTCCTCATCAACATGGAGTAATTGTTGAAGCAAGTAGAAGACTTTTTGATGTCATATACCAACCCTAAACCAAGTGGGAAGTTGAAGAAAAACAAGGTAAGGTTTCATCTCTTTTATAAGTTATAAATGGTTTGTGCTTGTTGTTGAATGTGGAAATGATGGAAATTCATGAAGTATTGCATGTTCAAGTTTGGTCGTGTGTTGGGTGTAATGTGTAGGAATAGCGAATTTAATGTATTTAGCATGATTTTGTGTTGTTGTAATGTGTTGTAATGTGTAGGAAAGAATGGAAATTCATGAAAACCTATGGATTCTGTTGTGGCCGAATGGAATAGGGTTTGGAAAGTTATGGTAACTTGATGTTGTTTGACATTTTAGATGCCGTCGTTATGGATTCTATAACGAGAAGTGTAAGTTTAATGACTTAAAATAATGTTATGTTGGTTATGGGATGATTTGGAAATTTATGTGAATTTTATAAAATTTTTGTATTTAGGAGAATTGTATTGTTAAGGTGTGGGGTGATGGTGTAAGTTATGAATTTTGAGGAAAAGAATGTGTTTGGTGTAGCTCTCGGGTTGGGAGGCAATTTCGGGTGAGTTGGAGCCTTGTTTGAGTTGCTCGAAATATTGTGTGAATTGAATTTGATATCGAAGTATTGCTAGAATAATTGTTGGCATTGTTGTTGTATTCATTAAGTTGAAAGGTTTCGGGTAAGGTTGGGTGTTGGTTTGGACGTTTTGAATTACTTGTCGATATTGTTATTATGATGGGTAATATTGTTGTTGATATTGTGGCCGGGTCAAATTCCCGGATTGTTGTTGTTGATTTGGGGCCGAGCCGTATTCTCGGGGATGGTGCATTTACAGGGGAAATGCTGCCGAAATTTTGGCAGACAAAGTGTTACTTTAAAGAATCAACTTCTAAAGGCTCTAATCAAGTTTTGGTAAACATGACCAATTTGTAGATTTTGACGGATTTGGAACGTGAATTTGGAGTCGCATAAGAAGCAGAAAAGGTATGTAAGGCTTCACCCTTCTTTCTATGGCATATCTTAGATGGAATATGTTGGATATGAGCCTCGGGAATAACTCTACCCTCCGGAATCCGCGCCTAAAGTTTTCTTTTTTTCAATCAGTAGAATTGAACTAAAAAGTGTGCAAAATGTTGGAAGAATTTCCTAAACCTCTAGAACCCGCATAAATAGGACCCGACTACCCTAAAACCCTCACAAGTAACGCCATGACATGTAACATATGTAAATTTGGTACGCCGCCTCATTTGACCCGAGGTGGGCCCATGGTCCTCGGATTTTCCTTATTGTTCCGTTTGATCTATTTTGAAGCAAAATCCAAAGAAAACTTTTGATCTTTATCCCGTTCACCGAGTGACAAGTACTGTAACTATGCTAACGAGGATACTTCTATGATGACAATGATAATGATGATGTTAAGAAGGGGAATATGCCTATGATAAGTATGACAAAGATGATTCCATGACTAAGACGATGAATATGATCTTATAATGATAACGATGTAGTCCAAGACGAGAAAATGCCTACGCTAGATGTGTTGGCAAAATGTTCTGCTATGAAAAGGAAAATATGGAAACGTTAAATTAATTCTTGATATCTCAACTCTATTACAGGTAATGACTACTCTAAAGGTCCTAGGTATATGAAACTGTACCCTATGACCCTATTTGATGTTTTCCTCATAATGACACTTTTCATTGGTAGTCTCGCCTCACAATACTCGTTCCTTCAAGATGAGACAAAGCGACTATGGTTGTTCCATAATGTAATCGGAGGCTACCGACCTTCCGTCACTCCGATGGACACATGACTTTCTTTGAGCTCTCATGCATGCCAATGGTATGACATATGTATATGAATCTGAATATGTATATGTATATGTATATGGGGAAAAAGGGGAAGGGCCACTGTTATATCACCACCTGATTCAGCTGGATTTCGTCCCGGACGCGGGATATGGGAGAGCCGGATACGGCGTCTGTATATGTGATATATATATTTATATATAATATGTTGGGACACTGTTTGGGAGGGGGGTGGGAGAGCCGATGTACTCGGCGTCTATAAATGTGAATAAAGGATACCGTTTTCTGAAATGTTCAATTTTATGTACATGTAAGTAAGAAGTACTGTTTTTCTGAAAAAGGGACTAAGCATGCATGGCATCTTCCTGAAAGGCATTCATATGTACAGGTTACTTCTGTCCAAGATAATCTCCATATGTCTATTCCGTTATTAATCATACTGTATATTCCTTTATTATGTCACTATTCATGCCTTACATACTCAGTACATTACTCGTACTGACCCCTCTTCTTCGGGGGCTGCGTTCATGCCGCGCAGGTACACCAGATGAGCCACAACTATCATAGAAGATGTTCCAGCGGAGTTGGCAGGCTCCACTTGTTCTGGAGTGCTGCCGAGTCAGAGTGTCTGAGCCATGATGTTTGTTTGATGTTAGAGACTTTGCAGACAGAGTCGTGGGTATAGAGTGTCGATAATATGTTGTATCATAAAGTCCATGTGATTGCAGATTCTGTTTGACTTGAGTACGATGGAAAAAAAACATCTCTTGAAAGTTTTACTATGTTTTCCATTTTTATTGATATAAGAGTCTAAGAAAGTTAAGTATGTAACAAAAGTCAGCGGGTTCGCTCGGCTCCAGATATGGGGTCGGGTGCCCATCACACCCTAGTAAAGTCGGGGTGTGACAGGGGTGCTGGGGAAATAAACCCCAAACCTTAAATATAACTTAAAACGCGTAAACCCAAATTTTTGACCCGAATCTGACCCGATTCGCGATTGGTCCGTGATGCGGGACCATCGCGCAATGTTCTGCAGCTCAATACTCAGACTTGCGCGATCGGCCCGCGAGCCATCGCACGCGCCCTCACGCGCCTGAAAAGGCGGCGTGTGTCGGTTCTGCACAGTGTTCAGTAATATGGACATAACTTCTTGTACGTAGCTCCGTTTGGGCTGGGCGACCTACCATTGGAAAGATATTTCAAAGGGCTACAACTTTCATGAAGGAAGTTGTTCCACATTCTCAACACAGTTTCACGAAAATCGTCCAGAAGACAGACCTACCAAAACTTAGGCGAATTTAAGAGGCCTTAAGAACTTCACTAGTTGGTTTGACTTCAAAACGACCATCTCCCACCCGAATTCATCAAGAATGGATTCATATAGATATAATATCATCTTAATACTAGATTGTTACATATTCACACCTATTTCAAGCTTACGGGGTGTTACAGTAGGGCCAGGTAGAAATAACATTGAGCCTTGGGTGGCCAAGTATGTATGAAACACCGAACCTTATGGTCGGGTACGCTATGTATGTATATAAGTGTATGGCTATGTATATAATATGAATATGAATGTGATAAGACTATGTATAAGAATACGAATAAGGACATGTATACGAATATGAGCACAAGTATGGTACGATTATTATTATGGGATACGAACGACGATGTATGCAAGTAAGCGACATGATGATGATGAAATTACTGTCTCCCCTCCTATGCTATTATCTTCATATGATATCTATTATGCTTCTATATTGATGTTGATCTTGCTTTACATACTCAGTACATTCTTCGTACTGACGTCCTTTTCTTTGTGGACGCTGCGTCATGCCCGCAGGTGCACAGGGAGACAGATTTGATCCTTGGCTGCCTATTCGGAGATTACATAGCAGAGCTCCATTTCTTTCGGAGCCATAGCTTTTGGGTACTTATTCTTTTGTGTATATAATTATGGGCATAGCGGTGTCCTGTCCCACTCATACGATATGTCATACTCTTAGAGGCTCGTAGACATGTGTGTGTGTGGGTAGATGTGTTTGGCCTTGTCGGCCTATGTTTTGTATATCATTTTGTCGGCCACGTTGGCCCATGTATATTGATGTGGCATAAATGCCTATGATGATATAAATGTGCGGTTGTCCATATGGGACTAGTTGACGAATGAATGGAAATGCATGTATTATGTGGCTCACCTAGATGTAAGTATAAGAGTAAGCTAAGAGGGTGCTCGGGTGGGTTAGCACCGGGTGCTCATCGCGGCCCCGAGTCGGGTCGTGACACATCTATTCATACAAACATTAAAAATCTTCCCGATGGACTTATACATACCACTTACACGGTCCGTATAATATTTTACGGTCCGTTTAAGTGGACCATATAACACCACCGTGAAAATACCCCTTTCTGTAAGGGTCATGTTATACGGACTCTCTCTATACGGACCGTATAAGTGGTCGTATAACTCACAGTCATCTGAAACTTTCTCTCGTTGATTCGTTTGACTTCCAATCCTTGTGGAACGTCCTTGACACTTATATAACACTTCATTAACCATACAATAGGCCCTATAGCATCCCCTTAAGACATTACTAAATAAATATTGGCTCAATTATAGAGAAAATCTTTTCGAACACGACTCACATTTCACTTCATTCAACAAACTAGATTTCACATATTCATATGACTTCAAAATATTATAATATGCACTTTAAGTCTAATACTTCCCTTAATCTCGTAAGGATTTCATAATCACCTTAAGCTCACATTAGCCTACTCACAAGGCAACAAATCTGAAATTTTCGAGGTGTAACACCCGACTTGCCCACCAATAAAACGCCTGATCCTGTCAGCCTCAGTAGGGATCAAAGGAGTGGAATAATGGGCCAGATATAGAAAGCAGGTCACATAGGTCTCTACTGACATACCCCTCTGCTCAAGATGTAGAAACTCCTCCCTACGCGCCTCTCTTAAAGACCGGTGCACACACTTCTCAAGGAAGGCCCAGTAGAACTGAGTCCAAGTCGGGGAAGGGGAACCCTCAGGTCTGTAAGCAACAACATACCTCCACCAAGTCTTCGGATCGCCGCAAAACTGGTTGGACACATAATCAACTCCATGGGTCTCCACGATCCCCATCCTATGTAGCAACTCATGCATATCTAGGATGAACTCATAAGCGTCCTCAGAAGAAGTACCCCAAAACCTCGACAACTCTAACTTCCTGAATCTCCCAATAAGGTCCTAATCATACATGGTCATAATAGCGCCTTCCACGGTCCTAAGATCATCACCAGGAGCGAGTACCATATCAATACGGGAAGCCATAGCTGCAGCAGAGCATACTACCCGGGTAGGTCTCTGCTCAGGGGTTTGCACCCCAACTATGGTATGTGAACCTCCGCCAGGAGTAGTAACACTAGCGGCAGCCTGCTGGGTATCTAGATGAAGTAAGACTCTGGCCATAGTATCCTGCATAGCCTGATCAAAAGTAAACTAAGGTTGTGTCTGCGCTGGGGCCGCATTATCCTCTGCGGCCTGGTCTCAGTCCTCCTGAAACTCAAGCTCTGGAGATGGATATCTCTCGCACCGCTGTCCTACCGCATGAGCCCTACCCCTAGCTGGGGCAGCCCCGCGGTCTCTGGCTCTGCCGCGCCCTCTGGCTGTCGCTCGCCCTCTGGTACTAGCCGCAGCTGCGAGCTCTGGCACCTGACCTCAGGCTATAGTAGCTCGAGTCCTCACCATCTGTGAGAGAATAGATAAGAGTCAGATACCAATTCAATTGTTCCAGATATAAATTAGAAATAAGTAGCACAAAAGAATGAAAGAAAGTGAGATTTTCTAAATGTCTTATAGCCTCTCGCAGATAAGTACGAAGCTCATCGTACTGATCCACGAGAATTTACTAGACACGCTCTTGTATTATAGACCGGGTAACCTAGGGCTCTGATACTAACTTGTCACGACCCAATTTAGCTAAGTCGTGCGGCACCTACCTTTCCCACCTCGGTAAGTGAACCCTCAACGCAACGATTGTAAAGACGTAAATAAACAACTAAATAAACGGAAGAGAATCAATCACGTAAGTCTGATGATATTATATAGAAGCAAGTGCGGAAATAAAAAAATACCCCTAGGGTCTGGTCTAAGTCATACAAGAGCATCTAATGAAAATATACAGGTCTGGAATATAATAATACATCTAATCTATGTCTCAGAATGGAAAAGTAAGACACAATAAGAGGAGCATTCAAGGCAGCGGACGTCTCGTGCTCACTCTGGAATTTGATAATGTACTGATGGGGACTATCAGTCATGGGAGATGGTAGCAGACCCAACCTGGAACTC
This sequence comes from Lycium barbarum, assembly GCF_019175385.1. Taxonomy (NCBI): domain Eukaryota; kingdom Viridiplantae; phylum Streptophyta; class Magnoliopsida; order Solanales; family Solanaceae; genus Lycium; species Lycium barbarum. The sequence continues at coordinate 53,313,072 of NC_083346.1, forward strand.
TGCATTCATAAAAGAATGCAACAAGTGCAGGTCAGTACAAAGCCACAATACTAGTAGGTATCATCAGCCGACTAAGTATAGCTAACATAATTCAGACAATAAAGCAGGATAGAGAGATAAATAAACAAGTATAAGTCAAGCACAATCAGAAACAAGTATCCGTCATCACCTAGGTTGAAGCATCTAAACCCAAGTATGCCAAGTCTCAATATATATCCAATCCGAAATCAACAACACAAGTAAAACACCGGTTCATCACAATATAAGTCAAGATGCAATGCAATGCAATGATGTAAGGATGCCAATGCAATGCAATGCAGTGCACACATGTACTTCGGATAGAAATATCGACGTCCCAGCAGCACAAACCATGGGGGACCCGCAAAGCCCATGTAGGCACTCATCCGTGATTCCGGGATATTCATCGGCCATCGAACTCTCACATCACACAATCCATGATTTCGGGGCAACCATCGGACAACGGACTACTCACATCACTCGCACACAATCCATGATTCCGGGACAACCATCGGATATCGGACTACTCACACCATTCTCATGCAAACTGAGCTCAGCTCATCACAGTGTTTTATCAAGTATCAACAATGTATCAACAATATATCATTGAGAGATGTGAATGTGTGCGATGTATGAGTCAACATGAATAATCAAATCAATAGCACAAGTACCAAACATGGGTACGCCAACAATATCATGAAAGACTACACAAGTCATATAAAGACACTATCCCCGATCAAATGAAGATCGATACCCATATTGCTATCATTCAATTTAGGTCAAAACCAACCCAAGAATTTGGGAAAACGGGGCCCACAAGGTCAAAACAGAAAATTCTGGAGTAAAATATCGAATTAAGCACTAGATGATCAAAACCCAACAACTAATTGCTAAATTAACTCAAGGATTCACCTAATTTCGAATTTCAAGTAAAACCCCCAATTTTGGGTATAAACCTTAACACTTAGATTTAAGAATTCAACACTAAAAATGGAAGATATATGATTAGAAAACTTAGATACATCATAATCTAGCATAAAACCAATCAATTTCATCATTAATAAGCCTAGACAGAAAATCCATCAAAACCCACTTTTAATCTTCCATTACCAATGATTAAAAAAGAAAAAAAGGTTCTATGATGATTAGGAAAATGAATGAGCAAGAAGGTTAGGAGGAATTACCACCAAGAATCTCCACCAAAAATCCTTAAGAATGGTTCCCAAGAGCTCAGATTTCTGAATGGTATTACATGATAAACTATGGGTTTTTAACACCTCATTTAATGAACTCACTGCCCGTTACCCGCTTTCGCGAAGTTAAGGCCGCTCCAGCAGTGCCATGACCGTTACAGCGGTCATGTCCAAAGGGCAAGGTCCGCTCCAGTGGTAGGGTGACTGCTTCAGCGGTACCGTTGCCGCGGTGTTGGTGCCGCCAAAGCGGGCACCAGACACCAGAAAGTTCCCAAGTTTTCACACTTCAACACGAATTTTCGACTAATTCCTGAGGCCATCTGCTCACAACCCACATACACAGGAACACATAAATACATGCTACGAACTCTCATGTCCTCGAAATTCCCAACGGAGGACTCGTTAACCGAGTAAACCCCCGATACCTCAATTCTAATTTTCCCAATCCAAGTCCTAAAATGCATCCGAGTGTATTGGGAACCGAACCAGATATACACACAAGTACTAAATGTCCATTCGGACTTCTCAAAATTGATGGATTTTTGAAAAAGATCCATTTACCCAAAAGTCAACTTTGAGTCAACTCTTTTTCGATTAAAGCCCATATTTCATAAAGAGTCGCCCGAATGAAATCTAGAGACCTCAAAAAGTGTGCCAACGGTCCCCTTGGGTCAAAAGTGAGCTAACCAAGCTCGAAAAGGGAAGAAACTGCCACAAAGACTATAATGACCAAACAGGTCGTTACATTTTAGCTCGGAACCCCAAAAGGTGACCCCCGGCCCACAAGTGTAAAATTGGAATCCAAGCCTAAAATGAACTTATCCATAATCTAGATAGTTCATATCCTAAAAATTATCAAGTTTTAATCCCAAATGAACCTTCAATTTCATGAACACATCAACCCCACTTATATGGAAAACCCTTATTTTCTACTTTAAAAGTCATGAATAGAAGCATAAACTAATGAAAGAAATCAATGGAAATCACTTAGATTAAGGTGTATTCTTACCCCCAATGAAGAAACTTAAACTTTGCACTTGGAATCTCTTAATTTCAAGCTCTATAGCTTTTAAAATGGGTGAATGGAGAATGGAAGTCGAATTGGGGTTTTAAAATATGCCTAGCCACGAAATGGCCATTGCGATCGCGAGGCCCATCATCGCGATGTCGAGGAATTAAACGCCACCCAGACCAGGTTTTTCCCTTATGCAAATTCCATGAGAAAGTTGAGATCGCGACCCTTCTGGTCTCAATTCCTCACGAATGCGAGACCTCCTACACGATCGCGTAGGAGGAAACAAGATACCTGAACACCAGAAAATCTAGTTTCTTCCAAACCCGAACCAACACCCTAAACTCGTTTGGAATCCCATGGACCCAAACCAAATATGCATTTATATCATAAAATACGCAATCTCGCTCGTGCACTCAAATTTCTCAAAGAGGTCGTCTTGACTCGGGGTTGACCAAAGTCAACTCCAAAACATTATAATCCTAACTTTTCGAACAAAGTCCCAAATCACAACGAATGCCTCAGGACCCGAACCAAAAGCTTGACTAAGTGATAAATGACATTTCAGACCTAATGGAATCGACGGAACTATCAAAATCATGCAATTACCCTCAATGTTGACTTTGGTCAAACATCTCCATTCTGTTAACTTAGAAAATTCTAATTCTATCTAAGCTAATCCAAAACCTTCTCGATCACCTCGGGAACTGTACCACCTATCTCCGCAAGTCATAAATATCAGAATGAAACTATGGGAACTGTATTTTGAGGAATTCTATGTGAAAGGTTCAAAAGGACTTAGCGAGTCATTGTACTTTATGAAATCAAGATCATCAACATGCCAACTCATGGAAGAACAATCAATAGATGCACCAGGGCCATCAGCCCATGGAGTTTAATCGTCCTCTAGAATGACACAACAAAACTGAAAGAGCCATTATAGGATCCCATTAATCATAGATGCACCAGGGCTATCAACTCACGGGGTGAATCATCCGCTAGACTGACACAAAAGTTCTCAAAAAGTGACACGTTAGAATCCTCAATTGCTATTTGTCCTATGGAATAGCACAACTGCCCATACAGGCCCAAACACACACAAATAGAAGTCATGATATATTAGCCGATTCATCAATCATGGCATAGTAGCTGAATTATTCATTATGAGTTAAGTTCATCATCCCGTTAATAAGGTATGTCAAGTCACTAATCAGTTTAGAAATCATGTTCAAATCATTAATCAAATTAAACTCAAGAAACCCGTTCGTTGGGGGAAATACGTCTTAAAGACCAAAGCTTAAGAAAAAAAGTTCAATCATCCCATTATAGGGGCAAAACATGTGTGAGTACTTATAGCATAGTATGTAATACACACAAAGATTCGATGCGGCCTTGACCCTCACATGCATGATACCTTGTTCAAAATCATGTTCATGTTGAAAAGTATGTGCAAAAGGAGTCATACCTCAAATACCACTAAATGCTCTCAAATAGAATCCTCGAGGTTCAACAATGACTCTACCATCGCTTAGGATCCTAAAGATTAGATCTTTAATAAAAATTTCACAAAATCCTCCCTCTTTGGAAAACTAGGGCTTTTATTCCCAAAATTATATTCTTGGCATATCAAGAATCAGCCATGGGTTATAACACTTGTAAATAGCTACACTAACCCAAATTAACTATGACACCTCGTATTTTTCGGGTCGTTTGTGTCGTAAGTAAACTAACTTAAGCTCGCAGAAGCCATGGAACCCCTATAAGGTAAGGAAAGATTTTAAACAAGTGATAAGTATGTACCTTAAGGTTTCGGGGTCGAATGACTTGAAAAGAATACGTTTCGTCAAAAATTGACCTTTGAATCGAGATGTACGAATCGTATAAGTGAGTTATGGCCCGTAAAATTGAGGGGTGCCATCGTACCTTATGGAATTTTTTCCATGCTAGGTACGGTCCATAGGTACAAACCATACATATGGTCGTACATCTAGGCGGTGGCTGACCCTTTTACGTTTTAAAGTTGGTTAAAGGGTCACTTTTGGTCATTTTCTGTTCCAACCTCCTATACCCCCCCCCCCCCCAAAACCCTCCCTAACAGTTCTTAAATATCCAAGGGTGAATTAGAGTGTTTAGATTCAAGATCAACATCAATAGTTAACTTATGTGGAGAATAACAATTCTATAGTGTTGTTGTGGTGTTGAGGTTAATTTCAGGTACAAGAAGGCTTTCTTATCAGGTTGTTCTTGTTGTTCTAGGTAAATTTTATCTCATCTTACTTGTGCTTAGGTTTATCTAGGTATGTTTAAATTATTCAAAGGAGAAGAAGCCATAAAATACTTTAAGATTGCTTACGTTGTTGTTATGGAATTATTGGGCTATTTTATGGTATCTCTAAGATGGACATAGGGATGAAAATCGTATAAATATGTTTTTTGACATGTTTTTTATGTTGTTATGTTGAAGTTAAGATAAAATATTGGTTGAATGGTTTCCAATCCGAGCTTGCCGCTCATCGTGTTAATTTGTAGTTTTGCCAGTGACGTGTGTATACTTGATTGTTGTGTAGATTGAAGCATAATACGGGCTTCTTGGGCTGTGTTGTTGAAATAAGGATGTTAAGGTATGTTAAGGCACCTCCTTACATTATTTTGGCATGATTCCTAATGAAAGAAAATGTAAATGGATGATATTCATAACGGCTCCATTCTTAGAACTGTTTCGAGCTTATGTTCTTGTCTTCCATGATGTGTTACTGATTCTTATCATGATGTTCATTGACCCTTAGATGCAAGATATATTGACGATGTTAGTTTTATAATGTTAATCAGAGGTGCAATGACCTTACGACACCCCGTTAGGTTCAAAACATTTCTTTATTACTCATATGCATTTACATGTACATGATACTATGATTATGATGCCCACAGAGGCTTGATTACGTTATATATATATATATATATATATATATATATATATATATATATATATATATATATATATATATACACACACACACGCCACTGATCAGTTGTTTATTCTGATAATGATGCCCACAGAGGCTGGATGGCGTTACATACGCATATATATGTGCGACAGCATTATATATGAATATATACTATACTTATGCATATCATGGCCCTCAGAGGCATTTCAGATGTTCAGATTGATTTTTTATGTCCATGTTATATCCATGTCTTATTTATGTTGTTATCTACCTTACATACTCGATACGATACTTTATTTGTACTGACGTCCTTCTGCCTGAGGACGCTGCATTTCATTCCTACAGGTCCTGATAGATAGGTTGATGCCCCTCACCAGTAGGATATCTTGCTCAACATTGACTTGGGAGCACTCCATTTGTTTCGGAGTTACTGTTTCCTCTTGGTATGGTTTTGTATACATTTGATGGGTATGGCAGGGCCCTGTCCCAACCTTATGACATTCATGTACTTCTTTAAAGGCTTGTAAACAGTTGTCATGTACATAGATTTTGTATGGCCTTGTTGGCCTATCTTTTGTTGTACTGATGATCATCATGGCCTTTTCGGCCCATACTTTTATGTCCAAATGTATATATATCCTTCTGAGTTGGTTATGGTTGGATTTTCTTTCATAAGTTTGCAGGATGTTCTGTGACGGCCCTTCTAGACCACTTATGTATGTTGATATGGTTATGTACGTAGGTTACGTCAGTGCTCAAAAGGTAAGGCCCGGGTACCCATCGCCGTTCTCCGATTCGGGTCGTGACAAACTTGGTATCAGAGTAGGTCTGTCCTAGGGCGTCTACAAGACTTGTCTAGTAGAGTTGTTTATAGGTGTGTTATGCACCACACTCATAAAAAGGAGGCTGCGGGACATTTGGGGTGGTTATCTTTCCTTTTTATCCTTGATCGTGCGATAGAGTTGTGTCATAAGGGTTAATCTTCTACTATCGTGTTTTGATTTTAGCCATGCCTACGACTACAAGCTAGAAGTCAGTAGGTAAGAGATTATTTGTGGCTGTGGGATAGGGCACTAGTCAGGCCCCATCTCGGACTATTCTCAGACTCCACCTGCTCCAGAAGATCTTAGAGGGACTGTAGTTGTAACGACCCATTTGGTCATTATAGCGTTCTTGACCTTTTTACACCTGTTGACCCTTCCAGGGCCTTATGAGTACGATTTGGACCTGCGGGGATGAATGGTATGGTTCGTGAGATGATCGGGCGAGGTTTATGATGACTTGTGCGAATTAGAGCTTTAAAGTGAATTTGTTTTGACCAATAGTTGACTTTTGGGTAAATGAACCTTTTTCGAGAATCCGTTGATTTCGAGGGGTCCGGATGGTTAGTTATGACTTGATAGGATGTTCGGTTCGGTTCCCAAGGCACTTGGGAGCATTTTGGGTTATTGGTTGGAAAGTTGGTCTTTGGCCATTGGGTGTTAACCAGGTCAAATAGACCTCCGTTGGGAATTTCGAGTCCACGAGTGAGTTCGTAGTGTATTTTTATTTGTGAATGTATGTTTGGTTTGTGTCTGTGACGTCTTGAGTGATTGTCAGATTTCGGGATTGGACTTGTGAAAAATTAGAATTTTCGGGTGTCTGGTGTCCGCTGTAGCGACACTAGACCCGCCCTAGCGGAACTACCATAGCGGGTTCTTGGCCGCTATAGTGGGAGACCGATGTGTGGTTGGGGCGCCACAGATGACAGGAATCCGCTGTGGCGGATGCGCTGCAACGAGCCCGTTGTAGCGGACTCGTGACCGCTGCAGTGGGATTACGTGTTTCCAGAATCATTAAATGCTAGGATAAAACCCTTAAACCCCTATCATTTCATTCACTACTATCTAAACATTCTTGAGGCAAATCGGATAGTTCTTGGCTGATTCTTCCTTATGGTAAGTCTGCTAACCTAGCATTCATTATTTTAAGCTTCATAAGCTTGAATCCACGCTAGAAATCCTTTAGAATCTAAAAGGAACAATGGGTTTTGATGATAAATTCTTGAAATGAGTTCTAATCTTTCTAAATGGAAATTGTTGATGGGTTTGACTAATCTAATCATACAATCTAATGATTTCGTAGCTAATAGGCTTGAATCATCCATTTGTGTTGATTAATTTAAAGGGTGAAAAATTAGGGTTCATACCCAAATTGGGGGTTTTCACTTGAATCTCGATATTGACCCATTCTTGAGTTATTTTAACAATTGATTTGTAGGATTGAACTCCTAGAATGTTAAATTGTATATTTCACTTTTGAAATAACTGTTTCCCCCTCTAAGCTCGTTTCCCCCTTTCTCCATAGTTGAATTTGATTCGAAAGATAAGTATAGAAATTTGGGTGTTGTTCTTCATTATTTCTAATCTAGAATTCGTATATGATTAGACTTTGATTATTTGGAGGCGCTACGAAAGGTCAAAGCTAAGGTGTGATTGTTCGTGGCTCCTGCTCGGCTACCAGGTAAGTTACGGTCTACCTTATGGTAAGACTTCTCGATTAGCGAGGCATATGCAGAGTTAATGATTGTTGGAGAAAGCATGTTACGCCTTCGGATATGAAGTTGGGATGGGTTACTTAGGTTTGTACTGTTTGATTGTGGCTTGTTGCCTTGTTGTGATCTATTGGCTTGTTGCCTAATGTGTGATACTAGACTTGATGATTAGCCATTTATTCATGATTGCGAAACCGTATCTCTCATTTTTTGAGTATTGACTTGTAAAGAGGAAGTAATTAATATTGAGATTGTTATTGTGATATGTGTCCATGTGTGGTACGATTTGGCATTAATATACATATATTGGGCATGGTTGCACGTTCCGCAATTGTTATTGGAATGAACAGTGCACCACAACAGGTACATGGACTGCGCGAGTCCCCTATGGGTCATGATTATCGAGGCATGGAGGTATTTCGCCTGGAGCGTGTGTGTATCATTGCATTACATTGCATTCTTATTTACATATTCGTACTGTTGGTGTCACAAACCCAAATCGCTTAGTCGTGTAGGCACCTACCATTTCCCACCTTGGTAGGCGAACCGTTCCTTTAACTAGCATAGAACTATAAATACGGAAGAACGCTGTAAATAATAATAAATCTCAGTATCATTTAAAGGAGAAAAAGTGCGGAAAACATTAAAATCCCCTAGGAACTGGTCTGACTCGTACAAGAGCAACTATAAGAATGTCTAATATAGAATGTTTAATATACAAGTCTGAAAGTCAAATAAAAAGTTGTCTGAATGATGTAATATAAAGACAGGATAGATGAGCCTCCGGGCAGCGACTCGTCAGATGCTCACCCTACACACTCACAAGCCAAGCCTCGAAAATCAGCCTCGAGAAGTGGAAGTGGAACCTGTCTCAAACTCTACACCTCGAAAAGGAGTGTAGCAAGGTAGCATCAGTACAAACAAAATGTACTGAGTAGGCATCGTGGGCCGACAACAGTTAGTTAACATATATAAAGGGAGATACTGAAGAATGGTCATTCTCACTAACAGGTATAAACACCACACAGTCCAATAATAACAACTCAAGTACATATAGATCAAATAGCGGAATCATAACCTGATGAAGCATCTAAACACAAGTTTTGCCAAGTTTCCCACGATTCCACATAACAACCATAAACACTAGTACCACCAACAATGTCACTCCGCAACCTCAAGTCTCGACCTAGGAGAAAGTCTCTACTTCTCGAATCCATAAATTCCCAAATATATACTAATCAGGCACACAGCGATCTCAAATCAGTAAACAACCAGGAAGTCAATATTCACGAGCACCGTACGATACGATAAATAACCACTACTAGAAATCAGATGTATGAGTGAATGAAATATGAATGCAATGCAACGTAATGCAATGATACACACACGCTCCAGGTAGATGATATCTACGCCTCGACAGTCATGACCCATGGGGGACCAGCGGATTCCACATACCTGCTACGGCGCACAGCCCGATCCAATATATACATATATATGTTGCGGAATGTGCAACCCGATCCAAAATAGGTTTAATATATGTTGCGGCCCGCAACTCGATACAATATATGTATAAAATATGTTACGGCGCGCAACTCGATCCAAATGCATGAGTATAAATGCATGAATAAATCAATGCCAATGAGAATCTATCAACATACATGGTGCCAAACGTATGACGAGAATCTGTCTATATCAATTGTGCCACACATAGACCCGTATCACAATATCATAATTATATGACTTTGTTCCTATTTACAATACAATGACCAATAATCACAATCACACAACAATACCAAGCCAGCTCATATCATAGTACCATGGAGGATGAGAATGAGTACAATGCATAGTATCAATGAATAATGATAACTTATCAAATCAATTGTGCCACACATGGACACATATCTCAATCACAATATCAATATCTTAACTTTACCTTCTTTTCCAACAACCTCAACAATGATAAATATGCTCTCAAAATCATAAAGCAATCACTAAGAATCAACTCAATAATCAATCACGTGGCGACAAGCCAACAACTCATAATAAGGCAACAAGCCATAGTGCACAATAAGGCGACAAGCCAACAACTCATAATAAGGCAACAAGCCATAGTGCACAATAAGGCGACAAGCCGTAGTCAACAACAATATCACCCTACGTATTCCAACCCAAACTTTATACCTGAAGGTTTACATGCTTTCTCCAACAATCGCTAACTCTACATATGATTTGCTAACCAAAGTCTAACTAAAAAGGTAAGTCGTAACCTACCTGGAATGCCGAACTGGAGCCTCGAACCATCAAACTTGGGCATTGACTTTTCGTCGTGCCTCCAAGCACTCAAAGTCTATTCATATTTGAATTCTATATTAGAAATCATGAAGAACAACGCCCATACTGCTAAACTTCTAGTTAGGTCAAATTCTAACCCAAGGAATTGGGAAAACGGGCCCACAAGGATAAAACAGGAAATTGAAGGTTGGAATATTAAATTCAAGCTCTAGGTGATCAAACCCAATAATCAATTGCTAAATCAACTCACAATTTGGCCTAATTCGGATGTAAAGTGAAACCCCCTAATTTAGGTATAAACCCTAACTCGTTAATCCTCAGATTAAGCACTAATAATTGAAGAACTAGGCTTAACAACAATGAATTCATCACTTTATATGTTTATTCTAGTCAATTTCATCATCAATTTCTATTTAGAAAGTCTAAAACCCAACTCAAGAAATAATCATAAAGCTAGACTTCTATACTTTGATTCTAATGATTATAAGCATGAATGAGTGAGCTAGGAAGGTAAATGATAGATTCTAGGGTCATATATCTTATCTCCAAGAAGTTTCAGCCTTTAAGTTGATTAATTCGCCCCAAGAGTGCTTATGAAGGGATGAGGAGAAATGAAAGGGTTTAAGGGTTTTAACTTAAGAAAAAATTGGAAACACTGCCCGTCACTCGCTGCAGCGGTAAGGTTACCTGCTGCTGCAAGCTCGCCACGGTGGCTAAGGGCTCGCTGTGGCGCCCATGCCAAAATCTAGACTTACCGCTATGGTGGCATCCAGCATGGACACCTTTCCGCTGGGGCGGCACGCTCTGAAATCCTTTACCCGCTACAGCGCCCCTTCCCACGCTACAGCGGGGCCGCTACGGTGATTCTGGTACCGCTGCTATGGATACCAGGAACCAAATAATTTCTGGTTTTTTACCATTTTCAACCCGAAATTCGACTATCACCCGAGGCCCCACAGATACAAAATAAACATGTATACACATATAAAAATGCGCTACGAATTCATCTGCGACCTCAGAATTTCCAACGGAGGTCTATTTGACCAAGTCAACCCCCAATGGCTTAGAGCCAAGTTTCCAACCCAAGTCCCAAAATGCTCCCAAGTGCATTGAGAAACGGACTGAACATACTACCATGTCACAAACGTTCATTCGGACCTCTCGAAATCGACAGAATTCCCAAAAAAGTCCATTTTCTGAAAAGTCAACTATGGGTCAAACCTACCTTACTTAAAGGCTCAAAATACCAAGAGTCACACCAAACCCACTCGATGCCTAGGAAAATAGTCAACAGGGGCAAATGTACTATAACGACAAAACAGATCGTTACATCAGATACCAATTAAACAATCATTCGTCCTAACAAAGAAAGAGAGTATGAAAGCAGACGCTAACCAAGGAATCATTATCATAACAACACGGAAGCCTTCACAGCACGAACTACGCCACAAACACTAGCCTCTCACCTTATAAGTCAAACTTCCTCTAACTTAGCTAAAAGACCCAATTTCCATATTACCATTGTCACGACCCTACCCCGTGGGCCATGACTAGTGCCCGAACTGGACACCCGCATACGAACCTGTTAAAATATAATCCCTGAATCCATGAACAATATGGAAACTTGCAAAAGAACTCCAACGGTTCATAACGTCATCATATGTGTATATTCAGATAAACTGTCTCCTGAGGAGTCACAACTGACTAAATCATAAAATGATACACAAGCCGACAAGGCTGCCACTACACATCAACATCATGTCATATGCAAGCCGACAAGGCTGCCACTACAGACGGACATCATATCATAGCGCATCGGATAGACACAGCTGAACAGAACTTATACACAACCCACACATATGTCTACAGACCTCTAAGAGTACTAACAGTGAAATATGATGGGACAGGGCCCCGTCGTACCCCTAGACAAACATACATATATACATCATAAGATCTGTACCAAAAGTCTAGACTCCGGAACAACAGAGCCCTCCAAGACAGCTGAGTAGAAGTCCTATGCCGAAGGGTCACCAAACCGACTATCTGTACCTGCGGGCATGAAACCCAGCCCCCCGAGGAAAGCGGGTCAGTACGGAATATGTACTGAGTATATAAAGCATGAAATACAGTAAAAAGGATCATAACTGAAATAAGGAGTACAAAAGAAAAGGATAACATCCAGAATACCAAAACATTTGCCTTTTGAAACATAAATCATCCATGTCAATATCATATATCATACCCGGCCCATTATGGGACTCGGTGACATAATCATATCATCATCATATATATATATAACGTGTCCCGGCCATCTAGTGAGGGACTCGGTGAATAAAGTCATCCTTGGCGCCATAATCACATCACCATATCATCATATCATCATATATATATATATATATATAACGTGTCCCGGCCCTCTAGTGAGGGAATCGGTGAACAATGCAGTGAAACTGTGCACGAAAACATGTCCTAGCCCGGGACTCAGTGAAAGACATACTGAGGCACGTACGAGCAGAGTAGTGAGCAACTATATGCAATTTAAATCATATCTGAGACTCAATGGAATAATCAAAACGAACCATCATTTTCAAATCAAGACAATAGTCATATCAAATACCTTTCGAATGTCACTATGAATTATATCAAAATAGAACTCTGGAACCATATACACGTATCAAGACATAATGAAATAGCTTCTGGGAGTCAAGAACATTAGCCATCCTAGTGGCTCTAAGAATAGCAGCTTCTTTGAAATCATACATATACGTCGTCTGTTTGTTTCATCAAGATCATGCCAAAAGAAAGAAGGGTTAGCTTTACATACCTGTCGTAGATCAACTGTAACCAAGCTTACTTCCTCGCTTCTTTAGCCTATTTAATATGAAAGTAACGCTATCGTTAGTAAACTATACTTTCTAGCTTATAATTCTACGATTAATCGCTTATAGGAATCATTCTTTAGTTCCTACTTCCTTGGTTAGAATTTTTATTAGTTAAGAACTTAACGGAAATCGGGCAGCATTTCCTCTATATACTCGCCTAACTCGAACTTCCAATTAATCTCCTGTTATCACAACAATACCAACAACGACAGTAATAGAAACATTCATATCATATCCTTACAATCCAGTCCATGAACAACTCAAACAACCCAATAACCTTTCTTAATCATTTTCCAATCCAAATCATTAACATTTAAGATTATACACCAAACAGACCAACATACGCTTTGTATACAATACGTTATACACTACTTTCTTCCAAATTTAGAAGCCATATGAACGACAACACGACAACAACACGAACAACAACATATGAACATAAACCACACTTTTAATCTTTTCAACTCAACAATTCCATATAACAACTACAACTACTAATATCAACGATTTCATGTAATTTCTTACTTCCAATCTAATCCAACCCAATTTTAATCCTTCCATTACAACACCATTAATACAATTATACCACAAAATAAGAAAATCTTACCTTAATTTACTCGGAGGAATTTCTACACTTATTTGCTCCAATTTCACTATTTCTTCTTCCTCAATTCAATATCCAATGTTGCTATCACCTCCTTGAACTTGAAAATTACTTGGAACTTAATCTAAATAGCAACAAAAATATTTTTTTTCCTTCAACCATGGCTGGCCGTGAACAGTGGCAGCCATGGCTATGTATCTCTTTTCTCTCCATTGAAATGGAAATTATAAATGAAGTTTATGACCAACATTAGTCACCAACAAATGCATATATATGCTGCCTATTCTATTTACACGTGCCCCACTTCATGCTTAATTATTATTATTTTGTTTGTTTGTTGTTGTTTTTTTTTTTAATTTGCAAATCGGGTGGGGCCCACTAGATGGTGTAATTAACTTAAATAAATCCTTAATCCCCACTAATGACCCGAGCATGGCTATTAATTAATCCCTAATCTCTAGTAATATTTCTACACTAAATAAAATTTATAAACAATTTGTGTACTAGTTACAATTGAAAATTAAAAGTTCCTATTTCATGTCCGAAAATAATTCCGCCTTTAACTTGAGTCGATTTGCTTGCGAATAATTCGACGTATAAATATACGGGGTATAACAACCATACTCGAAATGCTCTCACGATTGATCCCCAAAATAAATAATTGCTTTGCGGGAATTCTCTGATTCACTATAACCATACCTTTGAACACGATTAATAGGTCCCAAAGACATCCCTCAAAACAACACGAACCTTTAGATATAGACACAATCATAGCCCACTCTGAACCGATAAAGTACTCTGATCCCGCTAACCTTTCTTTCACCCCTCTAAAGCCGTTCCTCGCACCACGATTTCTTAGAAACACATAAACACAAGCTCGAAGCCATGACTTACTCTCTTCAGAAAAGAATTCTTGCTTTATCGGAGCAACTTTAAGCAATTCCATAAAACTGATCTTACTCATAGCCGACTTCGCTAATTCTGAATCTTTTTAAACCTTCAAATCACAATACAGGAAGCATACCACTGAATACCTTGCAGGGCCAAGTCCATAGGAGACCATCTGATCACTCTAAAGACCTCTCGCAGGCATAGTACCTCCCCAAATCATTACCAAGTATTAGCGAAACCATTATATCTGTCCAAATAGCTGCTGTCACGACCCAGCCCCGTGGGCTGCGACTGGCACCCTACTTGGGCACCCAGACCAAATCGCATATTCATTTATCAAATCCAAACTTATTACAAAATTTCATAAAAGTCATTCCAAACATAATTTAAATCAAAATCTGTCTTAAGCGGTCGCGTGTATCAGAATATCATATCAAATCAGGAAAGAGCGGCGGAATATCCATCGCCGGTCGTAAGTACAAACATAAGCATAAGGCCGTTTGGGGCCACCATAACCACGAACCGCATTAAGAACAAATATCAAAATCAAACGAACACATATAGGACCCTCGCCCCACATATATGACTACAGGCCTCTACGAATCCACAACAAAGACATATGGCGAGACAGGGCCCCGCCGTACCCAATAGTCAAATGTACAGAAATATACACATAACAAAGGATGTATGTACCGAAAGTGGACTCCGGATCAAAGAGGAGTACTCCGAAATGGCAGAAAGTAAGGCCTACAGCAGTGGATCACCGGCGTCTGTACCTGCGGGCATGAAACGTAGCCCCCGAGGAAAGGGGGTCAGTACGAAATATGTACTGAGTATGTAAAGCACGGAGTACAGAAATATAGGCCACAACTGAAAGCAAACAAGATAACAAAGAGGAGTTCTGAATGGAGTATCAAAATTGTGTATCAAAATCATATAAATATATAATGCAAACAAAATCATGCAACGCTCAAGAACGTGGTCACCACTCCGACGCTGGTGCCACACACAACATAACAGCATAAGGTTCAAATCTCCGTACATCCCCAAACACACACATGTGAGCATATCGCATCTCCAGCCATATCACAGCATAACTCCAAACGGAACTCGGCCCTATGGGGAGGCCTCGGGGAACTGTAACACAGTATACGGCCGAATCATCATAGGGCACACGAATCATAACCGGCCCGGGAACCGGTGAACGAAGCCAAAATAAGGCACGAGCGGAGTCGTGGGCAACCAATGCAATTTGTATATTCAAAATAACCTTTCAAAATTTGAGGATTTCATAAGTCATTTCATTAACCAAAGTAGTCGGAAAATTAGCTAGTACAAAAGTTCATTTCACAAAATGTTTCCCAAAGTGGTACGTATGGCTCAAAACATAGCTTAGCATATAATAGTGATCAAAACATATTTCATAGAGGAAAGTTTCAAAATCGAAGATTCCGTATCGAACTCTATCCAAAAAGAGAGCCCAATAGGACAAATAAGACATCTCGGGGGTTAGCGGGCCCACCTCGGGTCAAATCAAGGTGGCGAACGTAATTTACGGACATTTAGGGTCTATAAGTTCATACAGAAGGATTTCAAAATGACCCGATCACATTTCCATAGGTTTCGGACGAATGGTTTCTTTCTAGCCAAAATAAGGTCATTAGGCTTCAATCGGATTGAATGAATAGTAGCCATTCTATAGATCGGATTTCGAGGAGCAGAATTACTCCAGGGGTTCCGATATCAACCTAACATACTAAGACATGCCAAACGAAGAAGTGGGAAGCTTTACATACCTTATAGACGTCTTACGCTCACCCCAGACTCAAATCCCGTTTCGTCCAGAATCTGCAAATGGTCAAAGTTACCAATTAGAGATTCTTAAGCTTAAAAATTCCATTAGCTTCATTTTTGTCTACCGAAATTTCGGCAGCACTTCCTCTACATATCTAACACCCCCGAGACTTAGCTCGACTCAATAAACATCAACAACAACAACCCAAACGTCACAAACAACATAACCCACAACTAAATCATTCTAACTTCAATATTCTTCTTTACTATAAAAGTTGGCAACTTTCATTCAAACTTCACAATTCCAAACTTATGTCCACATTGTTGTATTCATTCAATCATTCAAGATTATTCAATCACATCCCAATTATGTTCCAAACACTATACATAATTTCAAGAAGTTCCTTACTTTCCATATTTCATCCAAAACATCAACACTTACGACGAACGTACTAACTCGCATTGTTTCATTCCAAATTCATTAACAACAACCATAAATCACATTAAAAGCCTTAATATCATAATTATACAACGATATACACAAATATACCGAAATTATATACTTTCCCATAATAATCCGCAATCATTTTCAACACCAACTCAATTCGTTAAACATTCATTTACGTTATAAAGGTCACAACGACGCAACTAACAAACTAAATAGAATTCGATTCGCCTTCCTTTCCAAACCATATAAGTCACGGCCACAACATCATATATACACACACCCACGGTTTTATTCACACATCAATACTACGGAATTCTCGTCTATTCTAAATCCTTAACACATTCATACCAATTCCATAACATTAAAATAGCAAAATTCTTACCTTTTCTTGAATTTCCGACTTGCCGCGAACGTGCTCCTTTCACCAAACTAATTGTACCCCGTTGAAGAGCGTCTTGAGTACTCTACAATTATGGAAAGAACAAGACTTTTGGATCAAAATCACGGCTTGGAGATTTTTTTTTTTGGTTGGCAAAGTGAGGTTCGGCCGAGTGAGCTTTTGAGCTCAAAGTTGAGTTATGATTTTTTTCTTGATAATTCCAAATGAATTCATTGATATATATCCACATAAAGGTCATGTGCATAACACATGACTTTTAAAAGTGGGCTTGGACCAAGCCTAGTGGCCGGCCACCCCACCTCTTTGGGCCTAAATTTTTGTTCAATTTTCCTTGGCCCAATTCATTATAATCCCGTTTTGTAATTCCCAAAACTAATTTCCGAAATTCCAAATTTACCCTCGGCCTTCCCCAATGTTTTAGCACCAATGATTTCATAACCGACATAGTCATATCAACTAGAATCAAAATATTTCCTCATAACACACAAGTCTTAATTATTTCTCGATTTCCAATTATGCGAAAACACGGGACATAACATTCTCCCCCCCTTAATGACATTCATCCCCGAATGTTAAATTAATCTTATAAAGTCTTATGACCATGGCGGGGGTGTCCCTTTTTAATAATGACATACGTAGTTCATTTTGTCACTCAACACAACAAACTGAAAAGTTTAGATTAGCTGTGGACGTCGGGAACAAATGGGGGTATTTCTTCTTCATCTCGTCCTCCGCTTCCCAAGTCATCTCCTCCCGGTTGTTGTTGCGCCACAGGACTTTAACGGAGGGCACTTCTTTAGTGCGTAGTCTCCTCACCTGTCGATCCAGAATAGATACAGGCTGCTCGTCATAAGACAACTGCTCCGTTACCTGAATGTCATCCACTGGAAATATCCTGGAAGGATCACCAATACATTTCCACAACATAGACATATGAAACACCGAGTGTACGGCCTCCAAGTCGGATGGTAAATCTAGCTCGTAGGCGACCTCGCCTATCTTTCGAATGATCTGATACGGCCCAATGTACCGGGGGCTCAACTTACCCTTCTTACCGAATCTCAGAATCTCATAACACCCTTCATGGGCGACACCTTCAGAAATACCCAATCGCCAATCTGGAACTCTAACGGTCGACGTCGTTTGTCCGCATAAGCTTTCTGTCGACTCTGAGCAGCCAATAATCGCTCCCGAATAAGTTTTACCTTATCCACTGCTTCCTGGATCACATCTGGCCCAATTAGCTTAGTTTCGCCTACGTCAAACCAACCAATAGGAGATCTGCATTTCCTACCATAAAGGGCCTCGTACGGTGCCATCTGAATGCTGGAGTGATAACTATTATTATAGGCAAACTCAATAAGTGGCAAGTGATCATCCCAGCTGCCTCGAAAATCAATAACGCAGGCCCGCAGCATATCTTCCAGCGACTGAATAGTGCGCTCGGCCTGCCCGTCGGACTGAGGATGAAAAGCTGTACTGAGGCTCACCTGAGTCCCTAATCCCTCCTGAAATGACCTCCAGAAATTTGCCGTAAACTGGGCACCTCGGTCAGTAATAATAGACACAGGGACTCCGTGAAGTCTAACTATCTCTCTGATATACAATCTAGCATAGTCCTCAGCCGAATAAGTAGTCCGAACCGGAAGAAAATGGGCTGATTTCGTCAATCGGTCAACAATAACCCAAATAGAGTCGTACCTGCGTGGAGTGCACGGTAACCCAACAACGAAGTCCATATTAATCATCTCCCATTTCCAGGCTGGAATTTCCATCTCCTGTAATAATCCACCAGGCTTCTGATGTTCAATTTTAACTTGCTGGCAATTCGGGCACTGACTAACAAACTCGGCAATATCTTTCTTCATACCGTCCCACCAATTCAAACATCTGAGATCATGATACATTTTAGTGGAACCAGGATGAACAGAATACCGTGCATCATGTGCCTCGCCCATAATCTGTCGCCGTAAGCCCGCAACGTTCGGTACACAGAGTCTGCCGTCATATAATAATACCCCTTCAGGCGAAATTTCAAACGGAGTCTTTGCTTTACTAAGGGCCACATCTCTGTACTGAATCAGAATAAGATCTTCGAACTGATGCCGCTTTACCTCCTGTATGATAGATGATTCAGCAACTACACGAACAGAAATCCCAGAATCTGCCAAACGAACTCCAAGGCTGGCCAGCTGATGAATATCACGAACCAAATCTTTCTTACTAGATGGTACATCAGCCAAGCTGCCCATAGACCTGCGGCTAAGTGCATCCCCTACCACATTGGCTTTCCCAGGATGGTACAGAATATCAACATCATAATCCTTCAGTAACTCAAGCCATCTTCTCTGCCGCAAATTCAATTCTTTCTGCTTAAAAATATACTGGAGACTCTTATGGTCCGTATAAATATCGACATGGACCCCATATAAATAATGCCGCCAAATCTTCAAAGCATGAATCACTGCGGCCAACTCAAGATCATGAGTGGGATAATTCTTCTCGTGCGGTCTGAGCTGCCGGGAAGCATAGGCTATGACTCGACCGTGCTGCATCAACACACAATCTATCCCAATACCAGAGGCGTCATAATAGACAACATACCCATCTGATCCCTCTGGAAGAGTCAAAACTGGTACTGAAACTAACTTTTCTTTCAACATCTGGAAGCTGCGCTCGCAGGAATCGGTCCACAGAAATTTCGCTGCTTTCTGAGTAAGCTTCGTCAGTGGTGCTGCAATAGAAGAAAAATTCTCCACGAACCTGCGATAATACCAGGCTAATCCCACAAAACTGCGCACCTCTGTCGGTGTAGTAGGCCTGGGCCAATTCTGTACAGCCTCAATCGTCTGCGTATCGACCCGAATACCGTCTGCGCCGACAATATGGCCCAAGAATGCCACAGAAGTTAACCAGAATTCACATTTGGGGAACTTAGCATACAATTTCTGTTGACGGAGAATACCAAGTACCGTCCTCAAATGATCCGAATGCTCCTCGGCTGATCGCGAGTAAATCAGAATATCGTCAATGAACACAATAACAAACATATCCAAGAAAGGCCGAAATACCCGATTCATGAGATCCATAAATACCGCTGGAGCATTAGTCAACCTGAAAGACATAACTCTGAATTCATAATGCCCGTACCGGGTCCTGAAAGCAGTCTTCGGGATATCTGATTCTCGCACTCGCACCTGATGATAACCTGAGCGCAGATCTACCTTCGAAAAATATATAGCACCCTGCAACTGATCAAACAAATCATCAATCCGGGGGAAGGGATATTTATTCTTTATCGTCACCTTATTCAGTTGCCGATAGTCAATACACATCCGCAGTGACCCATCTTTCTTTCTCACAAATAATACCGGCGCTCCCCAGGGTGATGTGCTGGGTCTAATAAAGCCTTTATCTAACAAATCTTTCAGCTGCTCCTTCAAATCCTTCAATTCAGCCGGTGCCATTCTGTACGGAGGAATAGATATAGGCTGCGTGTCCGGCATCAACTCTATAGTAAAGTCTATCTCCCGCTCAGGCGGAAGGCCAGGAAGCTCGTCAGGAAATACATCTGGGAATTCACTAACGACCGAAACAGACTGAAGGGTAGGTGTCTCAGCTGCAGTATCGTGCACACGAACCAAATGATAGATATAACCTTTCTGGATCATCTTCTTAGCCTTGAGGTATGAAAAAAACTTACCCCTCGGCGATGCTGTAGACCCGAACCACTCGATAACTGGTTCCCCTTGAAACTGAAAACGGACTACCTTTTTCTGGCAGTCAACATTAGCATAACAGGAAGACAACCAGTCCATACCCATAATGACGTCAAACTCAAGCATGTCTAACTCTATCAAGTCAGCTTTAGTGCAACGATCATATATAAGCACAGAACAATCCCTATAGACCTGCCTTGCTATAACAAAATCCCCAACCGGCGTGGCTACCTCAAAAGGCTCAATAGGCTCAGACACTATCCCAATTTTACTAGCAACGAGTGGGGAAATATACGATAAAGTAGAACCAGGGTCAATCAATGCATATACAGATCTGGAGAAAACCAGTAATGTACCTGTGACGACATTCGGCGAAGCCTCCTGATCCTGGCGGCTGGCCAATGCGTATATGCGGTTCGAGGGACCGCTAGAACCTGAAACACCACCGCGGCCTCGACCGCGTCCCGCCGGTGCCGGCATACCTCGCCCTGCAGGGCGTGCAACAGATGGAGCAGATGATGAACCGGCGGCTGACCCTGTCGGCTGAGCCACACTACCAGAACCGCTAGCCAACGGACAATCTCTCATAAAATGGCCCTGACCACCGCACGAAAAACAAGCTCCAGTAGCTCGATAGCACTCCCCAGGATGAGACTTCCCGCAATGAGGACAACGGGGCCTGGGTGGTCTGGCCTAGCTGGGGCCTCTGGAGCTCTGACCGGCCCCAGAAGGTCCCACACTATCAAATCTCCGGCTGCCTGACTGAGTACTCCGGCCGGACGGAGGAAGCTGTCTGCCTGACTGCTGCTGTTGAGGCTGCCCGCCTCGAAAATGTCCAGAATATCCTGCGGACCTAGCCCTCTTGGGCGGCCTCCTATCCCGATCTCTACCAGAATGATCAGACCTATGACGGTCCTCCATACCCATCGCATAAGCCTGTAGTCGGGCAATGTCCATATCTGTCTACAATGACACTGCCATACAACCGTCGATCAAATAACGATCCAATCCCATAACATATCTGTGCATCCGATCGGATATATCTGCTACTACGGCAGGTGCATACCGGGCCAGGGAATCAAACTCCAGATTATACTCACGAACACTCCGACCCCTCTGCGGTAGACGTAAGAATCGGTCAGCCCGCGCCCGTCGCAACTCTGGGGGCAGAAAGTGGCGGGTGAAAGCAGTCACAAACTCGTCCCAAGTAGCTGGAGGAGCACCCTTACCCCTGGATAGCTCCCAAGTCTCGTACCAGTGAGTGGCAACATCCCGAAGTCTGTGCGAGGCCAACTCGACCGACTCGGTCTCTGAAGCCCTGACCAAGTCTAGTGAGCGCCGCATCCCCCGAATAAAGTCATGGGGTTCCTCATCGGGCTTAGACCCGAAAAACTCTGGAGGGCCACATAATAATAACTCCCGAACTCTCAGGCTGTCTCGCCTATCATCATCATCATCCTCCCTCCGCCCGCGTCTGCGAGCCTGTCCTGCCACCAGTGTGGTCAACAACTGTACAGCCTCTCTCAGGGTCCTGTCCTCCGCCCCTGGCTGAGGAGCTGAAGTCTCAGGAGCGGGTACTCGGGCCTCTGGAGCTGCTGAAGGACCTGCTCCAGGCTGTACCAATGGTGGTGTAGCGGACCCCTCAGAATGAGGCACAACCTCAGTCAAATCATAGACACGAGCCCGGGTAGCTCGCTGTGCCTGACTAGTCTCTCCCATCCTTGCCTTGCCCTTCTGGGCCGCCGCTGCCTTCTTCGGAGGCATCACTGCAAACACAATAACGGGTCAGATCAGAATCACCCTAATAGCACAGCTCTATCGCACGATCTAAGATTTCCAAAGAAGGTAACATCCTAAGTGCCCTGTAGCCTCCTGCTTATAGATGTGGTGCACAACACACCGATAAACAAGACTCTACGAGACACGGCCTGTAGACATTCCGAGGACAAACCGCTCTGATACCACTTTTGTCACGACCCAGCCCCGTGGGCCGCGACTGGCACCCTACTTGGGAACCCAGACCAAATCTCATATTCATTTAACAAATCCAAACTTATTACAAAATTTCATAAAAGCCATTCCAAACATAATTTAAATCAAAATCTGTCTTAAGCGGTCGCGTGTATTAGAATATCATATCAAATCAGGAAAGAGCGGCGGAATATCCATCGCCGGTCGTAAGTACAAACATAAGCATAAGGCCGTTTGGGGCCACCATAACCACAGACCGCATTAAGACCAAATATCAAAATCAAACGAACACATATAGGATCCTCGCCCCACATATATGACTACAGGCCTCTACGAATCCACAACAAAGACATATGGCGAGACAGGGCCCCGCCGTACCCAATAGTCAAATGTACAGAAATATACACATAACAAAGGATGTATGTACCAAAAGTGGACTCCGGATCAAAGAGGAGTACTCCGAAATGGCAGAAAGTAAGGCCTACAGCGGTGGATCACCGGCGTCTGTACCTGCGGGCATGAAACGCAGCCCCCGAGGAAAGGGGGTCAGTACGAAATATGTACTGAGTATGTAAAGCACGGAGTACAGAAATATAGGCCACAACTGAAAGCAAACAAGATAACAAAGAGGAGTTCTGAATGGAGTATCAAAATTGTGTATCAAAATCATATAAATATATAATGCAAACAAAATCATGCAACGGTCAAGAACGTGGTCACCACTCCGACGCTGGTGCCACACACAACATAACACCATAAGGTTCAAATCTCCGTACATCCCCAAACACACACATGTGAGCATATCGCATCTCCAGCCATATCACAGCATAACTCCAAACGGAACTCGGCCCTATGGTGAGGCCTCGGGGAACCGTAACACAGCATACGGCTGAATCATCATAGGGCACACGAATCAAAACCGGCCCGGGAACCGGTGAACGAAGCCAAAATAAGGCACGAGCGGAGTCGTGGGCAACCAATGCAATTTGTATATTCAAAATAACCTTTCAAAATTTGAGGATTTCATAAGTCATTTCATTAACCAAAGTAGTCGGAAAATTAGCTAGTACAAAAGTTCATTTCACAAAATGTTTCCCAAAGTGGTACGTATGGCTCAAAACATAGCTTAGCATATAATAGTGATCAAAACATATTTCATAGAGGAAAGTTTCAAAATCGAAGATTCCATATCAAACTCTATCCAAAAAGAGAGCCCAATAGGACAAATAATACATCTCGGGGGTTAGCGGGCCCACCTCGGGTCAAATCGAGGTTGCGAAGGTAATTTACGGACATTTAGGGTCTATAAGTTCATACATAAGGATTTCAAAATGACCCGATCACATTTCCATAGGTTTCGGACAAATGGTTGCTTTCTAGCCAAAATAAGGTCATTAGGCTTCAATCGGATTGAATGAATAGTAGCCATTCTATAGATCGGATTTTGAGGAGCAGAATTACTCCAGGGGTTCCGATATCAACCTAACATACTAAGACATGCCAAACGAAGAAGTGGGAAGCTTTACATACCTTATAGACGTCTTACGCTCACCCCAGACTCAAATCCCGTTTCGTCCAGAATCTGCAAATGGTCAAAGTTACCAATTAGAGATTCTTAAGCTTAAAAATTCCATTAGCTTCATTTTTGTCTACCGAAATTTTGGCAGCACTTCCCCTACATATCTAACACCCCCGAAACTTAGCTCGGCTCAATAAACATCAACAACAACAACCCAAACGTCACAAACAACATAACCCACAACTAAATCATTCTAACTTCAATATTCTTCTTTACTATAAAAGTTGGCAACTTTCATTCAAACTTCACAATTCCAAACTTATGTCCACATTATTGTATTCATTCAATCATTCAAGATTATTCAATCACATCCCAATTATGTTCCAAACACTATACATAATTTCAAGAAGTTCCTTACTTTCCATATTTCATCCAAAACATCAACACTTACGACGAACGTACTAACTCGCATTGTTTCATTCCAAATTCATTAACAACAACCATAAATCACATTAAAAGCCTTAATATCATAATTATACAACGATATACACAAATATACCGAAATTATATACTTTCCCATAATAATCCGCAATCATTTTCAACACCAACTCAATTCGTGAAACATTCATTTACGTTATAAAGGTCACAACGACGCAACTAACAAACTAAATAGAATTCGATTCGCCTTCCTTTCCAAACCATATAAGTCACGGCCACAACATCATATATACACACACCTACGGTTTTATTCACACATCAATACTACGGAATTCTCGTCTATTCTCAATCCTTAACACATTCATACCAATTCCATAACATTAAAATAGCAAAATTCTTACCTTTTCTTGAATTTCCGACTTGCCGCGAACGTGCTCCTTTCACCAAACTAATTGTACCCCGTTGAAGAGCGTCTTGAGTACTCTACAATTGTGGAAAGAACAAGACTTTTGGATCAAAATCACGGCTTGTAGATTTTTTTTTTGGTTGGCAAAGTGAGGTTCGGCCGAGTGAGCTTTTGAGCTCAAAGTTGAGTTATGATTTTTTTCTTGATAATTCCAAATGAATTCATTGATATATATCCACATAAAGGTCATGTGCATAACACATGACTTTTAAAAGTGGGCTTGGACCAAGCCTAATAGCCGGCCACCCCACCTCTTTGGGCCTAAGTTTTTGTTCAATTTTCCTTGGCCCAATTCATTATAATCCCGTTTTGTAATTCCCGAAACTAATTTCTGAAATTCCAAATTTACCCTCGGCCTTCCCCAATGTTTTAGCACCAATGATTTCATAACCAACATAGTCATATAAACTAGAATCAAAATATTTCCTCATAACACACAAGTCTTAATTATTTCTCGATTTCCAATTATGCGAAAACACGGGACATAACAGCTGCTCCCGATAAAATGCCATCAAGTCCACTCACAAACCCTGATAAAGCTCGATAGCCCTATCATACCTCAAATCTGAGCTGAAGCTCATCGAATCCGTGAAAGTGATTTACTAGAAACCCATGACTACCTTTGGGAATATAACCATAGTTCATCAAGCTCTAACCAAACAATCCTAACCCGGAATGAATGCATAACCCCAAAATACCACCAATAGCCACTTAAACTGACTCCAATTTTTCGAAACTAATCACTGTCCTACCACACCCCTATGACGGCCAATTCTAATCTACTCCGCACGCATAATAAATCATGTCTGTCACTTTCGACTCCAAAAGATGAATCATATCCAAGCTGTCAACTGGGTACCGAAGAACTATATCTTATGTTTGGAACCTTCACTTTTCTCGACTTTTACCCGCTACGCAAGTCTGATACAAACCCAAACTTTTCGATGCAAAAACCTGTAGTCTCATATAGTAATCCTTTAACCATTGAACCTCCCATTGTAATACCTCGATATTCCCATAACATTTTCTGAAAGCATCAAATCTCGCAACCTTTTGCACCAATCTAGCACAACTATTTTTGAGTCCTTAATATCCCAAAGTATTTACCCAAGATATCCAGTCAATATTACTCGTAACATAAAACACTTACCACGAATACGGTCCCATCTCGAGAATATAAATCTAGCCTCACATAATAGGAATTCTCACAATCCCTTTCTCTCAAAACCATACTAACTCATCCACTGTAAAGTGTTATGAAACTACCCAATTGTGTACCACACAAGCCACTTCTTATACACGTTAACATGTCGGTTACCTGAAAATCTTTTCTCACTAGTCGTTGATCACAGAACATCATCATATCACTTAGTCCTTTTCTGTAGACTTCATTCTTAAGCTTACTCAACGATCATCCCCCACCTGAATTATGAAAGACAACAATACCACAATCTATATAGACCCAAGTAATTTCGAAGACGTACCTCATTCTTACCGATTCTCAATCAACTATACCTTTCTTATTCCTCAATTTCCCAATTCCAATCAAATCACAATCATTGTCACCGCAACCATTTCTCGAACTCACTCAATAGAATACTGTATGGGTGGGCATAAATACCGAAAATCGAAAAACCGAACCGAACCGAATGAATTCGGTTTTTCGGTGTTTCAGTTCGGTTCCGGTTTTTTTAAATAGCAACTTCGGTGTTCGGTTCGGTGTTCGGTTTTGGATTTTCGGTTTAACCGAAGTTTTTTTTTTTTTTTTTGAAAATTTACTACATGAATACAATTTTGTTTTGGGAAAAAAACATAAGTAGACAATAATATTATAATATTTACACACTCTTAGCAACTAAATGTTATTAAACATTACATGGCAGGTTAAGTGTTTTATAGTAAATCAAATTGCTATATATAAGGAAACCCTTCAGACGTGAATAACTCCAATACCTATTTGTTGTTCATAGTATAACTGCTTTTATACAATTTAATACTTCCTCCTTATTCTGCAAGTTTTTTTTTAGCTTTTTTTTCTTACCTTTTCTACTTCCTCCTTATTCTCAACTTCTTTCGTTGTTCCATAAAAAATAAAATCTCAGTTCTCATTTAACACCACATGATATTGAACAAAAGTATAATAATAATTTGAGTGTTGATTTTTATTAGATATAGTATAATAAAAATGTTATACATAGAATAATATTCATATAATTCATTTCACCTATTATAATAAATTAGATATAACTCACATAATTTGATTATACACTATATAAAATTCTATATACCTCGTATGATTTTATTATACGTTGTATAATACATTATATTTTGTATATAGAAGATATTATCTTGTATGTGTGGATGATCACTATGGTTGGATTCTAAACTCATCAAACCTTCAAACATTTAGTCTAGCATAAACCTCTGTAACTCGAAGCAATCAAGAAGGAAAAATGGAAATAAATGGAGAGATGTGTAATTGCTAAAAAAAACCGAATTAGAAAAACCGAAATCAAACCAAACCGAACTTCAAAAAGTCGAACCGAACCGAACTAATTCGGTGCGGTGTTCGGTGTCCACTTTCAAAAAATCGAAACCGAACCGAACTTTGAAAAAACCAAACCGAAAATCCGAACACCCACCCCTAGAATACCGTATAATCATAAGTCTTGCAAACTAGCCGAGTCAATCTTGGAGATAATAGTACACCATACACTATACACACTAGGGTTTCCTTAACTCACTCAACTCTTAAAATGAATAATTTCTAAATCCGGTGTATCATATACACAGTCCTACTAATGTCCCCACGTACCTCCACCAAGGTACCTTTGCTCACATTCCCTTAACTCAAATTCTGAAACATTCTCCACAAATCAAATTTATTCGGACTTCATTATTGATTTACCACTTCGAACGTCCGAATTGTCGAACCAGAACACATCTAAGCATTCACGTGATTATCCCTTTCATTCAATCAACTCAACCGAGTAGCAACACCAGTAATAGCAAGAACTAGTCGAAACTAACACAACATGTAAAAATATTTCAACCCCAATCCAATACTAAATGTAACACCCGAAAACGCCATGAATACTAAGACTTCCCACTTGTCCAATACTAGAGTCATCCTTTCCAGTCAACCACCGGCCTCCACTGGCCCACTGTATAATCGAACATACCGATACAATACTGAACCCTTATGTCTATCCTACCATGAATGATCGTAACATAACTCTCAATTCAACTAGCCCTTGCTCCTACGATATTCTTATCATTCCTCTAAGCATAAAGACTCAGTGAACATACGCTTTAATGAAAGACCCGAATCACAACTGCCCAACATCTTAAGTATCCACTTGTCACAAGTATCCTTGCTTTCTGATCTAGAACTGACAACCATTTTTTTGAAAGAACATACAAGCCACTAGCATATAATCACGTCGAAGTCCAACTGTAATTCTCCCGACCGAATACGAAATCCACTCTCGTTTTGATTGCCATCTTATCCTGACAAACACGGCAGATACTAATTTTCCCCTTCCTAACGCGTCCATTCCATTAACACGAAAATTACTCATACCAAAATATTCTAAGAAATATTACTTCGCCACACGTGTTCCACAAAAGTCGTCCTTTGAGTCCTTACTTCCAATTTCTTTTCTTTATTACACGCGGTCACTAAACTTTTGCCAAATTCGATGATCCTTACCGAACTTAAACTCGTCCTCGCATATTGATATTTAATACTCAGCCACTGATGAATCATTGACCTGCCATATATACAACTGTGCCATGGACACCTTCACAAAGCCTTGTCGAAGCTGAAACTTTTACCAAAACCAATCATGTCATCGAACAAATCACTCTCGTTAGGCCAAAAATGCATTTTTTCTGTTACCGAGCAATCCAACACTAAAAACACGAAGATCATTTGACCCTCGGTACCATTTTTCCCATTTCTCAGGAAACCTCTACACGAACGAGTCTAACCATGATTTCCATAAAACTAAAACCTCAAACTATAGCTAGAAACTGAACTTGGTCATGCATCCAAATAAGGATGACACATTTCGTACCATACCACAACATGTCATAACAAAACCAGTTGTGTAAGAACTTAAGGACGAATTCTCACCTTCTGTGGGTGATTAAGATAATGATATTAAGATACTAATTGGAATCGACTAGAGACCAATTTGGACGAAGTAGCACGAAGGAAGGAAATAATTCAAAGTTTCCTAAATGTCCCATTGTTAAACCTCAGAAAATTTTCTGTTAATGCGTAGTGAATAGACCAACGAAGTGAACGAAGTATACGGTATTGCAATAAGTAAGGAATGACATTTGATGACCCTAATTGAGATTTCAAAGACGTTCGAGGTAAGAGAAGAAAGTTTGCCAAGAGGAGGCAAGACATACGATAGGTATCGGAAACGATTTACGAGTAGCAAGTTAATGGCGACTTAATGATGTTTTGAAGGAGAGTTATAACATCCTTTAGATTGTTAGTGAGGTGCTAAAAAAGTGTCAAGAAGTTTCCATAAGGATTTGAGATCGAACGAAACGACGGAAACCATTTTAGAGAAGTGGAGTTATACGACCACTTATACGGTCCGTATAACTTTATACGGACCGTTCAAGGGGTTCGTATAACTCCAAGCAGGGAGATGATTTTCTGGTTGGCGAACCATGGCCACTTATACGGACCGTATAAGTGTCTGTATAGTACCCGACGGGCTTATTTTTATTTTTTGTATAAATAGATGCCTTGGGTTCTTTTACTTCGTTTTTCATCTTCTACAAGTATTGAGAGCTCAAAACCCTTCTCTAAGAACATTCCACTCAAGTTCAAGAGAACACAAAGATCAAAAGACTAGAATCAAGTGTTTATGTGTTAGAAAGCTTCCAAGGGTTAGAGGACCACAAAAGATTCCATTGGAGGTGAACTAGGGATTTGGTTCAACTGAAGTATTTCCACTCAAGGTTCATTCCTACACCATCTAAGGTAAGATTTATGGTATTTTCATGTTATTTAAGGTATTGAGACATTGAAAGACTTGGATTGTAGAAGAATTTAGAAAATGGGTCTTGAATGTGAGAATAGTGATGTTTGTGAGTAGTAGCTTGGGTTGAGTAATGATTCTTGATATGTTATGATTATAATAATGTTATAAATGATATTGAGAACATGGGATAAACATTGTATATGAGCGAATATAATAGTGGGCTATGACCATGGATATGGATGATTGGAAGTGAATTGAGAAGTAAGGATAATGTAGGTGAATAAAGACTATTGTTATGATGTTGTGAATGTTATTATTGAAGTTTGGGAGTTGATATATGATATGGAGGAAGTCGTATAAATAAAGGAGATGCTTTCCAATTTTCTCTAGCTTTAGTCATGTATGCTAAGCTATTGATTTTCTAATGATAGTATAACTCTAATGTAGGTAGAAACGTGAGCATTGAAAGAGAACGTGCAAGTGATAGAATAGTTGACCAGAAAGCTATGTAAGGCTAACCCTTCTTTCATAAGGCATGGTTCCTTGGCCAAATAACTAATCTTCTATAAGCCTATGATGTCCTCCAAATGATGCTATCTTCAAAAGCTACTAAGCTTATGATTCTCGATATGTTCCGATTGTACTAAATTCCTTATATGATGAGTAATCCTCTAAGGATAGATGTAATGAACGACGATAGTAATGATGCTAAAGATGCTTATCAACTTTTATGTATATTTTTCTATGTATGACTATTATGAAACCCCGAGCTTATATGGCCGGGTAAAATATATATATATATATATATATATATATATATATATATATATATATATATTGCGTGTGCACCACTATAGTTAGGTACGGATAACCTTGAGCCTTGGTAGGGCCAGGTATGTATACTCACCGAGCCTTGCCATGGCCGGGTATGCGAAACACCGAACCTTCATGGTCGGGTATGTTATGTATATGATATGGATATGTATACGATATAAATATGAGTATAATTACGAATATGCTATGAATACGAAAATGGATACGAAATGTAAATGAGTACGAATATGAATACGGATACGGATGTATGTACACAATCACGCATTAGAAGTGGAAATTCCTTATGAAAAGCAAGTAAGTGTTTTTGACGATGATACTACTA
The DNA here is from genome assembly GCF_019175385.1 of Lycium barbarum. Classification (NCBI taxonomy): domain Eukaryota; kingdom Viridiplantae; phylum Streptophyta; class Magnoliopsida; order Solanales; family Solanaceae; genus Lycium; species Lycium barbarum. Next base: position 53,344,362 of record NC_083346.1, read on the forward strand.
TCTCCCATCCTATGCTATTTCTTATGTTGTCTATTATACTTTCATAATGATGTTGACCACGCTTTACATACTCAGTTCATTCTTCGTACTGACGTCCTTTTGTTTGTGGACGTTGCGTCATGCCCGCAGGTGGCCAGGGAGACAGGCTTGATCTATATCTTTATTACTCAGGGACTACATAGCGGAGCTCCATTTCATTCAGAGCTATAGCTTTTGGTATTTATTCTTTTGTGTACATATTTACAGGCATAGTGGGGTCCGTCCCTCCAATATGATATGACATACTCTCCTTATAGGTTCGTAGACATGTGTATATGGTTAGATGTATTTGGCCTTGCCGGCTAGTCTTGTGTATATCATTTTGTTAGCCTTATCAGCTTATCTACAAGCATATGGGCCTTGTTATTGATGGTGATATATATATATATGTATATATATATGTATGTATGTATCGTTGCCCAATGGGATTAGTATGAATAATGGATGGAAAGTATGAGTTTGCTATGTGGCTCACCTAGAAGTAAATGTGAAAGTATGATAAGAGGTGCACGGGTGGGTTAGCATCGGGTGCCCGTCGCGGCCCTCCGGTTAGGTCGTGACAAAAGTGGTATCAGAGCAGTTCTGTCCTACGGTATGTCTGCGAGCCGTGTCCAGTAGAGTCTTGGATATGGGTGTGTTGCGCGCCACATTTATAAACAAGAGGCTGCGGGCATTTTAGGAATGAATGACCTTCTTTCTTCATAAGATCGTGCGATAGAGCTATGACATAAGAACTTCTTTTTCTTTAACCGTGTGTTATGTATTTCAGAGATGCCTGTAAAGAGAAAGGCTACGGTAGCCCAAAAGGGCAAGACAGTGGCAGAAAAGAGGGCTGAAAGAGCACCGCTAATGGTTGTAGAGGAAAGTGAGTCCCAGAATGCGGCTCAATCTCAGTTCTCCCTTTCAGTGCCTATTTCTGAGGAGCGTGAGGGAGCCTCAACCCTAGTTCCAGCACCTCCGACTCCTCCACCGGGTGCTTTAGGCCAAGATGTAAAAGAGGCCATTCATTTGCTTACTCAATTGGTTGCTGCCCAGACTCAACGGCAAAGTATAGGGCAAGGTGATAGGGATGTTAGTGGAAGGGCTCGTGATTTTATTAGCTTGAACCCTCCAAAATTCTTTGGATCAAAGCCAGATGAGGACCCTCAGAATTTTATTGATGGAATGTTGTGGACGCTTCGGTTGATACATGCTTCGGACACCGAATCGGTGGAGTTAGCATCCTATAGATTGATGGATGTTGCGGTTCATTGGTACACGGTTTGGATGGCTTCACCAGGAGGCAATGCGCCTCCCCCGGTATGGCAACAATTTGTAGATGCTTTCCTCCGACATTACCTGCCTCTAGAAGTTCGGCGAGCTAGAGCCGACAAGTTCTTGAATTTGAGGCAAGGTAGCATGAGTGCTTTAGAGTATAGTCTCCGCTTCAATTCTTTGGCTAGGTATGCTTCGGCCATGGTAGCGGATATGGGTGACCAAGTGCACCGATTTGTGAAAGGCCTAGGGCCACATTTGATGGATAGGTGCTTGACTGCGTCCCTTCAGGACAACATGGATATTTCGCGCATTCAGGCCCATGCCCAGAATTTAGAAGAAAGCCAACAACAACAAAGGAGTGAGCGTGAGCATGATAGAGGGTATAACAAAAGGGCTAGATCTTCGGGTCCGACGAGTGAGTATAGAGGCGGGCACAGACAGCAGTTTTCGAGGCATTCAGGCCATTCTATGACTAGTGCGCCTCCACGATTTTCAGGCCAGATATTTGATAGGTCCACTCATTCCGTGCCGAGTCAGAGTTTTTTCGATTCGCAGTTCAGAGGTGATTCGGGTCAGGCGAGGCCAACCGTGCCCCGATTTTCCCAGTATGGGAAGTTACATTGGGGTCAGTGCCAATTGGGTTCAGAGGTTTGCTATTCATGTGGTCGGCCAGACCATATTATGTGTGATTTCCCCTCAGTTGGTGGTAGAGTTAGGTCCCAACCTTTAGGGTCGGTAGCCGGATCTTCGTTATCTATACGCCCTATGGGGCCAGGTTCACATGTGCCCGTCGGCCATGGTAGAGGTAGAGGGAGAGTCCTCAGTTCTAGCGGTCCTCAGCACCGTATTTATGCTTTGGCTGGGTGCCATGATCTTGAGTCTTCTCCTGATGTGGTCACAGGTATATTATCGGTATTTTCTCATGATGTATATGCTTTGATAGATCCGGGATCCACATTGTCATATGTTACTCCGTATATTGCGGGTCAGTTTAGAGTCAAACCGGAGTCGATCAAACCTTTTGAGGTGTCTACACCCGTTGCTGAATCGGTAATAGCTAGCCGAGTATATAGAAACTGCATAGTTGTGATTGTGACCGTCGTACTATGATTGACTTGCATGAGTTAAAAATGGTGGATTTTGATGTTATTATGGGCATGGATTGGTTGGCTTCCTGCTATGCCAATGTTGATTGTAGAATGAAAATGGTTCGCTTCTAATTTATGGGAGAACTAGTTTTAGAATGGAAAGGGACTACTGCATCACCAAAAGGTAGGTTTATTTCCAATTTTAAAGCAAGGAAAATGATCACAAAAGATTGCATTTATCATCTAGTGCGGGTTCAGGATGTAGAAGCTGAACCGCCAACTCTTCAGTCAGTTCCCGTAGTGAACGAGTTTCCGGATGTATTCCCGGAAGAGCTTCCAGGCCTCCCTCCTCAGTGGGGGATTGATTTTGCTATTGATGTGTTGCCAGACACCAAGCCTATATCTATTCCACCTTATAGAATGGCCCCTGCAGAATTGAAAGAGTTGAAGGAGCAATTGAAAAACGTGCTTGATAAAGGCTTTATTAGGCCTAGTTCATCCCCGTGGGAAGCACCCGTATTGTTTATCCGAAAAAAAGATGGCTCCTTGCGAATGTGCATTAACTATCGACAATAGAATAAGGTAACGATTAAGAATAAACATCCTCTTCCGAGGATTGATGACTTATTTGATTAATTACAAGGTGCCAAATGGTTTTCAAAGATAGATTTGAGGTCCGGGTATCATCAGGTGAGAGTTAGGGAGAAAGATATCCCTAAGACATCCTTCAGAACAAGATATGGGTATTTTGAGTTCCGGGTAATGTCATTTGGGCTAACTAATGCACCAGCAGTATTTATGGATTTGATGAACAATGTGTTCAAGCCCTTCCTAGATCTATTTGTGATTGTATTCATCAACGACATCTTGGTGTATTCTAGATCCGAGGCAGAACACGCGGTGCGTATTGTCCTTAGAGTGCTTCAAACTCGAGAGTTATTCGCCAAATTTTCTAAGTGTGAGTTCTAGTTGAACTCAGTGGCATTCTTGGGGCACATTGTTTGAGCCGATGGTATTCGGGGAGATAGCCAAAATATTAAGGCCGTGAAGACTTGGCCAAGGCCCACAACTCCTACGGAGGTTCGTAGTTTTCTGGGCTTAGCAGGTTATTACAGAAAGTTTGTAGAAGGCTTTTCTTCTATTTCTGCACCACTTACAAAGCTGACACAGAAATCGGCTATGTTTCGATGGACAGATGCTTGTGAACGTAATTTCCAAGAGCTAAAAGATAGATTGACTTCTGCCCCAGTCCTGACACTTCTAGAGGGATTGGAAGGTTATGTTGTTTATTACGATGCTTCAGGTGTTAGGCTAGGCTGTGTGTTGACGCAACATGGTAAGGTGATTGCGTAAGCATCAAGGAAATTACGGAAACATGAGAAGAATTATCAAACCCATGATCTTGATGTTATATCCCGTATTTTGTACGTTCGGATAATTCGAGATAATTGCGAGAAGTTAAGGGCAAGACTATCTTTCAAAATTATTTTAATGAACAAGTTGTTTACTAGTATGGAAATATTGAGAAAGGCTAAGGGTAAAAAGGGAAATTCGCAAGATGACTCATAGAAATATGGAGGAAGGCTAAGGGAAAATTTGGAATTTGGAAAAATAAAATTTTCATGAATTACAAAAGGAAAAAGAAAAAAAATGATGGGCTTGAAATAAAAGGCCATATGGCCGTCCAAGTAAGTTGGCCCAAAGCCCACATGGATGCTTAATGGTATAAATAAAAGATGACCCATGGATTATATTAGTCATCTTCTTTATTTCAAGAAACTTGAAGAAGTTTCAAGAAAAGAAAATATAGTAGTAGTATTCGGCCATGGTTCCAAAATTTAGCCACGAAGAATTGATCAAGAAAAAATATTTTCTTCTAGATTTTCTACCAATTGGAACGTCCTTAACAACATGGACGGGTTGTTGGAGCAAGCAAACCATTTATTTGTGCAAACATACACCGCTAGCCTAGTGAAGAAATAAGTGGAGAAAGGTATGTGTTCAATCTTCTTTTACATGTGTTATGGGTGATTGGTACATGTTGTAATGTGTAGAAAAGAATGAAAATCATGAATTTGGTGTGTAGGGGTATTGGCCGTGTATATGTATGTTGTGTAGGAAGGGTGAACTAATTTTTATTTAGTATTTGATTGTTGTAGTTGTGGATTCCATGATGAAAATGAAGGTTGGATAAATTGAAATGAAGTTGTAATCGTTGAGAAATTATTGGAGGAATTAATGTGATTCTAATATGGTTTCTTGTAATTATGAGAATAATGTTGTTAGTGTATAGTTCATGAATTTGGAAGGAAAGGAAATGTGTTGTTATTGTTCTTGTTGAATTTGGAAGGTTTCGGGTGAAGGGGCATGGTGATTGGATTGTTGTGAATATTATGTGAATTGTTTGAAGTATTCTTGAATCATGTTAGAATGATTTCGGATAAATACTTGAATGTGGGATCATTGGTGTTAACTTGACTATATGTGACTGAATTGGATAAAAATGAAAAGCCGATGAATTATGTGACGAAGGTTGTTAATATTAGAATATATTTTGGATTGATTGTTGGAGTTGTTAGTATGATTGTTGGTATTGTTGTTGATAATTTGGCCGAGTTGAATTCTCGGATTTGTTGTTGATAAATTGGCCGAGTTAGATTCTCGGGGATGGTCTATTTACAGGGGAAATGCTGTCGAAATTTCGACAAGATTATAAGCGAATTTGCTTGAAAGATTAAGACAAGTGTGTGACAATGTGTCTGATGATTATGTAAATCTCCTGGAATGTAGACTAACGAGCTTGGACGAATAAACGTAGCAAATAGGACGTGGAGCAGGTATGTAAGGCTTACCATTTCTTTCTTTTGGCATGATCTTTGTGAAACCAACATGACAAAGTGTATGTATGATTTCAAAGAAATTCCTATTCTTAGAGCCACTAGGATGGCTAATGTTCTTGATTTCCGAAAAACTATTTTGCTATGTCTTGATACAAGTGTGTGGTTCCAAAAGTTCTATGTTGATTTGATTCATAGTGATATTCGAAAGGTACTTGATATGATTATTGCTTTGGTTTTCCAAAAAATAGCTTCTGAAACGTTCATGGAAGGTTCTGTACTTCAAACGCTCATAACTTTCTTATACTAAATCGGATTGACCCGAAACTTGTTTCTGAGCCTTCAAGTGTCGGTAAGTATACGTGTCTATCGAGTCTTCCATAATATATTCGGAGGTTACCGACCTTACGTCCCTCCGATAGAGGCATAACATTCTTTGAGCTCTCCTGCATGCTGCTTACATGATATATGTATATGATATATGTATATGCTACATGAACATGATATATGTATATGTATATGGGGTAAGGGGAAAGGTGAGGCGCTATAGACGCATTTCCACCTGATCAGTTGGTATCGGAGCCGGTGGTGGGGCAAACCCAGTGGTGGGGCAAACCCAATGGTGGGGCAAACCCAGTGGCGGGGCAAACCTCAACAAGAACGCTGAGTCCCAAAGGGGGGTGAGTGTAAGGCTTGCCTTAGGCGAATCCCACATTGGTTTAGGCGAATCCCACATTGGTTTAGGCAAATCCCACATCGGTTAATATCGTCCCGGTCGCGGGATATATGTGGCTAAATGGATCGAAGTCGACGCCTCGGCAATATGATATGTTCTATTTTACATATATATGAAAAAGAAATGTTTTCAAAGAAAGTAAAATATGATATGTATATATATATATATGGATCGGGCTGCACGTTCCGCAGCACTAAGCATGCATGGTACCCGCCTAAAAGGCATTCAGATGTACAGGTTACTCTTTTACCCCATGATGTGCTCTATATCTCCATTCTGTTATTATTCATAATTACATCTCTTACTATGTTACTATTCATGCCTTACATACTCAGTATATTGCTCGTACTGACCCCCTTTCTTCGGGGGCTGCGTTTCATGCTGCGCAGGTACACCCAGATGAGTAGAAGACATTATAGAAAATGTTTCAGCGAAGTTGGCAAGCTCCATTTTCCCCTGGAGAGTTGCCGGGTCAGAGTATTATGCTATGATGTCTTGTTCGAAGTTAGAGACTTTGCAGACAGAGTCGTGGGTATAAAATGTCGGTATTGTAAGCGGCTCCACCAACCGATGTGTTATTGTGTTTCATGTTACAAGTTTCATGTGACGATAGAATTTATTTGAATTGAGTACGATGAAAAGAAAGATTTTGAAAGCCTTACTATGTATTTCATTATATTTGATTTAAGAGTTCAAGGAGACTATGTGTGTAATAAGAGTCAGCGGGTTCGCTCGGCTCCGAGTATGGGGTCGGGTGCCCATCACACCCTAGTAAGATCGGGGTGTGACACTTGAATTGGCTGCAGTGGTTCATGCACTAAACATGTGGAGACATTATTTGTATGGTGTCCATGTGAATATTTATACATATCATAAGAGCCTTCAGTATATCTTCAAGCAGAAAGAGTTGAATTTGCGGCAACGACGATGGTTGGAATTGCTAAAAGATTATGATGTCGATATCCTATATCACCCCGAAAAGGTGAATGTTGTGGCTGATGATCTTAGCCGTAGACCCATGGGAAGTTTGTGTGATGTACGACCAGAGAAAAGAGAAATGGCTCGTGAGCTCCAGCAGTTAGCAAGCCTAGGAGTTCGAGTAGTGGACTCAGGTAGTAGGGGGACTACCATTCAGATTTCAGCAGTCTCGTCGCTAGTAGTGGAAGTGAAAGAGCGATAATACGAATATCCCATGCTAATGCATTACAGAGATGCACTCCCTCAGAAGGAGAAGTCATCATTTGAGATTGCAGGAGACGAAGTTCTCCGATGCCGAGGCAGATTATGTGTCCCTGATGTGGCAGGACTACACCACCAAATATTGAGAGAAGCCCATTGCTCCCGTTATTCTGTCCACCCCGAAGTAACGAAAATGTATTATGATCTTAAGTATATATATTAGTGGAATGAGATGAAGAAAGATATAGCGGAATTCGTAGCTCAATGTCCCAACTGTCAACAAGTGAAAATCGAGCACCAAAAGCCGGGCGGATTGTTGCAAGCTATAGAAATTCCAACTTGGAAGTGGAAAGTAATTAACATGGACTTCATTATAGGCTTGCCCCTTTCTCGACATAAGTATGACTCTATATGGGTGATTGTGGATAGACTCACGAATTTAGCTCATTTCTTACCAGTCAGAACTACATATGTGGCAGAAGATCATGCAAAGCTTTATGTTAAAGAGATAGTGCGACTCTATGGTGTTCTAGTATCTATTATCTCTGATAGAGGAACTCAGTTTACAGGTAATTTTTGGAAGTCCTTCCAAGAGGGTTTGGGGACTCATGTGAGCCTTAACATGACATTTCATCCGCAGACTGATGGACAAGCTGAAAGTACCATTCAGACTTTTGAGGATATGCTACGGGCATGTATGTTGGATTTCGAAAGAAATTGGATGACCACTTACCCCTTATTGAGTTTGATTATAACAATAGTTATCATTCTAGCATCCAAATGGCACCGTATGAGGCTTCATATGGGCGAAAGTGTAGATCCCCAATTGGGTGGTTTGAAGAAGGAGAGACTAAATTAATAGGGCCAGACTTGGTCCAGCAAGCCATAGAGAAAGTTAAGCTTATACAAGGTCGGTTATTGACAACCCAAAGTAGTCAAAAGTCCTATGCGGATATTCGTCGAAGGGACTTAGAGTTCCAAGTTAAAGATTGGGTATTCTTAAAAGTGTCACCAATGAAAGGTGTTATGAGATTTTGCAAAAAGGGGAAGCTTAGTCCCCGGTACATTGGGCCTTATGAGATCGTGCGCAAGGTAGGCAAAGTGGCGTACAAGTTAGATCTACCTTCTGATTTGGAGTCAGTTCACCCAGTTTTCCATTTTTTGATGCTTCGAAAATGTGTCGGAGATCCTACTAGGATCGTGCCAGTAAATGATGTTCAGGTGACAGAAAAGTTGACTTATAAAGAGGCTTAGAAACAAAGAAGTGGTCTTAGTTAAGGTTTTGTGGAGAAACAATAATCGAGAGGAAATGACATGGGAAGTCGAAGGAAATATGAAATCCAAGTACCCGTACTTATTTCATCCCCTAAAAGAGATCCAAGATGAGACATCAAGATCATAAGGCATGTATGCTTCCTTTTTTTTTATGCATTTGGGTCGTGTGCGGCCAAACTTTATTGCTATTATGTTGTGGCCCTGTGAGGCATTATTATTATGGGCTGTTGTGACAGGATGGTAGTGCCATATTACAGGGGAAACTCTTGCGAAATTTTTATAGAATCCCCGAGGACTTAACATTCGAGGACGAATGTTCTTATGGGGGGAAGAATGTTACACCTCGAAAAATTTTCTGTTAATGCGCAGTGAATACACCAACGAAGAGCACGAAGTATACGGTATTGCAATAAGTAAGGAATGACATTTGATGACCCAAATTGAGATTTCAAAGACGTTCGAGGTAAGAGAAGAAAGTTTGTCAAGAGGAGGCAAGGCATACGATAGGTATCAGAAAGGATTTACGAGTAGCAAGTTAATGGCAACTTAACGATGCTTTGAAGGAGAGTTATAACTTCCCTTATATTGTTACTGATGTGCTAAACAAGTGTCAAGAAGGTTCCATAAGGATTGGAGATCGAACAAACGACGGAAACCATTTCAGAGAAGTGGAGTTATACAACCACTTATACGGTCCGTATAAGGGGTCCGTATAACTCCCAGCAGGGAGATGATTTTCTGGTTGGTGAACCACGACCACTTATACGGACCGTATAATACTATACAGACCGTATAAGTATCTGTATAGTACCCGATGGGCTGATTTTTAGTTTTTGTATTAATAGATGCCTTGGGCTCTTTTACTTCATTTTTCATATTCTACAAGTATTGAGATCTCAAAACCCTTCTCTAAGCACATTCCACTAAAGTTCAAGAGAACATAAAGATCAAAAGACTAGAATCAAGTGTTTATGTGTTAAAAAGCTTCCAAGGGTTAAAGGACCACAAAAGATTCCATTGGAGGTGAACTAGGGTTTTGGTTCAAGTGAAGTATTTCCACTCAAGGTTCATTACTACACCATCTAAGGTAAGTTTTATGGTATTTCCATGTTGTTTAAGGTATTGAGACATTGAAAGACTTAGATTGTACAAGAATATACAAAATGGGTCTTGAATATGAGAATAGTGATGTTTGTGAGTAGTAGCTTGGGTTGAGTAATGATTCTTGATATATTATGATTATAATCATGTTATACATGATATTGAGAACATGGGATAAACATTGTATATGAGCGAATGTAATAGTGTGCTATGACCATGGATATAGATAATTGGAAGTGAATTAAGAAGTAAGGATAATGTAGGTGAATAAAGACTATTGTTATGATGTTGTGAATGTTATTATTGATGTTTGGGCGTTGATATATGATATGGAGGAAGTCGTATATATAAAGGAGATGGTGTCCAATTTTCTCTAGCTTTAGTCATGTATGCTTAGCTATCGATTTTCTAATGATAGTATAACGCTAATGAAGGTAGAAACGTGAGCATTGAAGGAGAACGTGCAAGTGATAGAATAGTTGAACGGAAAGGTATGTGAGGCTAACCCTTCTTTCATAAGGCATGGTTCCTTGGCCAAATATCTAATCTTCTATAAGCCTATGTTGTCCTCCAAATGATGCTATCTTCAAAAGCTACTAAGCTCGTGATTCTCTATATGTTACGATTGTACTAAATTCCTTATATGATGAGTAATCCTCTAAGGATAGATGTAATGAACGACGATAGTAATGATGCTAAAGATGCTTATGAGCTTTTATGTATATGTGTCTATGTATGACTATTATGAAACCCTGAGCTTATATGGCCGGGTAGAATATATATATATATATATATATATTGCGCGCGCACCACTGCAGTTGGGTACGGATAACCCTGAGCCTTGGTAGGGCCAGGTATGTATACTCACCGAGCCTTGCCATGGCCGGGTGTGCGAAACACCGAACCTTCATGGTCGGGTATGATATGTACATGATATGGATATTTATACGATATAAATATGAGTATAATTACGAATATGCTATGAATATGAAAATGGATACGAAATGTAAATGTGTACGGATATGAATACGGATACAGATACGGATATGGATGTATGTACACTGTTACACCTGGGAAAAATTTTCGTTAACGTACAGTGAATAGGCTAGCGAAGGGCACGACGTATACGACGTCGTGATAAGAAGGAATAGCATTTGATGATCCTAATCGAGATTCAAAGACATTTGACGTAAGGGAAGAAGGTTGTCAAGGCAAGCAAGGGATATGTTGCGTGTCGGGTAAGAATTATGAGTGACGAGTTAATGATGGTGTAATGATGTCTTGGAGAAGAGTGATAATTTCCCTTAGATTGATATTGAGATTTTAAACAAGTGTCAAGAAGGTTCCATAAGGATTGGAGATCGGACGAGTCGACGAGAACGAGTTTCGGAGAACTGGGCATTATACGGCCAAACATACCGGCCATATAAAACATACGGACCGTATGTCCAGCCGTATGTCCTGCCCAGAATGAGGGTCCTCACTGGACCAGATCTACGGCCAGACATACGGTCAGTATAAATTATACGGACCGTATGTTGGTCCGTAGATTCTGGTCGGGACAGATTTTAAGTGTTGATATAAGGACCCTTTCTCATTTATTTCATTTCATTTTCACTTCTTCACACTTCAAGAACACTCTAGAACTCTCTCCATTATTCATCCACAAGAAACCAAGAGAATTCTATGATCAAATTAATCAAACCCACAAAACCAAGTGTTAGAAACATATCAAAGTTCATCTCAGCCAAGAAATCCCAGGGGAAGTGGACTAGGGTTTTTGTGCAAGAAGAGAATTCCCACTCAAAGCTTATTCTTCCATTATCTAAGGTGAGTTTTATGATCATTCCTTGTTGTTTAAGGTGTTAAAAGTTAAAAACACTTGGATTGTAGAAAGATATAGGAAATGGGTCATGAATGTGTGAATAGTGTAATTGTTGAGTAGTAGTTTGGGGTGAATTATGAATATTGGTATGTTGTGATTGTAAGTATGTTGTGAACGACATTTAGAACATGGAATAAGTATTATATGTGAGAAAATGCAATAATGAACTATGACCATGATTATGGAGAAATTGGAGTGAAATTGTGAAATGTGGATAATATAGATGGATGATGATTGTTGCTTGTGATATTGTGAATGTTGTTATCAATGTTTGGGAGTTGATATAGAATATTGGGAAAGTTGTAACGAAAAATGAAATGCTACCCAATTTTCTTTAGCTTTATTAAGCACGTTTAAGTAATCGATTAACTAATGTTAACGCGAATTCTCTTGAAGGTAGAAACGTGGGCATCGAAGGAGAACAAGCAAACGATAGATTAGTTAAATGAAAAAGGTATGTAAGCCTAGTCCTTTATTTCTATGGCATGAATCCCATGGCATGATTTTTCCTTCTTCTCCATGAATTTTCTACATCCCGGAAAGCTAAGAGTCCATGTTCATGAATAGCCATATGAGATAAGAGTTACATTATGAGCCTAATAATGATGATGACGAGCATAAGCCTAAAGATTCTAGAGTTCATGATATGATGTTCCTATAAAGTTAATGATGTCGTTTATTGTATACACTCACCTTATATACTATTTCCTTCAAGGTGAGGCAGAATACTTATAAATGTTCCATAATGGAATCGGGGGTTCATGACCTTATTTCACCTCGACAAAGTATAGCTATCTTTGAGTTATTATGCATGCATTATGATGAGTACATGTTGATGATATTACACCGCGCCTATATGGCCAGGTAGCACCGCTAAGGCGGGCGGCTTATAGATGATTACACCGTGTCTATATGGCACGGGCAGCACCACTAGTGGGTGGCATGAGATGGTACCCCGGACGTGGGAGGCCTGGACGCAGGCTACTGATTATCACACCGTACCGATATGAACGGGCAGCTTATACGTTTATGCATACATGATATGATGATGATTATGAAGTAAGCCAGCATGCATTATTTCTTTTATAATTAACAGTCAGTTACAGGTTATTCCTTATTTGATGCTTCCTTTATCTCATTGACGTACTATAATTACTTATGCCTCTCATACTCAGTACAATGTTTGTACTGACGTCCATTTTCTTTGGACGCTGTGTTCATGCCCAAAGGTAGACAGGGAGGTGATCTTGATCCAGACTCGTAGGAGGTATTAGCTGAGTTGAGAGCACTCCATTGTTCCGGAGGTGCCTTTGATCATTATTTTGTGTATATACGTATATTTTGGGCACGACGGGGTCCTGTCCCGTCTCTATGTTTAGTACTCTAGTAGAGGCTCGTAGATACAGAAGTGTGTGTTATATAGTCTCACGATGTTACTACTGTATATATATTATCATTTTGATAGCCGAAAGGCTTATGTATATAAAAGTATTTATGTTCTCAAATGAAAAATGATCTTTCTAAGATTTGAGTATGAATTTGATAAAAGAATGCTTAATGAGTAATAGAATGAGTGGTGGTCGGTGGTTAGCCCCGGGTACCCGTCACGGCCCCTAGTCGGGTCGTGACAAAAGTGGTATCAGAGCAGTTCATTCCTAGGAAGTATCTATGAGCTGTGTCTAATAGAGTCTTGTTTATGGTGTGTTGCGTGCCACACTAATAAACAAGAGCCTGCGGGGCATTTAGGAAAATGACCATCTTTCATCTTAAGAGATCGTGCGATAGAGCTGTATTATATGATTTTCTCCTCCCTAATAATGTGCTATGATTTCAGAAATGCCACCAAAGGGAAAAGCTACAGCCACCCAGAAGGTCAAGACTACGATGAAAAGGCGGGTAGAAAGAGAGCCGCCAATGAATGTAGGAAAAGGCGAATCACATAATGAGGCCCCATCTAATACTTTCTCCACCCCGCATAATGTAGAAGAACAAGGAGGAGCTTCAGCTCCAGTTCCTCCACCGGTCGCTTCGGGTCAACAAGTGACCGAGGCTATTCATCTATTGACACAGTTAGTTGCCACCCAGGCACAACGGAAGAATGTGAGTTCAAGTGATCGGGCAGCTAGTACCAGAGCCCGTGACTTTATGAGTTTGAATCGGCCAGAGTTCTTCGGGTCAAAGCCGGATGAAGACCCGCAAGGTTTGATTGATGAGATGCTGAGAACATTGAGGATTATTCATGCCTCCGAAACTGAATCTGTGGAGTTGACATCTTATAGACTCCGAGATGTGGTGGTATTGTTGAACAATAATTGGCTAGCATCAAGAAAAGAAAATGCGCCTCCTCCCGTGTGGCAAGAATTTGTAGATGCTTTCATCCGCCACTATTTGCCACCCGAGGTTCACTGAGCTAGACCGGATAGGTTCTTAAATCTAAAACAAGGAAATATGACTACCCGGGAATATAACCTTCAATTTAATTCATTGGCTAGATATGCCCCGACTATGGTGGCCGATATAGGAGATAAGGTACATAGGTTTGTGAGTGGCTTAGGGCCACATTTGTTCAAGGATTGTTTGACGGCTTCGTTGCAAGATGGGATGGATATTTCCTGAATACAAGCCCATACCCAGAATTTAGAAGGATAACAGCATCCGCAGAGGGGTGATCGTGATATCGATAGAAGGCGAAGTAAGAGGGCCAGATCTATGGGGGCAGGAAGTGATTATAGAGGGGGATCAAGGCAGACACATTCTAGACACTCAGGCTAATCGGTGACTAGTGTATCTTCTCGATTTACGGGTAGGAGATTTGATCACTCCTTTTGTTCAGGACAGGGTCAAAGTTCGAGGGCCTCAGATTCTCAGTTTGGGGGAGATTATAGCCAGAGGAGACCCCCAGTACCGTGTTGCAGCCAGTACGGTAGATTACATTCTGGACGGTGTCGCCAAGGTTCAGATGCTTGCTATGCCTGCGACCAGGTTTGGCACATGATGCGAGATTTCCCGTCGATGAGTGGTAGAGTTAGGGTTCAGCCCACAGGATCAGTGGTTGGTTCATCTTCAGTGCGCCTGGTAGGGCAGATTCCCCAGATTTCTGCAGGTCAAGGTAGAGGCAGAGGGGGAGCATTTACTTTAGGTGCTACTCATCCCCGTGTGTATGCTTTAGCCGGACGACAGGATCTTGAGTCCTCCCCGGATGTGGTTGCAGGTACATTATCCATATTTTCCCATGAAGTATATGCATTGATAGATCCAGGTTCTACTCTATCTTATATTACCCCGTATGTTGCTGGTCGTATTAGGGTGAAACCCGAGCCAATAAAACCTTTTGAGGTATCTACTCCTGTTGGTGATCCCGTGATAGCTAAACAGGTGTATAAAAATTGTGGGCTTGTGATATGCAATTGCTAGACCAAAGCTGATTTAATTGAGCTAGAAATGTTAGATTTTGATGTGATTATGGGTATGGATTGGTTGGCTTCGTGTTATGCTAGTGTTGATTGCCGAATGAAAATAGTTCGATTTCAATTTCCGGGAGAGCCCGTGCTTGAATGGAAAGGTAATACAGCATCTCCAAATGGTAGGTTTATTTCCTACCTTAAGGCAAGGAAAATGATAGCTAAGGGCTATATTTATCACTT
Source organism: Lycium barbarum (assembly GCF_019175385.1). NCBI lineage: Eukaryota > Viridiplantae > Streptophyta > Magnoliopsida > Solanales > Solanaceae > Lycium > Lycium barbarum. The sequence goes on from NC_083346.1 coordinate 53,359,403, forward strand.
AGTTCAAGTTCATGATACCGAAGCAAAGTCACCAAATTTCCAATCCGTTCCGGTAGCGAATGAATTTCCGGATGTATTTCCAGATGAACTTCCAGGCCTTCCTCCAGAAAGAGAGATTGATTTCGCCATTGATGTGTTACCGGACACCAAGCCTATTTCTATTCCTCCGTATCGAATGGCTCCGACAGAATTGAAAGAGCTAAAGGCACAGTTGAAAGATTTGCTTGAAAAGGGGTTTATTAAACCCAGTTCATCACCGTGGGGAGCACCAGTCTTGTTCATGAGAAAGAAAGATGGTTCCCTACGAATGTGCATCGATTATAGGCAGTTGAATAAGGTGACGATAAAGAACAAATATCCTCTCCCAAGGATTGATGATTTATTTGATCAACTACAGGGTGCCAAGTGGTTTTCGAAAATAGACTTGAGGTCAGGGTATCACCAAGTGAGAGTTAAAGAAGAAGATATTCTCAAAACAGCTTTCAGAACGAGATATGGCCATTATGAACTTCGGGTGATGTTGTTTGGGTTGACTAATGCTCCGACAGTGTTCATGAATTTGATGAATAATGTATTCAGGCCCCCCTTGGATATATTCATGATAGTATTCATTGATGATATTCTGGTATACTCTCGCACAGAATCAGAACGTGCAGATCATTTACGTATTGTTCTTTGAATTCTTTGGACTCGAGAATTGTATGCAAAATTTTCAAAGTGCGAGTTTTGGCTGAATTCTGTGACATTTCTGGGCCATGTTATTTCAGATGATGGTATTCGAGTTGATACTCAGAAAATTGAGGTTGTGAAGACTTGGCCAAGGCCTACGATGCCTACAGAAGTCCATAGTTTTCTAGGATTGGCAGGGTACTATAGAAGATCCGTAGAGGGATTTTCCTCTATTTCATCCCCATTGACGAAGCTAACCCAGAAGTCAGTTAAATTTCAGTGGAATGATGCTTGTGAACGCAACTTCCAAGAGTTGAAGGACAGATTAACCTCAGCTCCAGTCTTAACACTTCCAGAAGGGCCAGATGGTTATGTCGTATATTGTGATGCTTTCGGTGTTGGGTTAGGATGTGTGTTAATGCAGCACGGTAGAGTCATTGTTTATGCTTCGAGACAACTGCGGAAACATGAAAAGAACTACCCAACCCATGATCTCGAATTGGCTGCAGTTATTCATGCATTAAAAATGTGGAGACATTACTTGTATGGAGTGCATGTTGATATTTATACAGATCACAAGAGTCTTCAATACATTTTCAAGCAGAAGGAGTTAAATTTCCGGCAGAGACGGTGGTTAGAGTTATTGAAGGATTATAATGTGAGCATTTTGTACCACCCCGGAAAGGAAAATGTAGTAGCTAATGCGCTTAGCCGCCGATCAATGGGTATCCTATGTGAAGTTCCTCCGAAAATGAAAGAATTGATTCATGACCTCAACCAACTAGCTAATCTTGGAGTACGTGTAATTGATTCGGGTAGTGCAGGAATTAGTATAAATGATCCCATAGTTTCGTCCCTGAATATGGAAGTGAAAGAGTGACAATATGAAGATCCTCAGTTGAGCCATTATAGAGACGTATTTCATGAAAAAGAGAAGTCTCCATTTGAAATTTCCATTGATGGAATTCTTAGATACCAAGGCAGGCTATGCATTCCGAATGTTGCAGAATTGCGCCGCTGGATTCTAGAAGAAGCCCATTATTCTCGGTATTCTATTCACCCAGGTGCAACAAAGATGTATCATGATCTCAAGTTGATATATTGGTGGGACAGCATGCAGAAAGACATAGCAGAATTTGTAGCTTAGTGTCCAAATTGCCAGCAAGTGAAAATCGAACATCAAAAGTCAAGTGGATTATTGCAAGAAATGGAAATCCCTACTTGGATGTGGGAAGTGATCAACATGGATTTTATCGTGGGATTACCTCGTTCCTGAGGCAAGTATGATTCCATATGGGTGATCATGGACAGACTCACGAAAGCAGCCCATTTTCTTCTAGTCAGAACCACATACTCAGCAGAAGATTATGCGAGGTTGTATCTCAAAGAAATTGTGCGACTCCATGGCATTCCAATATCCATTATCACAGATAGAGGAGCGCAATTTATAGCCAAGTTCTGGAAATCTTTCCGAGAAGGTCTAGGTACCCAAGTAAAGCTCAGCACGACATTTCATCCACAGACCGATGGACAAGCCGAACGTACCATTCAGACCTTGGAGGATATGCTAAGAGCATGTGTTCTAGATTTCTATGGTAGTTGGGATGATCACTTACCTCTAATTGAGTTTGCATACAACAATAGCTACCATTCCAGTATCCAAATGGCTTAGTATGAAGCTTTATATGAAAGGAAGTGCAGATCCCAAATTGGATGGTTTGAAATAGGAGAAGTACAGCTAATAGGCCCTGAATTGATTCAGCAAGCGGTAGAAAAAGTCAAGGTGATCCGAGATCGATTGTTGACAGCCCAAAGTCGCCAAAAATCTTATGCGAACAACCGCCGACGAGATTTAGAATTTCAAATTGATGACTGGGTATTTTTGAAGGTGTCGCCAATGAAAGGGGTGATGAGATTTGGCAAGAAAGGGAAGTTAAGTCCTCGATACATTGGACCCTATAAAATTATCCGCATGGTGGGTCATGTAGCTTATGGATTGGACTTGCCTTCAGAGCTTGAATCAGTCCATACAGTTTTTCATGTCTCAATGATCCGCAAGTGTGTTGAAGATCCTACGAGGATTGTCCCAATAGATGATGTTCAAGTGACAGAAAAGCTAGCATATGAAGAAGTGCCCATTACTATATTAGACAGGCAAGTGCGGAGACTTCGAAATAAGGAAGTAGCTTCAGTTAAATTCTTGTGGCAGAACGAAAACCGAGAGGAAATGACTTGGGAAGCAGAAGAGAGTATAAAATCCAAATACCCGCATCTATTTCATCCCCCAGGAGAGATCAAAGATGAGACATTAACATTATGAGGTATTTTATTACACCTTGAAAATTTTCCGTTAATGGACAGTGAATTGACTAACGAAGGGAACGACGTATATGATGTTTTGATAAGTAATAAACAGCATTTGATGACTCTAATCAAGGTTCAAAGACATTTGAGGTGAGGGAAGGAAGGTTGTCAAGGAAAGTAAGAGGTAAGTTGAGTATCGGATAAGAATTTCGAGTGACAAGTTAAGGATGGCATAATGATGTCTTGGAGAAGAGTGATAACGTCCCTTAGATTGGTATTAAAGTGTTAAACAAGTGTTAAGAAGGTTCTATAAGGATTGGAGATCAAACGAAACTACGAGAACAACTTCGGAAAAACTGGGAGTTACACGACCACATTATACGGCCCGTGAATGTTATACGGACCGTATAATGGTCCGTATAACCCAACAGCAACGAATTGTTCCAAGGTGGTGAACCACGACCACTTGTACGGACCGTGAAATGTTCCACGGAACGTACAAGTGTCCGTGGAAGTCCCGACGGGCTGAGTTATTCTAAGTATTTAAATGTGATCCCACTTCATTATATTCATTCTCCTCACTTCTCCACTTCTCTCCAAGCTTCTAGAGGGTTCCATTCACACTTTATATACAAGAATACAAAGGAAAGTGAAGATCAATATCAAGAATTCAAGTGAATCAAGTGCAAGAAGCTCACTAGGGTTCCTCCAAGCCAAAAATTCTCTTGGGAGTGAAGCTAGGGTTTTCTCCAAGTGAAGTATTACCAACCAAAACCCGTTCCTACGCATTCAAAGGTGAGTTTCATGATTATTCCATGTTGTTTAAGGTGTTTAAAGTTAAAAACACATGGATTGTAGAAAAATATAGGAAATGGGTCATGAATGTGTGAATAGTGACATTGTTGGGTAAAAGTTTGGATTGAATTATGAATATTGGTATGTTGTGGTTGTAAGTATGTTGTGAATGACATTTATACCATGGAATAAGTATTATATATGAGAAAATGCGATAGTGAACTATAACCACAATTATGGAGAAATTGAAGAGGAATTGTGAAATGCGGATAATGTAGATGAATGATGATTGTTGTCTATTATATTGTGAATGTTGTTATGAACGTTTGGGAGTTGATATAGAATATAGGGAAAGTAGTATAAACAAAGGAAATTCTGCCCAATTTTCTTTAGCTTTAGTAAGCTCGTTTAAGTAATCGTTTAACTAATGTTAATGCGAACTCCCGTGAAGGTAAGGACGCGAGCATTGAAGGAGAACGGTCAAGCGGTAGAATAGCTAAAGGAAAAGGTATGTAAGGTTAACCCTTTCCTTCTAAGGCATTAAACTTCCTAATTTTCCATGATCATCCTATACGATGGAGACTATGAGTCCATGAATATACAAAGCTACATACGCATTTGATTAAGAAAGGAAATACGATACGAGATATGATATTCCCTCCTTCTTCATGATTTTTCCTACGTATCGAAAACTATGAGTCTATGATCGTAAAGAACTTCATACAAGATAAAGAAAAGAGACACGTTATGAGCATGACAATATTGATGATGAATCTAAGTCTAGGAGTCCTAAAGCTCATGAATGACATTCCTACGAAGATGGTAATCCTTATACGATTCCTATGATATTATTTCCCCTACATTTCTATGAATTTCTTATATTCCGGAGCTAAGAATCTATGATCATGAATAGCCACGTGAGATAAAGCTAAGAGGCATGTTATGAGCAAGATAATGAAGATGATAAGCTTAAGTCTAAAGATTCTAGAGTTCATGGTATAATGTTTCTACCATGAACTAGAGATTATAATGTCTATCATACGATATTCAAACGAAGTTCATGCTACGAATATGATGTGATTTTCATAGATTGTCTTTAAATTCAAATGTATGTTTTAATGAAAGATTACGATAAGCTTATAAGATGTATATTGTCACGACCCAGCCCCGTGGGCCGCGACTGGCGCCCTACTTGGGCACCCAGACCTGGTTACATATTCCAGTTACATACAAACGATTAGCCAAAGCCAGTAAGGCTACATAAACAGACTTGGACCATTTCCAGGAAAATTTTGGCAGAGTTTCCTCTGTTTTACGGACTACCCAGTATATCCTGCACGCAGAAAATACCAACAAAAGCCACTCAGGGCTAACAGGACAATATATATATACATATATCAAACGCGGACTGGCCGCCTCGGCGTATAGAATCGCCTAATCAAAACATGCGGACTGGCCGCCTCAGTATATGAGAATCGCACAACGACATGTTCACATAACCATACCTAAGGACCATAACCCACAACCCTGTCCACAGACCTCTAACAGACCGACAGAATCATATGGCGGGACAGGGCCCCGCCGTACCCAAACAGCCAAATATACAAAATATATACAGCAACAGATGTCTATACCAGAAGTGGACTCCGGATCAAGTAGGAGTACTCCGAGATAGCAGAAAAGTGGAGCCTACAATGGGGGATCACCAATGTCTGTACCTGCGGGCATAAAACGCAGCCCCCCGCAGAAAAGGGGGCCAGTACGAAATATGTACTGAGTATGTAAAGCACGGAGTACAGAAATATGGATCAAAACTGATAGCAAACCAGACAGTAAAGTGGAGTATAAACCGGTACATCAAAATCAGTGTCAAAATCACATACATATACGTAATGCAAATGAAATCATGCAAACGTTACAGAACGTGGTCGCCACTCCGACGCAGGCGCCACACACAGCATAACACCAGAAGGTTTCAAATCTCCGTACATCCCCGAACACAAATATAATCATAGGTGAGCGTATTGCATCACGAGCCATATCACAGCATAACTCCAAACGGTCCTGGCCCTATGGCGAAGCCTCGGGAACCGTAGCACAGCATACGACCGAATTATCACAAAGCGCACGAATCAAAACCGGCCCGGGAACCGGTGAACGAAGTCATAACAAGGCACGAGCGGAGTCGTGAGCGGACAATGCAAATCATATTTCAAAATAGTCTTTCAAAACATGATAGTCTCATAAATTATTTCATAATACAAAATAATCGCATACTTAGTCAATATAAAGTTCCATTTCACGAAACATTTCCAAGGTAGTACGTATAGCTCAAAACGTAACTTAGCATATCGTAACATTCAAAATACATCCCGTAGGAGGAAGTTCCAAAATCGAAAGTGCTACTCCAAACGTTATTCAAAAAGACAGCCCAATGAGACACATAGGGCGTCTCGGGGTTAGCGGGCCCACCTCGAGTCAAGTGAGGTGACGAACATATTTTTACGAACATTTATATGCCAGGGGTCATACATAATCATTACTAGGTTACCCGACCACATTTCGATAGGTTGGAGGCGAATGGTGGCATTCTAGCCAAAATAGAGCCCTTAGGCTTCAATTGAATTGAATGAATAGTAACTTTTCTGTGGATCGGGTTTCGAGGAACAAAAATGATCCGGAGGGTCTCATATTCGACTAACATACTAGGATATGCCAAATGAAGGAGTGGGAAGCTTTACATACCTCACAGACGTCGTAAGCCCTTCCAAAAGTCCAGTCCCGTTTCGTCAAAAATCTGCAAATGGTCAAAGTTACCAATTGAGATTCTTAGGCTTAAAATTTCCATTAACTTGATTTTTGTCTACCGAAATTTCGGCAGCATTTCCCCTATAAATCTAACACCCCCGAGACTTAGCTCGGCTCAAAATACACCAACTACAACAACCCAAACGTCACAGCAACGCAACTACAATTTAAAGCATTCTAGTTTCAAGATTCTACCTTAATACACAAGTCGACAATTTTCATTCAAATTTCACAATTTCTAAACTTATGTCTACATTATGGTATTCATTCACTCACTTAAAATTATTCAATCACATTCCAACTACAATCCAAGCCATACACCAAAAATTGCTCCAAGACCCACAACTTCCCCATAACCATCGAAACTCACAACAAGCGTTCTAACTTGTGTCATTTCATTCCGAATTCATTAATATCAACCATAAATCATATTTAAAGCCTTTAGCATCAAAGATATACAATGATATACACAGTTATACCGAAGGTATACACTTTCCGATAACGTCCAAAACCATTTCCCAACGCCACTTTAGTTCATCAATCGATTATTTATGACATAAAAGTCACGACGACGCATTAAGCAGACTAAGCAAGATCAATTCACATTTATTTCCTCTTCTTAAGGGCACACGGCCACCACACCAATCACACACACACACACGGCTTCATACACACCATCAAACAACGGAATTCTCGTCTATTACCAATCCTTAACACATTTATGTCAATTCCATAACATTAAAAGGGCCAAATTCTTACCTTTCCTTGAAATTTCAATTCGCCGCACACGTCGCTCTTTCGCCAAACCAATTATATCAAGTTGGAGAGCGTCTCGAACTTACTACGAATATGAGAGAAACAAGATTTTTAGATTAAACACAAGGCAAGAAAAAAAATTTGAAGGAGGGGAAAGGGGTTCGGCCGAGAGGGAGTATTATGATTTCTTGGAAATTTTGATCTTGTTTTCTAGAAAATCCCAAGCATTTGCATCATATATATCCACTTAATAGTCATGTGCATAGCACATGACATAAACTAATGGATTTGGGCTTTGCCATGGCCGGCCCTCACTTGATTTTTGGGCCTTGTTTTTGCATTGAATTATCTTGGGCCCAATTCTTAAAATGCCCCGTTTTGAAATTCCCGAAACTAATTTACGGAGTTCCAAATTTATCCTTGGCCCTTCCCGAGGTTTTAGCATTTAAAGATTCCACAACCAACATAGCCATATTCACAAAAATTAAATTAGGTCCTTCTAACACCCGAGTCATAATTATTTCACGATTTTTAATTATACGAAAACGCGGGATATAACATTCTCCCCCCCTTAAGAACATTCGTCCCCGAATGTTAAACAATTCTTACGAAGGCTCACAAACATAACGGGAAAACCATCTTTATATAGCACAAATGGTCCATCCGTTCATTAATATAACAAATTCAAAAGTTTACATTACAAGAGGCGTAGGGAATAAATGGGGGTATTTCTTCTTCATCTCATCCTCCGCCTCCCAAGTCATCTCCTCCCGATTATTGTTGCGCCACAGGACTTTGACAGAAGGCACCTCCTTAGTGCGCAACCTCCTCACCTGACGATCCAGGATAGATACAGGCTGCTCGTCATAAGACAATTGCTCTGTCACCTGAAGATCATCTACTGGGAATATCCTGGAAGGATCACCAATACATTTCCGCAGCATAGACACATGAAATACCGGGTGTACGGCCTCCAAGTCGGATGGTAAGTCTAGCTCATAGGCGACCTCGCCTATCTTTCGAACAATCTGATACGGCCCAATGTACCGGGGGCTCAACTTACCCTTCCTACCGAACCTCATAACACCCTTCATGGGCGATACCTTCAGGAATACCCAGTCGCCAATCTGGAACTCTAACGGTCGACGTCGTCTATCTGCATAAGCTTTCTGTCGACTCTGAGCAGCCAATAGTCGTTCCCGAATAAGTTTTACCTTATCTACAGCTTCCTGGATCACATCAGGCCCAATCAGCTTAGTCTCGCCGACGTCAAACCAGCCAATGGGAGACCTGCATCTCCTGCCATAGAGGGCCTCGTACGGAGCCATCTGAATACTGGAATGATAACTGTTATTATAAGCGAACTCAATAAGCGGCAAATGATCATCCCAGCTGCCCCTGAAATCAATAACGCAGGCCCGTAACATATCCTCGAGCGTCTGAATAGTGCGCTCGGCCTGCCCGTCGGACTGAGGGTGAAAAGCTGTACTAAGACTCACCTGAGTCCCTAGTCCCTCCTGAAATGACCTCCAGAAATTTGCTGTAAACTGGGCACCTCGGTCAGTAATAATAGATATAGGGACTCCGTGAAGTCTGACTATCTCTCTGATATATAATCTGGCATAGTCCTCAGCCGAATAAGTAGTCCGAACCGGGAGGAAATGGGCCGATTTCGTCAGCCTGTCAACAATAACCCAAATAGAATCATACCTGCGTGGAGTACGCGGTAACCCAACGACGAAATCCATATTAATCAACTCCCATTTCCAGGCTGGAATTTCCATCTCCTGTAACAATCCACCGGGCTTCTGATGCTCGATCTTAACTCGCTGGCAGTTCGGGCACTGACTAACAAACTCAGCAATATCTTTCTTCATGCCGTCCCACCAATACAAACACCTGAGGTCCCGATACATTTTAGTGGAACCAGGATGAACAGAATACCGTGCATTATGGGCCTCGCCCATAATCTGCCGCCGTAAGCCCGCAACGTCCGGTACACAGAATCTGCCGTCATATAATAATACTCCGTCAGGCGAGATCTCAAACTGAGTCTTGGCTCTATTAAGAGCCACATCTCTGTACTGAATCAAAAGAGGATCCTCAAATTGGCGCTGCTTTACCTCCTGAATAATAGATGACTCGGCAACTGGACGAACAGAAATCCCAGAATCTCCAGAATCTGCCAAACGAACTCCAAGGCTGGCCAGCTGATGAATATCACGAACCAAGTCTTTCTTACCAGACGGTACATCAGCCAAGCTGCCCATAGACTTGCGGCTAAGCGCATCTGCTACTACATTGGCTTTCCCCGGATGGTACAGAATATCAACGTCGTAATCCTTTAGTAGCTCCAACCATCTCCGCTGCCGTAAATTTAGCTCCTTCTGCTTAAAAATATACTGGAGACTCTTATGGTCCGTATAGATATCAACATGGACCCCATATAAATAATGCCGCCAAATCTTCAAAGAATGAATCACTGCGGCCAACTCAAGGTCATGAGTGGGATAGTTCCTCTCGTGCGGTCTGAGCTGCCGGGAAGCATAGGCTATGACTCGACCGTGTTGCATCAATACACAACCTACCCCAATACCAGAGGCGTCACAATAAACAACATACCCATCAGATCCCTCTGGAAGAGCCAAAACTGGAGCTGTAATCAATTTTTCTTTCAGCATCTGAAAGCTGCGCTCACAGGCATCTGTCCACTGGAACTTTGCTGCTTTCTGGGTGAGCCTCGTCAGGGGTGCTGCAATAGAAGAAAAATCCTCCACGAACCTGCGATAATACCCAGCCAATCCCAGAAAACTGCGCACCTCTGTCGGTGTAGTAGGCCTGGGCCAATTCTGTACAGCCTCTATCTTCTGCGTATCGACCCGAATACCATCTGCGCTGACAATATGGCCCAAGAATGCCACAGAAGTTAACCAGAATTCACATTTGGAGAATTTAGCGTATAACTGCTGTTGACGGAGAATACCAAGCACCGTCCTCAGATGATCTGAATGCTCCTCGGCTGATCGCGAGTAAATCAGAATGTCATCAATAAACACAATAACGAACATATCCAGAAAAGGCCGAAATACCCGATTCATCAGATCCATAAATACCGCTGGAGCATTAGTCAGCCCGAAAGACATAACTCTGAACTCATAATGCCCATACCGGGTCCTGAAAGCAGTCTTCGGGATATCTGACTCCCGCACTCGCACCTGATGATAGCCTGAGCGCAAATCTATCTTTGAAAAATGTCTGGCTCCCTGCAACTGATCAAACAAATCATCGATCCGGGGAAGGGGATATTTATTCTTTATAGTCACCTTATTTAGCTGCCGGTAATCAATACACATCCGTAGTGACCCATCTTTCTTTCTGACAAACAATACCGGTGCTCCCCAGGGTGATGTGCTGGGTCTAATAAAGCCCTTATCCAGCAAATCTTTCAGCTGCTCTTTCAACTCCTTCAACTCGGCTGGTGCCATCCTGTACGGAGGAATAGATATAGGCTGCGTATCCGGCATCAACTCTATAGCGAAATCGATCTCCCGCTCAGGCGGAAGGCCAGGAAGCTCGTCAGGAAAAACATCTGGAAACTCACTGACGACCGGAACAGACTGAAGGGTAGGTACCTCAGCTGCAGTATCGTGCACACGAACCAAATGATAGATATACCCCTTCTGGATCATCTTCTTAGCCTTGAGGTATGAAATAAACTTACCCCTCGGCGATGCTGTAGATCCGAACCACTCTATAACTGGTTCCCCTGGAAACTGAAAACGGACTACCTTTTTCTGGCAGTCAACATTAGCATAACAGGAAGCTAACCAGTCCATACCCATAATAACATCAAACTCGAGCATGTCTAACTCTACCAAATCAGCCTTAGTGCTACGATCATATATAGTCACAGGACAATCCCTATAAACCTGCCTCGCTATAACATAATCCCCAACTGGCGTAGCTACCTCAAATGGCTCTATAGGCTCAGACACTACTCCAATTTTACTAGCTACGAGCGGGGAAATATATGATAGAGTAGAACCAGGGTCAATCAATGCATATACAGATCTGGAGAAAACCAGCAATGTACCTGTGACGACGTTTGGCGAAGCCTCCTGATCCTGGCGGCTGGCCAAAGCATATATGCGGTTCGAAGGACCGCTAGAACCTGCAACGCCACCGCGGCCTCGACCGCGTCCCGCCGATGTCGGCACACCTCGCCCTGCAGGGCGTGCAACAGATGGAGCAGATGATGAACCGGCGGCTGACCCTGTCGGCTGAGCCACACTACCGGAACCGCTGGCCAACGGACAATCTCTCATAAAATGGCCCTGACCGCCGCACGTAAAACAAGCTCCTGTAGCTCGATAACACTCCCCTGGATGAGACTTCCCGCAATGAGAACAACGGGGCCTAGGTGGTCTGGGCTGGCTGGGGCCTCTGGACACCTGTGGACCTGCCGCTCTGGAGCCCTGACCGGCCCCAAACGGTCCCGCACTATCCAATCTCCGACCGCCTGACTGAGTACTCTGGCCGGGTGGAGGTAGCTGTCTGCCTGACTGCCGCTGCTGAGGCTGTCCGCCTCGAGAATCCCCGGAATAACCTGCGAACCTAGCCCTCTTGGGCGGCCTCCTGTCACGATCTCTAGTGGACTGATCTGCTCGGTACCTGTCCTCCATCCCCTGAGCATACGCCTGTAATCTGGCGATATCCATATCTGTCCGTGATGCCATCGACATACAGGACTCAACTAAGTAACGGTCCAGCCCGATCACATATCGGTGCATCCGGTCCGCCATCTCTGCCACTATAGCCGGAGCATATCGGGCCAGTGAATCAAACTCCAGGTTATACTCACGAACACTCCAGCCCCTCTGTCGAATCTGCAAAAACCTGTCCACTCTCGCCCTCCGCAACTCTGGAGGCAAAAAGTGGCTGAGAAAAGCAGCCTCAAACTCGTCCCAAGTGGCTGGGGAAGCACCCCGGCCTCTAGCTAGCTCCCAAGACTCGTACCAGTGAGCAGCAACATCCCGTAGCCTGTGCGAAGCCAGCTCAACAGACTCGGTCTCTGAAGCCCTGACCAAATCTACTGAGCGTCGCATCCCCCTAATAAAGTCATGAGGGTCCTCGTCGGGCTTAGACCCGGAAAACTCTGGAGGGCCACATAATAAGAACTCCCGAACCCTCAGGCTGTCCCGCCTGCCATCATCATCATCCCTCCGGCCGTGTCTCTGAGCCTGTCCCGCTACCAGGGTAGTCAGTAACTGCACAGCCTCTGTCAATGTCCTGTCATCCGCCCCTGACTGAGGAGCTGGAGCTGGGGGCGCTGGAGTCGCTGGAGCTGCTGAGGGACCTGCTCCAGGCTCTGCCGGTGGTGTAATGGATCCCTCTGACTGAAGTGTAATACCGGGCATAGTCTGAGCTCGAGCTCGGGTAACGGTGACTCTCGGTGCCCGACTAGTCTCTGCCACTTTCGCCTTGCCCTTCTGGGCCGCCGTTGCCTTTTTCGGAGGCATCACTGCAAACATAACAACGAATTAGGTCAGAATCACCCTAATAGCACAGCTCTATCGCACGATCTAAGATTTCGAATGAAAGTAACATCCTAAATGTCCTGTAGCCTCCCGTTTATAGATGTGGTGCACAACACACCGATAAACAAGACTCTACTAGACACGATCTGTGGACACTCCGAGGACAAACCGCTCTGATACCACTTTTGTCACGACCCAGCCCCGTGGGCCGCGACTGGCGCCCTACTTGGGCACCCAGACCTGGTTACATATTCCAGTTACATACAAACGATTAGCCAAAGCCAGTAAGGCTACATAAACAGACTTGGACCATTTCCAGGAAAATTTCGGCAGAGTTTCCTCTGTTTTACGGACTACCCAGTATATCCTGCACGCAGAAAATACCAACAAAAGCCACTCAGGGCTAACAGGACAATATATATATACATATATCAAACGCGGACTGGCCGCCTCGGCGTATAGAATCGCCTAATCAAAACATGCGGACTGGCCGCCTCAGTATATGAGAATCGCACAACGACATGTTCACATAACCATACCTAAGGACCATAACCCACAACCCTGTCCACAGACCTCTAACAGACCGACAGAATCATATGGCGGGACAGGGCCCCGCCGTACCCAAACAGCCAAATATACAAAATATATACAGCAACAGATGTCTATACCAGAAGTGGACTCCGGATCAAGTAGGAGTACTCCGAGATAGCAGAAAAGTGGAGCCTACAATGGGGGATCACCAATGTCTGTACCTGCGGGCATAAAATGCAGCCCCCCGCAGAAAAGGGGGCCAGTACGAAATATGTACTGAGTATGTAAAGCACGGAGTACAGAAATATGGATCAAAACTGATAGCAAACCAGACAGTAAAGTGGAGTATAAACCGGTACATCAAAATCAGTGTCAAAATCACATACATATACGTAATGCAAATGAAATCATGCAAACGTTACAGAACGTGGTCGCCACTCCGACGCAGGCGCCACACACAGCATAACACCAGAAGGTTTCAAATCTCCGTACATCCCCGAACACAAATATAATCATAGGTGAGCGTATTGCATCACGAGCCATATCACAGCATAACTCCAAACGGTCCTGGCCCTATGGCGAAGCCTCGGGAACCGTAGCACAGCATACGACCGAATTATCACAAAGCGCACGAATCAAAACCGGCCCGGGAACCGGTGAACGAAGTCATAACAAGGCACGAGCGGAGTCGTGAGCGGACAATGCAAATCATATTTCAAAATAGTCTTTCAAAACATGATAGTCTCATAAATTATTTCATAATACAAAATAATCGCATACTTAGTCAATATAAAGTTCCATTTCACGAAACATTTCCAAGGTAGTACGTATAGCTCAAAACGTAACTTAGCATATCGTAACATTCAAAATACATCCCGTAGGAGGAAGTTCCAAAATCGAAAGTGCTACTCCAAACGTTATTCAAAAAGACAGCCCAATGAGACACATAGGGCGTCTCGGGGTTAGCGGGCCCACCTCGAGTCAAGTGAGGTGACGAACATATTTTTACGAACATTTATATGCCAGGGGTCATACATAATCATTACTAGGTTACCCGACCACATTTCGATAGGTTGGAGGCGAATGGTGGCATTCTAGCCAAAATAGAGCCCTTAGGCTTCAATTGAATTGAATGAATAGTAACTTTTCTGTGGATCGGGTTTCGAGGAACAAAAATGATCCGGAGGGTCTCATATTCGACTAACATACTAGGATATGCCAAATGAAGGAGTGGGAAGCTTTACATACCTCACAGACGTCGTAAGCCCTTCCAAAAGTCCAGTCCCGTTTCGTCAAAAATCTGCAAATGGTCAAAGTTACCAATTGAGATTCTTAGGCTTAAAATTTCCATTAACTTGATTTTTGTCTACCGAAATTTCGGCAGCATTTCCCCTATAAATCTAACACCCCCGAGACTTAGCTCGGCTCAAAATACACCAACTACAACAACCCAAACGTCACAGCAACGCAACTACAATTTAAAGCATTCTAGTTTCAAGATTCTACCTTAATACACAAGTCGACAATTTTCATTCAAATTTCACAATTTCTAAACTTATGTCTACATTATGGTATTCATTCACTCACTTAAAATTATTCAATCACATTCCAACTACAATCCAAGCCATACACCAAAAATTGCTCCAAGACCCACAACTTCCCCATAACCATCGAAACTCACAACAAGCGTTCTAACTTGTGTCATTTCATTCCGAATTCATTAATATCAACCATAAATCATATTTAAAGCCTTTAGCATCAAAGATATACAATGATATACACAGTTATACCGAAGGTATACACTTTCCGATAACGTCCAAAACCATTTCCCAACGCCACTTTAGTTCATCAATCGATTATTTATGACATAAAAGTCACGACGACGCATTAAGCAGACTAAGCAAGATCAATTCACATTTATTTCCTCTTCTTAAGGGCACACGGCCACCACACCAATCACACACACACACACGGCTTCATACACACCATCAAACAACGGAATTCTCGTCTATTACCAATCCTTAACACATTTATGTCAATTCCATAACATTAAAAGGGCCAAATTCTTACCTTTCCTTGAAATTTCAATTCGCCGCACACGTCGCTCTTTCGCCAAACCAATTATATCAAGTTGGAGAGCGTCTCGAACTTACTAAGAATATGACAGAAACAAGATTTTTAGATTAAACACAAGGCAAGAAAAAAAATTTGAAGGAGGGGAAAGGGGTTCGGCCGAGAGGGAGTATTATGATTTCTTGGAAATTTTGATCTTGTTTTCTAGAAAATCCCAAGCATTTGCATCATATATATCCACTTAATAGTCATGTGCATAGCACATGACATAAACTAATGGATTTGGGCTTTGCCATGGCCGGCCCTCACTTGATTTTTGGGCCTTGTTTTTGCATTGAATTATCTTGGGCCCAATTCTTAAAATGCCCCGTTTTGAAATTCCCGAAACTAATTTACGGAGTTCCAAATTTATCCTTGGCCCTTCCCGAGGTTTTAGCATTTAAAGATTCCACAACCAACATAGCCATATTCACAAAAATTAAATTAGGTCCTTCTAACACCCGAGTCATAATTATTTCACGATTTTTAATTATACGAAAACGCGGGATATAACATATATGATGGAAATGATGATGATGATGAGATATACCGATCCTTGTTATGATGTATGTGATATGGTCGAGCCACTACGTGGCCGAATACGGAAGACATGCATATGATATTGTAGAGCCACTACGTGGCCGAATACGGATATTGTCGAGCCACTACGTGGCCGAATACGGATAATGTAGAGCCACTACGTGGCCGAATACGAATAATGCTTTACGTGTATGAGCAGATACGGTACTACGATGACGAATTATATGACATAATGATGTATACGCTATGATGACTCATGTACGACAATTATGTATATATGATATATGTATGAACTGTATCTATCCTTAAAGGTCGCGCAGGTTTTGCCTTCACCTTATGACTTATGATTTCTCTATCATGTTTATTTCACTCATGCCTTACATACTCAGTACAATATTCGTACAAACATCCGTTTTCATTGGACGCTGTGTTCATGCCTACAGGTAGACAAAGAGATGGCGCAGACCTTTAGGAGCTATCAGCAGATTTGCAGGAGCACTCCATTATTCCGGAGGTGCTAATCGGGTTTATACTTTTGTGTATATATAGGTATATGTATTTTGGGCATGACGGGGTCTTGTCCCGTCCATATGTCTAGTACTCTAGTAGAGGCTCGTAGATACGTATGTGTGGGTAGTATGGTCTCCCGATGCTACTATGGTGTATATATTACTATTTTGATAGCCGAGGGGCGTATATATATAAAATTAATTATGTTTTCCAAATGAAAAATGGTTGTCTTATGATTATGATTATATAAATGGGAAAGAAGTGCATAATGACTATGACGAGTAAGGAAATGAGCGGTGCTCGGTGGTTAGCCCCGGGTACCCGTCACGTCCCCTTGTCGGGTCGTGACATATGTTCACCTTCTTTTTATGCTTTTGGTCGTGTGTGGCTAGTTCATAGTACTATTGTGTTGTGGCCCTGTGAGGAAATATTATTATGGGTTGTTGTGGCAGGATGATAGTGCCATATTACAGGGGAAACTCTGGCGAAATTTTCGTAGAATGCCCGAGTGTTTAACATTCGAGGACGAATGTTCCAAAAGGGGGGAAAAATGTTACACTTGGGAAAATTTTCCGTTAATGTATAGTGAATAGGCTAGTGAAGGGCACGACGTATACGACGTCGTGATAAGATGGAATAGCATTTGATGATCCTAATCGAGATTCAAACACATTTGATGTAAGGGAAGAAGGTTGTCAAGGCAAGCAAGGGATATGTTGCGTGTCGGGTAAGAATTATGAGCGATGAGTTAACGATGGCATAATGATGTCTTGGAGAAGAGTTATAATGTCCCTTAGATTGGTATTGAGATGTTAAACAAGTGTCAAGATGGTTCCATAAGGATTGGAGATCAAAAGAGTCGACGAGAACGAGTTTCGGAGAACTGGGCACTATACGGCCAAACATACTGCCGTATAAAACATAGGGTCAGTATAAATTATACGGACCGCATGTTGGTCCGTAGAGTTACATTATGAGCCTAATAATGATGATGATGATGAGCTTAAGCCTAAAGATTTTAGAGTTCATGATATGATGTTCCTATAAGGTGAGGCAGAATACTTATAAATGTTCCATAATGGAATCGGGGGTTCACGACCTTATGTCACCTGGATAAAGTATAGCTATCTTTGAGTTATTATGCATGCATTATGATGAGTACATGTTGATGATATTACACTGCGCCTATATGGCCGGGCAGCACCACTATGGCGGGCGGCTTATAGATGATTACACCGTGTCTATATGGCACGGGCAGCACCACTAGTGGGTGGCATGAGATGGTACCCCAGACGCGGGAGGCCTGGACACAGGCTAATGATTATCACACTGTACCGATATGGATGGGCAGCATATACGTTTATGCATACATGATATGATGATGATTATGAAGCAAGCTAGCATGCATTATTTCTTTTATAATTGACAGTCAGTTACAAGTGGTTCCTTATTTGATGCTTCCTTTATCTCATTGACGCACTATTATTACTTATGCCTCTCATACTCAGTACAATGCTCGTACTGACATCCATTTTCTTTGGACGCTGTGTTCATACCCACAAGTAGACAGTGAGGTGATCTTGATCCATACTCGTAGGAGCTATTAGCTGACTTGAGAGCACTCCATTTTTCCGGAGGTGCCTTTGATCATTCTTTTATGTATATATGTATATATTGGGCACGACGGGGTCCTGTCCCGTCTCTATGTTTAGTACTCTAGTAGAGGCTCGTAGATACGCAGGTGTGGGTTATATGGTCTCACGATGTTACTACTGTATATATATTATCATTTTGATAGCCGAAAGGCTTATGTATAAAAAAATATTTATGTTCTCAAATGAAAAATGATCTTTCTAAGATTTGAGTATGAATTTGATAAAAGAATGCTTAATGAGTAATAGAATGAGTGGTGCTCGGTGGTTAGCCCCGGGTACCGGTCACGGCCCCTAGTCGGGTCGTGACATACAAAATCACGCATTAGAAATGGAAAGTCCCTATGAAAAGCAAGTGTTTGTGACGATGATACTACTATCTCCCATCCTATGCTATTTCTTATGTTGTTTGTTATGATTTCATAATGATGTTGACCATACTTTACATACTCAGTACATTCTTCGTATTGACGTTCTTTTGTTTGTGGACGCTGCGTTATGCCCGCAGGTGGCCAGGGAGACAGGCTTGATCCATAGCTTTATTACTCAGGGACTACATAGCGGAGCTCCATTTCATTCGGAGCTACAACTTTTGGTATTTATTCTTTTGTGTACATATTTATGGGCATCGCGGGGTCCTGTCCCGCCTATATGATATGACATACTCTCCTTAGAGGCTCGTAGACATGTGTATATAGTAAGATGTATTTAGCCTTGTCGGCTAGTCTTGCGTATATCATTTTGTTAGCCTTGTCGGCTTATGTACATTGATATGGGCATTGTTAGTGATGGTGATATATATATATATATATATATATATATATATATATATATATATATATATATATATATATATATTTATATACAAGTATGTATATATATATATATATGTATGTATATATATATATATATATATGTATATATATATATATGTATCGTTGCCCAATGGGATTAGTATGAATAATGGATGGAAAGTATGAATTAACTATGTGGCTCACCTAGATGTAAATGTGAAAGTATGATAAGAGGTGCCCGGGTGGGTTAGCACTGGGTGCCAGTCGCGGCCCTCCGGTTGGGTCGTGACACCCATAGCCTCTCGCAGACAGGTACGGAGCTCATCGTACCGCTCTACTAGACATGATGTTGTACTTATACACGGGGTAACCTAAGGCTCTGATACCAACTTCTCACGACTCCAAATTGCTTAGTCGTGTGGGCACCTACGATTTCCCACCTTCTTAGGTGAACCCTTCCCTTAACTAACATACAACTATAAACGCAAAAGAACAATGTAAATAACAATAAATCTCACTATCATTTAAAGGAGAAAAGTAAGGAAAACATTAAAATCCCCAAGGAACTGGCCTGACTCGTACAAGAGCAACATCAAGAATGTCAAATATGCAAGTTTGAAAGTCAAATAAAAAGTTGTCTGAATGATGGAATATAAAGATAGGATAGATGAGCCTCCGGGCAGTGATTTGTTAGGCATTATAGGCTGAAAATAGTTAGTTAACATTTACAAAGGGAGAGACTGATGAATAGACATGCTCACTATTAGGTATAAACACCACACAGTCCAAGCATAACAACTCAAGTACATAACGATCAAATAGACGAATCATAACCTATGGTGAAGCATCTAAACACAAGTCTTGCCAAGTTTCCCACGATTCCACATAATAACCATAAACACTAGTACCACCAACAATGTCACTCCGCAACCTCACGTCTCAACCTAGGAGAAAGTCTCTACTCCTCGAATCAATCAATTCCTAAATATATACTAATCAGGCACACGACGATCTCAAATCAGTAAACATCCAGGAAGTCAATATTCACGAGCACCGTACAATACGATAAATAACCACTACGAAAATCAGATGTATGAATGAATGAAATATGAATGCAATGATACACACATGCTCCAGGTAGATGATATTTATGCCTCGACAGTCATGACCCATGGGGGACCCGCGAAGTCCATGTACCTGTTGTGGCGCATAGCCCGATATATATATATATATATATATATATATATATATTTGTATGTTGCGGAACGTGCAACCCGATCCAAAATAGGTTTAATATATGTTGCGGTGCATAACCCGATCCAATATATGTAGAAAATATGTTGCGGCATGCAACCTGATCCAAATGCATGAGTATAAATGCAGGAATAATATCAATGCCAATGAGAATCTATCAATATACATGGTTCCACACATGGACACATATCACGAGAATCTATCAATATCAATTGTGCCATAAATAGACCCGTATCACAATATCATGGATAAATCACTTCCTTCCTATTTACAAGACAATGCCCAGTAATCACGATCACATAACAATACCAAGGCAGCTCATATCAGAGTACCATGGAAGATGAGCATGAGTAAAATGCATAGTATCAATGAATAATGATAACTTATCAAATCAATCGTGCCATACATGGACACATATCTCAATCACAATATCAATATCTTAGCTTTACCTTCTTTTCCAATAACCTCGACAATGATAAATATGTTCTCCAAATCATAAAGAAATCACTAAGAATCAACTCAATAATCAATCACGTGGCGATAAGCCAAAAACTCACAATAAGGCAACAAGCCATAGTGCACAATAAGGCAACAAGCCGTAGTCAATAACAATATCACCCTACGTATTCCAACCCAAACTTTATACCCGAAGGTTTACATGTTTTCTCCAACAATCGCTAACTCTACATATGATTTGCTAACCAAAGTCTAACTAAAAGGGTAAGCCGTAACCTACCTGGAATGCCGAACTGGAGCCTTGAACGATCAAACTTGGGCATTGCTTTTTCGTCGTGCCTCCAAGTACTCAAAGTTTATTCACATTCGAATTCTATATTAGAAATCATTAAGAATGACACCCATACTGCTAAACTTCTAGTTAGGTCAAATTCTAACCCAAGTAATTGGGGAAACAGGCCCATAAGGAAAAAACGGGATATTGAAAGATGGAATACGCAATTCAAGCTCTAGGTGATCAAACCCACAAATCAACTGCTAAATCAACTCAAAATTTGGCGTAATTTGGATTTAAAGTGAAACCCACAAATTTGGGTATAAACCCTAACTCTTTAATCTTCAGATTAAGCCCTAATATTGGAAGAACTAGGCTTGAAGACATTGAATTCATCCCTTTCTATGTTTATTCTAGTCAATTTCATCATCAATTTCTATTTAGCAAGTCTAAAACCCAACTCAAGAAATAATCATCTAGACTTCTATAATTTGATTCTAATGATTCTAAGCATGAATTAGTGAACTAGGAAGGTAAATGACAGATTCTAAGGTCATAGATCTTACCTCCAAGAAGTTTTAGCCTTCAAGTTGATTAATTCGCCCCAAGAGTGCTTATGAAGTGATGAGGAGAAATGAAAGGGTTCAAGGGTTTTAACTTAAGAAAAATTTGGAAACACTGCCCGTCACTCACTTCAGCGGTAGGGTTACCCGCTGCAGCGAGCACGCTACGACGGCAAAAGGCCTACTGTGGTGCCCAAGCCAAAATCTAGACTTGCTGTTATGGCGGCATCACTCACGCTACAGATTGGCCGCCTCAGCGGACACCTGTCTGCTGGGGAAACACGCCCTGAAATCCTTTACCCACTACAGTGGCCCTTCTCACACTATAGCAGGGCCGCTACGGTGAGTCTTGTGACGCTGCGGCGGACACCAGGCACCAAATGTTTTTTGGTTTTTGACCATTTCGAACCCAAAATTCGACTATCACTCGAGGGTCCACATATACAAAACAAACATGCATATACATATAAAAACGTGCTACGAATTCATCCGCAGCCTCAGAATTTCCAACAGAGGTCTATTTGACCAATTCAACCCCTAATGGCATAAAGCCAAGTTTCCAACCCAAGTCCCAAAATG
This sequence comes from Lycium barbarum, assembly GCF_019175385.1. NCBI lineage: Eukaryota > Viridiplantae > Streptophyta > Magnoliopsida > Solanales > Solanaceae > Lycium > Lycium barbarum. The sequence goes on from NC_083346.1 coordinate 53,381,537, forward strand.
CTCCCAGGTACATTGGGAACCGAACCGAATATACTACCAAGTCACAAACGATCATGTGGATCTCTCGAAATTGACGGAATTTTGAAAAAAGTCTATTTTTTAAAAAGTCAACTATGGATCAAACCTACCTTACTTAAAGGCTTGAAATACCAAGAGTCACACCAAACCAACCTGATGGCCTTAGAAAAGGGTCAACAGGGGCAAATGCACGATAACGACCAAACGGGTCGTTAAGTTAGATTTGGACTTGGTACTTGTACTTGTGATAATTTTCAGACTTAATGATCTATACTTGTGGAGGCACTTGAACTTGGTATTCTGTACTTGTGGTGACATTCACACTTGGTATTTAGTGATTGTGATTTCGTTCTTGGTCATTGTTGGTTCTGCTTATTGTGAGCATGCCTGCCTTTCAGTCTCTTACTTATATATATGTTAGCTAACTGTTGTCGGCCTATGATGCCTACTCAGTACTTGTTGTAGTACTGATTCTACCTTACTGCATTATTTTATGAGTGCAGAGTACGTGGATGGATCGAATTCTTCCCCTCGAGACTGATTCCCGAGGCATTGCTGACGAGCATCTAAGGTAAGCACATGGCAAGATCCTCAGCCCGGATGACTCCTCTCATTTTACTTGTCTTACTCTCTACTTCTGAGGCAGTATTTCATTTTAAGACTATGTATTCAAACTTTTTGTTATGTAGTGGCTCTTGTACAGCCTAGACCAAATTTTGGGATTGATGTAATATTTTCGCACTTATCTATTTCAGACTTGTTACCTATTTATGTTGGTTGGGTTATTCTATGGATTATTTTATTGTTGATAAAGGGACGGGTTCCCTACTAGGTGGGAAAAGGGTAGGTGCTCGCACGTTCCTCGATTTGGGATGTGATACGTTGGTATCAGAGCCCTAGGTTACCCGGTCTATAAGTACAAGAGCCTGTCTAGTAGAGTCTTGTTGATCGGTATGATAAGCTCTGTACTTATCTGCGAGAAGCTATAGGATATTTAGAAAACTTCACATTCTTTCAGTATTTTGTGCTACTTTATTCAAATTGGTATTTGAAATTTTCAAATTGGTATGTGATTTATTTCTATTCTCTCATAGATGGTGAGGACACGCACCATTATTGTGAGGGATGAGATGTCCAAGCCAGCTACTATGTTAGGCACTAGGGGACGTGGACAGACAAGAGGCCACAGCCAGGGGGCAGGGCCCCTGCAGCTGGACTGAGACAAGCAAGATCAGCTTCTCTGGAGCCCTTGCCAGCATGGCAGTCGGAGCACCAGCCCGAGAGAGCACAGGCATTAGGGCAGGTATGGGGCCAGCCCAAGCGCAACCCAAACCCATCCCGAGGGTATGTCAGACGTAGCCTTCTAGGATACCATAGCCAGGATACTTTTTCATCTCGATGGAAAGCATGTCGTAGGTTGTACCGCTATACCTGGTAGTGGTTCCCAGACTAGAGCGGGGGTACGGACTCCCGAGCAGGGCCAAACTATGGGGATACAACCTGTTGTTTCCATGATCCAATATATAGGTGGTATTCTAGCCCCTGATGGTGCTGCCAGACCAGTGGCTGCTTAGACTCTGACAATTGGGGATCAGGACCTCGTCGGCAAGTTTCTAAATATGGATCAACCTTGATTCTTCAGCATGCGCAGCGATGATGCATACGAGTTCATAGTGGACATGCATGACAGGCTTTACAAGATGGACATTGTGGAGTCTCACGGCGTGGATTATGTGTCCTTTTAATTTTGTAGCGACGCGAAGACTTGTCGGAGGTATTATATTGAGGGTAGACCCATTGATGCACTTCCACTCACCTAGACCCAATTTCATCCGGCCTTCTTGGAGAAGTACGTGCCACATACTTTGAGGGACGAGCGCAAAGACTAGTTCTCCCATTTGCAGCAGAGAGGGATGACTGTTTCAGAGTCTGAGGCTAGATTTCTATTTTTGGCTAGGTATGCAACCCAGTTGATTCCTACAGAGGCGGAGAGGGTTCAAAAATCTGTTGGTGGACTTGTGGTTCCACTCCATATTGCTTGTCTCCAGCTTGTGGCCAAGGATTCTTCTTTTTTGGCAGTCATTGATCATGTCGTGAGTGTTGAGTCTGCCAAGGCTCGTTCTTTAGGAGCATCTAGTGAGAAGAGGCCACATATGGTGGATCTTACTCCCGACCAGCTGACCAAGGTCGTCCCTCTAGTTCATCAACTTCTGTATATCAGCCTCCAACTCCCAGGTCTTGTTATGTATTTGGTGACCCCGGTCACCTGATGAGAGACTACACCAGACCTAGACTGAGTGAGTCCTATCAGGGTTCTCGATTTCAGACCCCAAGGACTCGGTACCATCTAGTAGTCGGGGTAGTTCTTAAGTAAGACGCGACACTCAGTCACGCCGCGGTAGTTCTCATTCGTCCAGGGGTGGACACCAGTCAGGTAGGGGTGGTTCCCAAGTCTCCTGAAGAGGAGCGCATTTTAGCCAGAGTGGTCGTGGCAGGGCACATTGCTATTGTTTTCAAGGTAGACCCAATGTTGAAGCTTCTAATGCTATAATCTCATGTACTATTTCTGTTTATCATAGGCCGGCTTCAGTCTTGTTTGATCCCGGGTCAACTTTCTCTTATGTGTCTACTTATCATTCTATTGGTTGGGATTTGACTAGTGATCATCTTGATATGCCTATTCATGTGTCTACTCCGGTTGGAGATTCAGTTTTGGTTTATCGAGTCTATCAGGCTTGTTTAGTCACTTTTATAGGGTATGACACGTGGGTAGACTTGATAATTTTGGATATGGTAGATTTTGATATTATCCTAGGTATGACTTGGTTGTCACCATATCACGCGGTCTTGGACTATCATGCCAAGATAGTCACCTTAGCTATGCCTGGGATTCCTAGACTTGGGTGGAGGGGTATTCCGAGTACCGTTACGAAGAAGATCATCTCCTATCTCTGCATGAAGAAGCTAGTCGACAAGGGGTGTTTGGTCTTCTTGGCCCATGTTCGTGATACTTGCGTTGTTTCTTTGCCCTTTGAGTCCGTGCCTATTGTGAGTGAGTTTGTGGAGGTCTTCCCTTCTTATTTGCTAGTATGCCGCCCGACCATGACATTGATTTATATATCGACTTGGAGCCAGGCACGCACCCTATTTCTATTCCTCCTTATAGGATGACATCTGCTGAGTTGAGAGAGTGGAAAGAGAAGTTTCACGACCTTTTGAGCAAAGGGTTCAATAGACCGAATGTTTCCCCTTGGGGCACTCCCGTTTTATTTGTGAAGACGAAAGATAGTACGATGAGGATGTGCATAGATTACCGTCAGTTGAACAAGGTCACCATTCGTAATAAGTATCTAATTTCGGGTATTGATGACTTGTTCAACTAGCTTCAGGGTTCTTCAGTATTTCAAAGATTGATTTGAGGTCAGGCTACCATCAGCTGAAGATTCGGGCCGACGATATCTCGAAGACGGCCTTCAGGACTCATTATGTTTATTGGGAGTTCCTTGTGATGTCATTTGGGCTTACGAATGCCCCAGCAGCTTTCATGGACTTGATGAATGGCATTTTCAAGCCATATTTGGACTTCTTTGTCATAGTATTTATTAATGATATCTTGGTTTATTCCAAGAGTAAAGAGGAGCATGAGCGTCATTTGAGGATTGTCCTTGGTTTGTTGAGAGAGAAAGAGCTTTATATTAAGTTTTGAAGTGTGAGTTTTGGCTTTATTATGTTGCATCTTTGGGCCACGTCGTGTCAAAGGATGGGATCATGGTTGATCCTAAGAAGTTCGAGGCTGTTAGAGATTAGGTGAGGCCCACTACTGTGATCGAGATTCGTAGCTTCGTGGGGTTGGCCAGTTACTATCGTAGATTCGTGAAGGGGTTTGCTTCTATTGCTTCTCACTTGACCAAATTGACTCAGAAGGAGATTCCCTTTTAGTGGTCCGATGCTTGTGAAGAGAGCTTTCAAAAGCTCATGGCTCTATTGACCACCGCTCCGATATTGGCATTACCTGTTAAGGGTAAGGATTTCTCAGTTTATTATGATGTGTCCCGTGTTGGTTTTGGCACTGTGTTGATGCAGGAGGGCAAGGTCATTTCCTATGCTTCCCAACAATTGTAGATCCATAAGAAGAACTACCTACTCATAATTCAGAGTTGGCAGAGGTAGTGTTCGCTTTGAAGATTTGGAGGCATTATCTACATGGGTTCTACTGTGAGGTGTTTACCGATAATTGTAGCCTTTAACACATGTTCATTCAGAGGGATCTCAATTCTAGGCAGCATAGGTGGATGGAGCTTTTGAAGGATAATATCACTATACTTTACCATCTAGGTAAAGCTAATTTGGTAGCCAATGCCTTCAGTCGTAAGGCAGTAAATATGGTCAGTCTAGCTAGATTGGTTACCTCTGAGCATCCCTTAGCCATGGAGGTTCAAACTGTAGCTAATAGCTTTGTGCGCCTTGATATTTCAAATTCGGGCAGAGTTTTAGCATGTGTCGAGGCGACGTTGTCTCTCTTGGAGCAGATTAGGGCTCAGCAGTTTGAGGATGCTCAGTTATATTAGATTCGTTATAAGGTTTTAAGAGGTGAGGCCAAGGAGTCCATGCTTGATAGTAAGGGGATTATGAGGATCAAGGGATGTGTGTGCATTCCTCATGTGGGTGGTCTGCTTTAATTGATATTGAAGGAGGCTCATAGCTCCAGGTACTCTATTTATTCAGGGGTGACGAAGATGTACCATGATTTGAGATAGCACTACTGGTGGGGTCGGATGAAGAGAGATATTGTAGATTTTGCTAAGTGTGGGAATTGTTAGTAAGTCAAGTATAAGCACCAGCGACCTGGTGGTGTACTTCAGAGGATGCCCATTCCCGAGTGGAAATGGGAGAGGATTGCCATGAATTTTGTTGTGGGTCTTTCGAAGACCTTGAGAAAGTTTGACTCAGTTTGGGTTATTGTTGATTGGTTGGCTAAGTCTACTCATTTCATCCCTCTTTAGGTTACTTATATTGCAAAGAAGTTGTCCAGGATTTACATTTGTAAGATTATGCGATTGCACGGGATTCCAATTTCCATCATCTCAGATCGAGGTCCCCAGTTTACTTCGAACTTCTGGAGGTCATTGCAGGCAGAGTTGCGTACTCAATTTGTTACACCTCAAAAATTTTGGAGTCGTTTGCGTCGTGAGTACACTAACGTAAGCCCGGAGAGGTCATGAAACCCTTATAAGGTTAAGGAATACACTTAACAAGTGTTAAGCAACTGTTTAAAGGTTCTGAGATCAAGCAAATGGAAGAAAATAAGCTTGTCGAAAATTTAGGAAATTTTTGACAGAATTTTGGACAGAAATTTTGGGTTAACTTTAGAGAAGTATATCTCCTAGTATATCAGGAGTATTGAGGTGGAACAAAAGCCTAAATTGAAGTTCGTTGAGTCTAGTTTCAAAAGCAACAAACTGTTCCTCGATATGACATCGGAATAGAGAGTTATGGATGTTACAAGTTAGGCCGGCGGAGCAGAGGCGCGCCCTGGTACAGTGCATGAATGCGTAGCTACAGTGCGCGAACATATTAGGTCGGTGCAAACGGACTCTAGAACATTATAAAAGGGATTTTACCCCTTATTTTCATCCAAACTACCCCTCAAAAATATCCTAAAACCTCTAGACTTTCTCCTAACTTCCACCCATAATTTTAGCCCAAATTAAGTGTAATCTAGAGATTTAAGTTCTGATAGCATAGAGTTGTGATTGTAGTATAGTGTTGTGGTGAATCTTGGCCTGGACACAAGGCGGATATTGAAGATATTGCAGGTCTAGTGGGAATAAGGTAAGAATCTCTCCTTGTTGATAGTGATTCAGGTGTATTTGCGAAGATAGAGCTACCAAATGGTTGTATAATGAATTAGTTGGTTGAGAAATTAGATAAACATCGTGTGGGACATTTTATGGAGTATTTTGGTATTGATGATGATGTTGTTGATACTAGTGTTGTTGTTATTGTTATTGGTTGTTGGTATTGTGATTTCGGGCTAGGGATATAAACAGAGGAGATTGTTATGTCCCGTGTTTTCGCATAATTGGAAATTTAGAAATAATTGTGACTTGTATGTTGTAAGGCAATATTTGATTTTAGTTAATATTCCTATGTGTTTATGAAAATATTGGCGCGAAGATATCGGGGAAAGCTTAGGGCGAAAATGGAATTTTGGAAATTAGTTTCGGGAATTACAAAACGAGATTTCTAACGAATTGGGCTCAACAAAAACTAATGAAAATTGAGGCCCAAAACTATAGGGGTTGACGGCCAAGAGGCCATGGCCCAACCCACTTATTGATCATGTGATGGTCATGTGATTAACTTAAGGGAGCAATATTATAAGTTCATGATAATCCATAGAAGCTTCATGAAACCAAAACAAAACAAAAAAAAAAAAAGAGCAATCACCAAACACCCTCTTGGCCGAACCCTATCCAAGGGAGAAAAATAATTTTCCAAGCTTTGATTCTAATCTTAAAATCTTGTTCTTCTCATATTCGTAGTATATTCAAGGCGCTCTTCGACGTGATATAATTGGTTTGGCACAAGAGCGACGTTTGTGGCGGGTCGAAACTTGAAGGAAAAGGTGAGAATTCTTCCTCTTTTGTGTTATGGGACAAGTATGAATATTATAAGGATTTGAAAGAGACGAGAATTACGTAGTTTGGTATGTATGTGTGAAACCATGGGTGTGTGTGTGTGTGGTGAAGTGGCCGTGAGCCATGTCATGGTGAAGGCAAGGTGAATTTTGATTTTGTTTTGTTTGTTAGTTGCGTCGTTGTGGCATTTATGACGTAAATGAATGTTTAACGAGTTGAATTGGCATTGGAAATGGTTGCGGGTCCTTATGGGAAATTATATGATTTTTGTATATTCATATATAATTGTGAAAGTAAGACTTTAAATGTGAATTATGGTTGTTGTTAATGAATTTGGAATGAAACAATGCAAGTTAGTATGTTCGTCGTAGTTGTGGACGTTTTGAATAGAATATGGAAAGTAGCGGATTGCTTAAATTCGTGTATATCGTTTGGAATATTATTGGAATGTGTTTGAATAACTTTGAATGGGTAAATGAATATGATAATGTGGATGTGGTGAAGTTTGGATGAAAGTTGTTGAATTGTGTAGAAAGAAAGAATATTGACGTTAGAGTGATTTTGTTATGACTTGTGATGTTTGTGATATTGTGGGTTGTTGTTGTTGTTGTATATGGAGCCGAGTTAAGTCTCGGGGTGTTATATATATAGAAGAAATGCTGCCGAAATTTCGGTAGACAAAAATGAGGTTAAGTGAATTCTTAAGCCTTGAAATCCCTAATTGGTAACTTTGGCTATTTGCAGATACGGAGCGAAACGGGACTTGAGTTTTGGGCTAGCGTAAGACGCATATAAGGTATGTAAGGCTACCCACTCCTTCTTTTGGCATGTATAGGTATGCTAGGTCGATATCGAAACCCCGGGAGCAATTCTGTTCCTCGAAATCCGAATTAGAAAATGTCTACTTTTCATTCAATCGAATTGAATCTTAAAGACCTTATCTTGGCTGGAAAGTAACCAAATGTCCGAAACTTATGCAAATGTAATCAAATCGCTTCGGAACCTTCACGTATGGTCCCATAGACCTCAAATGTCCGTGATTCATGTCCGCCGCCTCGGCTTGACCCGAGGTGGGCCCGCTAACCCCGAGGTGCCTTTGTTTGCTCTATTAGGCCCTCCCTTTTTGTAATATTTCGATAAGAGACCTTTGTTTATGAAATTGTCTATTATAAAATAATGTCTTGATTACCACAATATGTTAAACTGTATTTTGGGCTATAAACACCATTTCGGGAACACCTTTGTGAAACGAACTCCGTATTAACTAATTTTCGACTACCTTGACTAAAGCTTTGACTTATGATCTTAACAAGTTTCAAAGAATATTTTGACATACAAATTGCATTGGTTGCTCACGACTCCGCTCGTGCCCTTATTATGACTTCGTTCACCGGTTCCCGGGCCGGTTATGATTCATGCGCGCTATGATAAGTTCGGCCGTATGCTGTGTTACGGTTCTCGAGACCTCGCCATAGGTCCGGGTTCCGTTTGGAGTTATGCTGTGATATGGCTGGTGATATGTTGTGATGATATATGTATTCGGGGGTGTACGGAGATTTGAAACTTCTGGTGTTATGCTGTGTGTGGCACCAGCGTCGGAGTGGTGACCACGTTCCTGAGCTTTTGCATGATTTTACTTGCATTATGTATATATGTTTTCAGTACAGATTTTGATATACCGTTCAGTATTTCCCTTTTGTATCCTGTTTGTTTTCAGTTGTGGCTTATATTTCTGTACTCTATGCTTTACATACTCAGTACATCTTTCGTACTGACCCCCTTTCTTCGGGGGGCTGCGTTTCATGCCCGCAGGTACAGATACAGGTGATCCATCACTGTAGGCTCCACTTTCTGCTATTTCGGAGTACTCCCTTTTGATCCGGAGTCCACTTTTGGTACATATATCTTTTGTTATGTATATATTTCTGTATATCTGACTATTTGGGTACGGCGGGGCCCTGTCCCGTCATATGATTTTGTCGGTCTGTTTAGAGGTCTGTGGACATGTTTGTGGGTTGGGTCTTTCTGTACGGATGTGTGTATATGATGTGTTTGGGCGATCCCATTCGCCGCGGCGGCCGGTCCGCATATGTTTACATGTTTCCTTGTTGGCCGGTGTGGCCTTGTTGGTATTTTCTGTGCGCAGGGTCATTTTGGATAGTCTGTAAAACAAAGGAAACTCTGCCGAAATTTTTCTGGAAATTATCTAAATTTAGAATATAGCCTTGACGGCTTCTGCTATACACTTGAATGCATTTGATAGATGGGTTTGGGTGCCCAGATCGGGCACTAGTCACGGCTTACGGAGTTGGGTCGTGACAGAGATGCTGCCTGAATTTCGGCATATTCTAAAAGGATTTAATTTGAAGGCCTAAGATAAGCATGTGACGATAAGCCTAACAATAGTATGAATCCTTTTGAATGTAGATTTACGAGCTTGGGAGGATAAGCGTTAAGTAGTTAAGGAGATCCAAAATGCATGTTAAGGTTGTCCTTTTCTTTCTAAAGGCATGATTCTTTTCTTATGAACCCATACATGTTTTCCATAACATCCTTATCCCCAAAAAGCTTGAAGTTTATGATTCTCAAGGTTCTTATGATGCTAAAGATATATGTTTCCTATGATGATAATGATGATGACGATGATCCCATTCTAGAGATTCCAAACCTTATGGATTTGATGCTATTATGAGATTATTGAGCTTATTTAAAGATTTTCTTAATTTTACTCATTGTTGTTGATCTCACCTTATGTTACTTGATCCTTCGAGGGGAGATATAGCGATGACGATGGTTCCATAATGGCACATAGGAGGTTTCCGAACTTACGTCACTCCGATAAATTAGTAGCTCTTATTCAGGCTCTCATGCATGCCATTTATGTATATAGCTATTTTATGATACCAGCCTTATTATGGCTGGGTGCCGATATTAACGAGTCCTATTACGACCAGGTACTGATATTATTGAGACCTATTATGACCGGGTACCGATATTACCGAGTCCTATTATGGTCGGGTACCGATATTATCGAGTTCTATTTTGGCCGAGTACCAATATTATCGAGCCTTACTATGGCCGGGTACCGATATTGTATAGGTATGTATGTGGATATATGAAACGTTTCTTCTAGAAAAAGGTTAAGTGAGCATGATGAATGTCTTAAAAGGTATCATGAGGTATAAACGATTCTATTATCTTACGCTATTCTTCATGCTTTTATCATGTTACTATTCATGCCTTACATACTCAGTACATTGTTCATACTGACGTTCTTTCTTATGGACGCTGCGTTTATGTCCGCAGGTAGACAGATAGACGGATCTGATCCTTAGGAGCTTCATCAGCGGAGGCTCAGAACTCATTTTGCTTCGGAGCTGTAGTTTGTTAGTATTGCATCTTTTGTGTATATACTTGGTATGGTAGTGTCTTGCCCCATCTTTATGGATTCCTGTATGCTATGTATAGGCTCGTAGACATGTGTGGATAGTTATAAGTTTCATAACCTTACCAGTTCATATTATTGTATAATACTGTGGCATCCTTGTGGGTTGTGTCCATGAGCATAGTTGTTGTTGATTATATAGGGATGTATCATTATCTTGTGATATATGCTCTTATGGAGTATGACGCCCATGAGCTAGCTTTGTGGCCCACCTAGAAACGATTATGAGATGTATGTTCATAGGTGCTTGGTAGGGTAGTTTCGGGTGCCCGTCATGGCCCTTCAATTGGGTTGTGACAAAAGTGGTATCAGAGCAGTTCGTCCTAGGGTATGTCTATGAGCCGTGTCCAGTAGAGTCTTGTTTATGGGTGTAAAGCGCGCCATACTTATAAACAGGAGGCTGCAGGGCATTTAGGGATAATTGGCCTTTTTTCTTATCTTCGATCATGCGATAGTGATGTGTTCTCAGGATTCCCATTTTCCTAATCGTGTGTTATGATTTCAACGATGCCTGTGAAGAGAAAAGCAGCAGTGGCCCAGAATGGCTAGGCAGTAGTAGGAAGGAGGACTGAACGAGAGCCACCGGCAGAGATAGAAGAGGGTGAGTCCCGTAATGAGGTTCCATCTCAGACATCTCCTACTCCACCCATATCAGAGGAGCATGAAGGGGCCTCGGGTCCAGCTCCGACACCCCCAGTTCCTCCGCTAGATGCCTCCAGTCAGGAGATGAGAGAGGCTATCCAATTGCTGACTCAGTTAGTCGCCGCTCAAGCTTAGCGGCAGGGTGTCATGGTGATAGAGCGGTCAGTGCAAGAGCCCGTGATTTTATTAGCTTGAACCCTCCCGAATTCTTTAGCTCAAAATTGGATGAGGACCCACAGAGCTTTATAGACGGAATATCAAGAACCTTGCGGACAATGCATGCTTCAGATGTGGAGTCAGTAGAGTTGGCCTCCTATAGATTACGGGATGTTGCGGCTCATTGATATACGATTTGGATGTCTTCTAGAGGAGTCAATGTTCCTCCACCAGTATGGCAAGAGTTGGTGGATGCCTTTTTTCGACATTATTTGCCACCGGAGGTTCGACGGGCCCGAGCTGACAAATTCTTGAATCTTAGACAGGGCAATATGAGCGTTCATGAGTATAACCTCCGCTTTAATTTTTTTGGCTAGGTATGCCCCAGCCATGGTAGCTGATATGGGAGACTGTGTACATCCGTTTGTGAGTGAATTAGGGCCGCATTTGATTAAGGAGTGCTTGACGGCCTCACTCCAAGAAGGAATTGATATCTCTCGTATTTAGGCCCATGCCCAGAATTTGGATGAACGGCAGCAGCAGCAAAGGGGTGAGAATGATTTTGATAAAGGGCATAATAAGAATGGCAGATCTTCAGGTGCCGTTAGTGAGTTCGGAGGGGGTCAGAGGCAACAACATTCTAGGCACTGAGGCTATGCAGTGGCTAGTGCACCTCCTCGATTTGCAGGCAAGAGATTTGATCGTCCTAATTATTCCAGACCGGGTTAGAGCTCTAGAGTTTCGGGTTCCCAGAATAGAGGTGAATCCAGTCAGATAAGACTGCCCTTACCACTGTGCAATCAGTATGGTAAGCCACACTTTGGACCATGCCGCTTGGGTTAGGATGTATCCTACCCTTGTGGTCAGCCAGGCCATATTATGTATGAGTGTCCATTTCTAGGCAGGCAAAGTATGGTGCAACCTACCGGATCCGCAGCCGGATCGTCGTCATCGGTGCACCCTCTGGGACAAGACACTCAGACATCAGCAAGTCATGGTAGAGGTAGTGGTGGAGCGTCCGGCTTGAACAGTCCTCAGAACCGTATTTACGCATTGACTGGTCGACCGGACTTGGAGTCTTCACCCGATATTGTTACAGGTATATTGTCAGTATTTTCTTATGATGTGTATGCATTGATTGATCTGGGTTCTACATTGTTATATGTTACTCCTTATATTGCTGGTCGGATTGGGGCGCTATTTGAGTCGATTAAACCTTTCAAAGTGTTTCATTAATGAGACGTTAGTATGATTAGATGAGAGTTGTAACTTCTTCTCGAAGTAAGAAGTGGAAGGGGATAAGTATATGTTTAAATATGACCTTTGAGTATAAATATGCTAATGATTTAAGAGTACAAAGGGGTAGAAGAGATAAGAGAACGATGAACGTTACTAAAAGCCAGATATCAAGAAGAGGCTTTTTATCATAAAAAATATATTGGCAGGGATGTTAAACGGAGGTACGAGTATAAGGAGATATGAATATAAGACAAAGGTAGGACTAAGGTATAGCAAAATTCTCTTTCAAAAGCTCACTTATCACAAGATTATTGAGAAGGCTGAATAGCTAATGAAGGATGTGAATGATGATTTGAAGGAATTGGTTATATGATGGTAGATGAATGAGTTTGAAGTCGCGAGTTGATATACGATGTGCTCTTCATTAATAAGAGGAATTTGTAGTTTAAAGAAGGCTTGTCTAAAGACCGAGTGCTTATGTAGTGAAGAAAAGGAGGAATATTAACAATCAGGGCAGATTTTGAGAATAAATTTTGCGCTAGATACCATCAGGATGATGAAATAGGAAAGTGAGTAATAGGATAAACGTGATTTTGGAAGAACAACAAAGAAACTATGAAGATCCTTTTGAGGAAAGATTAGGCCCATCCAGGACCAATACCTTTACGAGAATACGTGACTCGTTACAAATATGTGAAACTGACTAGATAAAGTAAGGCGATGAATTGTCGCAACTAAGATAAGTTGCGGATTCGCTGAGAGTATGTACTTGCAAGAAAGGGGAGAACGAATGGGATGTTAAATATAGAATAATGGGAAAACACCCTAAAGGAGGAAGATAAGACAAACAAATATTGGATCAGAAGTAGGCCTTGTTAAAAGATGGAAATATGATAATAAAGGAATTGGAAACTACCTCAAAAGGATATTACACTAGCGGGCCGATAAGATGTGAGGACGATTTGATGATAAGCATAACCAGTCAGTCATGTGCATGACTAAGTAAATATTGAAAGGGAGTACACTAAGGAGGAAATTACTCAGAATTTCAAGATAAGAGTGTAATAGGAAGTTCAGGAATAAAGAAGCAAAGAAGGATTGAGTATGATTGTATTCGAAGTAGATAGTAGACTAAGATAAAAGTTAAGTGAAATAGCCACCGCGAGCTAGTTGTGTGGATACAAAGTTCCAGCATCATAGAACAGTTAGGAAAGCATTATACAGGGAAGCCTTAAAGGCAAAAGTATTCGAGGAAGAATGTAGTAACATCTTGTCGATGGAAAGAAGTGGAGTTATCAATTGAGAAGGACTGAAATGAAAATGAACTATTCGGAGGAACGTGATTATTTGATGATACAAATGTGTATGATGATGATATGAGAATTCCACGCATAGAATATTCAGGAAATGATCAGCATGGAATAATTTGATTATCTAGTAGCTTTGGTTACCCGATTAAGATGTTCAGTTCTCTACTAGCACTTGAGGATCAGTACATATAGAGAAACCTAAAGAATATTGATTACTCTAGTATTCTTTCCCACCTTGAGATAAGTGGGTATGTAGAAGTTAAGAAAGATATGAAATCCAAGTATCCACATTTTTCTTCACTACTAAGGGAGATCTAGATTGAGCTATTATAACCTTCACGTTGGTAGTACTACAGCTACAGAGGAAGCTCTACCGAAACATCCATAAGATCTCAGAGAGTTTAACATTCGAGGATGAATGTTTTTAAGAGGGGGGGGGGGGGGGGGGGAATGTTACACCACGAAAGTTTTCACGTCGTTTGCATCGTGAGTAAACTAACATAAGCTTGAAGAGGTCATGGAACCCTTATAAGGATAAGAAATACTCTGACCAAGTTTCTAAAGGTTCTGAGATCAAGCAAATCGAAGAAAATAACTTTGTCGAAAATTTAGGAAAATTTGGCAGAATTTTGGACAGAAATTTTGATTTATTTTAGAGAAGTATATCTCCTAGTATATCAGGAGTTTTGAGGTGAAACAAAAGCGTAAATTGAATTTTATTGAGCCTAGTTTCCAACGCAACAAATCGCTCATCGATATGATATCGGAGTAGAGAGTTATGGATGTTACAAGTTAGGCCGGCGGAGCAGTACGCGACCAACCAGCTACAGTGCGCGAACATACTAGGTCGGTGTAAACGGACTCTAGAACATTATAAAAGGGATTTTACCCCTTATTTTCATCCAAACTACCCCTCAAAAATATCCTAAAACCTCTAGACTTTCTCCGAACTTCCACCCATAAATTTTAGCCAAAATTAAGTGTAATCTGGAGATTTAAGTTCTGATAGCATAGAGTTGTGATTGTAGTACGGTGTTGTGGTGAATCTTGGCTTGGACACAAGGTGGACATTGAAGATATTACATCTCTAGTGGGAATAAGGTAAGAATCTCTCCTTATTGATAGTGATGATTTATGTGTATTTATGAAGATAGAGCTACTAAATGGTCGTATAATGAATTAGTTGGTTGAGAAATTGGATAAACATCGTGTGGGACATTTTATGGAGTATTTTGGTATTGATGATGATGTTGTTGATTCTAGTGTTGTTGTTATTGTTGTTGGTTGTTGGTATTGTGATTTCGGGCTAGGGATATAAACAGAGGAGATGCTGCCCGAATTTCGGCATATTCTAAAAGGATTTAATTCGAAGGCCTAAGATAAGAATGTGACGATAAGCCTAACAAAAGTATGAATCCTCTTGAATGTAGATTTACGAGCTTGGGAGGATAAGTGTTAAGGAGACCCAAAATGTATGTTAAGGTTGTCCCTTTCTTTCTAAAGGCATGATTCTTTTCTTATGAACCCATTCGTGTTTTCCATAACATCCTTATCCCCAAAAAGCTAGAAGTTTATGATTCTCAAGGTTCTTATGATGCTAAAGATAGATGTTTCCAATGATGATAATGATGATGATGATGATCCCATTCTAGGGATTCCAAAGCTTATGGATTTGATGCTATTATGAGATTATTGAGCTTATTTCAAGATTTTCTTGATTTTATTCATTGCTGTTGGGCTCACCT
The DNA here is from genome assembly GCF_019175385.1 of Lycium barbarum. NCBI lineage: Eukaryota > Viridiplantae > Streptophyta > Magnoliopsida > Solanales > Solanaceae > Lycium > Lycium barbarum. The sequence continues at coordinate 53,396,733 of NC_083346.1, forward strand.
TATGTGACTTGTTCCTCCGAGGTGAGATATAGCGATGACGATGGTTCCATTATGACACATCGGAGGTTTTCGACCTTACATCACTCCGATAAAGTAGTAGCTCTTGCTTAGGCTCTCATGCATGCCATTTATATTATATATATATATATAGCTATTTTATGATACCGTGCCTTATTATAGCTGGGTACCGATATTACCGACTCCTATTATGGCCGGGTACCGATATTATCGAGTCCTATTATGGCCGGGTACCGATATTACCGAGTCCTATTATGGACGGGTACCGATATTACCGAGTCCTACTATGGCCGGGTACCGATATTACTGAGTCCTATTATGGCCGAGTACCGATATTACCGAGTCCTACTATGGCCGAGTACCGATATTACCGAGTCCTATTATGGCCGGGTATCGATATTACCGAGCCTTACTATTGTCGGGTACCGATATTGTATAGGTATGTATGTGGATATATGAAACTTTTCTTCTAGAAAAAGGTTAAGTGAGCATGATGAATGACTTAAAAGGTATCATGAGGTATAAACAGTTCTTTTATCTTACGCTATTCTTCATGCTTTTATCATGTTACTATTCATGTCTTATATACTCAATACATTATTCGTACTGACGTCCTTTCTTGTGGACGTTGCGTTCATGCCCGCAGGCAGACAGGTAGACGGATTTGATCCTTAGAAGCTTCATCAGCGGAGTCTCAGAAGCGCTCTATTTGCTTCGGAGCAGTAGTTTGTTGGTATTACATCTTTTGTGTATATATTTGGCATGGCGGAGTCCTGCCCCGCCTTTATGGATTACTGTATGCTATGTTGAGGCTCATAGATATGTGTTGATATTTAGAAGTTTCATAACCTTACCAGTTCATATTATTGTATAATATTTTGGAAACCTTTTTGGCTTGTGTCTATGAGCATAGTTGTTGTTGATTATATAGAAATGTGCCATTATCTTGTGATATATGCCCTTGCCGAGTATGATGCCCATGAGCTAGCTTTGTGGCTCACCAAGAAACGATTATGACATGTATGTTTAGAAGTGCTCGGTAGGTTAGCTCCGGGTGCCCGTCATGGCCCTTCGGTTAGGTTGTGACACAATTGGACCTGAGTACAGCTTTTCATCCCTAGACTGATGGTCAATCTGAGAGGAATATCTGGGTGCTCGAGGATATGTTGAGAGAATGTGTTATTGACTTTGGTGGTCATTGGGACCAGTTCCTACCCTTGGCAGAGTTTGCATACAACAATTGCTAACATTCGAGTATTGATATGGCGCCGCTCGAGGGTTTATATGGTAGATGGTATCGTTCTCCTATTGGGTGGTCTGATGCTTTCGAGGTTCGCCCGTGGGGTACATATTTGCTTAGAGAGTCTTTGGACAAGGTGAATCTTATTCAAGAAAATCTTCTGGCAGCTCAGAGTCGACAAAAGATGTATGTAGACCTAAAGGTTCGGGATTTAGAATTTATGGTGGGCTAGCAGGTTCTTCTGAAGCTTTTACCCATGAAGGGTGTTATGAGGTTTAGGAAAAGGGACAAGTTGAGCCCGAGGTATATTGGCCTATTTGAGATTCTCCGTCGAGTTGGGGATGTTGCTTATGAGTTGGCTTTGCCACCGGGCCTATCAGGTGTTAATCTGATTTTCCATGTTTCTATTCTGAAGAGGTATCATTTAGATGAGACTTATATTGTTCGTTGGGATTCTGTGTTGCTTGATGAGAATCTGTCCTACGAGGAAAAGCCTATTGCGATCTTGGATTGGCAAGTTAGAAAGTTAAGGTCTAAGGAGATAGCTTCTGTTAAGGTTCAATGGAAGCATCGTCTTATTGAGGAGGCCACATGGGAGACCGAGTCAGATATGCGGGGTAGATATCCCCAGTTATTTGCTGACTCAGGTACTTCCCCCGTTTCTTTCCTTATCGCTCGAGGAAGAGCGATTATTTAATTGGTATTTGATGTAACGACTCGTTTGGTTGTTATAGCATTCTTGACCTTTTTACCCATGTTGACCCTTCCCCTAGCCTTATGAGTATAATTTGGACCCGCGAGGATGGGTGGTACGGTTCCTGAGATGATCGGGCAAGGTTTATGATGATTTGTGGGAATTAGAGTTTTAAAGTGAAAAATGTTTGACCAATAGTTGACTTTTGGATAAATGGACCTTTTTTGGGAATCCATCGATTCGGAGAGGTCCGGATGGTTAATTGTGAATTGGTAGGATGTTCGGTTCGGTTCCCGAGGCATTTGGGAGCATTTTCGGTTAATAGTTGGAAAGTTGGTCTTTGGCCATTGGGTGTTTACTCGGTTAAATAGACCTCTGTTGGGAATTCTGTCACCACGAGTGAGTCCATAACATCTTTTTATGTGTGAATACATGTTTGGTTTGTATCTGCGAGGTCTCGGGTGATTGTCGCATTTCGGGATTGGACTTGTGAAAAACCAAAATTTTCAGTGTCTGGTCTCCGTTGTAGTGGCACTAGACCTGCCCTAGCGGAACCGCTATCGCGTGGTCTTGGAAGCTATAGCAGGCGATCGATTTTTTGTTGGGGCACCACAGCAGACAGGAATTCACTGTGGCGGATGCGCTGCAACGTGCTAGGTCTCGCTAGTGTAATCCCGCTCTAGCAGACTCGTGACCGCTACAGCGGGATTACGTATTTACAAAATCATTAAATGCTAGGATAAAACCCTTAAACCTGTTACGTCCCGTATTTTATACATTGGGACAATCCGGATTAACTATGATAAGTTAGGGCCAAGACCATTCCGGGACTTGAAGTCGAGACTTTTGACCTTCGATTTTATTTTGAGACATAAGTTGTTCATGAAATTGTTGGCATGGAACACTTAGGAAAAGTTGGGACCAAAAATCATATATTTGGAAGTTGAAAATCTTGCAAAAGAGGCCTTTGGTCATGTGGCTTTGAAAGTGATCCCACACACTTTGTGGCCAATTCTAAATGGTCCAACACATGTGTGGACCATGGACACTTGGAGGGCTCATCTTGGGGCTTAAAAGATGACTTCTAAGTCATCTTCTAGCACTTCCACACTTAGAAAAATAAATCAAGAAGTTGAAGAACAACAACCAACACCATTCAGCCAAGAACCAAGAAAACCAAGTCCAATTTTAGCCACCCCAAAAATATTTCTTTGGTGCAAATCCACTAATTGGAGGTCCCTAAGTATCGTGGAAGTGTTGTTGGAGCGATCAAGCCATCCGTTTAGTAGATCGCAAACCCTAGGCATAGTGTGGAGTTGAAGAAGAAAGGTAAGATTTGATCTTGTTTTATGTGTTATAAATGTTGTATGCATGTTGTAGTATGCTAAAATGGACGAAAATCATGAGATAGGGTATGTTGGAAGTGGGTCGTGTGCTTGGTGTGTTAGCCGTGTGAGGTGTGTGTATGTTGTGTGGTTGAGGTGATGAATTGTTCTTATGTAGCATGTTTAATTGTTGTAGTGTGTAGGATGGCTAAGAATCACTAATATATGCATGTGTGGTAATAGCCGAATGTGGGTCATACTATATGCCAAAGAACACATTAATGTCGCTTAGTGTTTTAGTGGTTGTTGTGATGACTTTTATGTTGGAAATGAGAGTTTAATGTCGCAAGTTGATATGGTAAGTGTTGCGGACTGATTTGGAGAATTATGTGCAAGTAATGCAATTTTTATTTTTATGAGAATAGCATTGTTAGAATGTGGATTATTGGTGCAAATCATGATTCGAAAGTCAAAAGTGTGTATAGCGAGGTTCTCGGGTTTGGGACTGTTTTCGGGAAAATTGGAGCAATTGTTGGATTGTTGGAAATGTTGTGTAAGTTGTTTAAAATGTCCTTGAATATTGTTGGTATGGGTTCGGGTTGGAAATTGAATGTATGAGCGGTGATGTGGCTTGAATGTAAGCCGTCGAATTGAATATTATGAATGTTGTAAAAGAGAGTTATTATTGTTATATTGCCTTTCGGATTGGTCATTGGGGTTGTTAGGTTGGTTATTGTTGTTGTGATTGTTGATTTGGCCGAGTTAAATTCTCGGGGTTGGCCTTTTTACAGGGGAAATGCTGCCCAAATTTCTGTAGACTTGAGTATTAGTTTGGAGTAAATCGCCTAAGTGCCTATGTCTAATGTTTGATATTCGTTGGCGTATTTGTAGACCTTGGGGATCCCGAGGCGTAGGTTGGGATTAGCTTGAGTTGGGCTAGCTTGGAGTGCGTACGAGGTATGTAAAGCTCAAACCTTCCTTCTTTTGGCATGCCTTAGTTATACATAGGTTATATCACGAGCCTCGAGGAAATTCTAAATTCGCAATCCGAGTACGTTATGACTCTTATATAATTCTTGGCACTCGTATGTTTGATGTGATGAAATATGAATCCTTATGTCTTCGAAATAACTGATTTCCAAATGTTTCACAAAAAGTTTTGTTTAAAAGAATTCCGTAATTATGGACGCCGTATCTTTCACATAAAAGCTCGAATTGCTTCGATATTTTCGTAGGAGTTTGTATGGCGTATAATGAGTATGTTCTCCATAGGCGGGCCCGGCTCGGGTCTATACCCGTCCATAGTTCCCGCGACTTTCCTTTATGTAATTCGGATGACTTTTGAAAGAATTTGGTATGACTATTATTTCGATTCTCAAGTATGGTCATTTTACTTATATTTGAGTCCATGATAATGATTTTATACATATGGTTACTCACGACTCTGCTCGTGCGTTCTGTTATATCTTTCGCCGAGTCCCTGGCCGGTTCTGTTGTCGTGCGCACTTTGATAGATTCCGGTGTTATGCTGTGTTGACGGTTCACCGAGCCACTAGATAGAGGGCCGGGTTCCACTTATATTTGGCGTTATGCTGTGTATGGCGTTATGCTGTGTTATGATGTGTGACGGGGATACGGAGATTTGAACCTTCTGGTATTATGCTTTGTTATGGCGCCATCGACGGGCGGGCGACCATAGTCTCTGTGCCCTATGCATGACTTATATTTTGAGAGTAAACATTTTGATATTTTGGGTTTGCACTTATGTTTTGTACTTCTATTTCGTTTATGCCTCAGATTTGTTTTCTGTATCTTCTGCTGTTTGGAGTGCTCCTCTTATTCCGGAGCCTACATTTTGGTATATATCTTCGTTCGTTGCATATGTATGTATTTGTTCAGGGGTACGGCGGGGCCCTGTCCCGCCATATGATTCGGTCTGTCTGTTTAGAGGTTTGTAGACGTATATGTGGGTTTTGTGCCTACTTCTGTACGGGTGTGTTTGTATGATCCCACTTGCCATGGCAGCCTTGTCGGCGTGCGTTTGTATATGTTCTGGGCCGTTGCGCCATTTGATAGCCTTGTCGGCTTCTGATATATATGTACATATATGGTTGTGTTTGAAATGTGTCTGGGACAGTTTGATATAATTTGAGGCAGCGTGTGATATTTGTGCCCTTATACGCTATCTGTATGTGATTCGGATTTGATGAGTGTGTTCGGGTGCCCAGTTCGGGCACTAGTCACAGCCTACGGGGTTGGGTCGTGACAAAACCCCGATCATTTCATTCATTACTTTTTAAACATTCTTGAGGCAAATTGAAGAGTTCTTGGGTGATTCTTCCTTGCGGTAAGTATTCTTCCATGTGGTAAGTTTCCTAACTTAGCATTCATTATTTTAACCTTCCTAAGCTTGAATCCACGCTAGAAATCCATTAGAATCTAAGAGGAAAAATGGTTTTTGATGATAACCTCTTTAAATGAGTTCCAATATTTCTAAATGGAAATTGTTGATGGGTTTGACTAATCTAATCATACAATCTGATGATTTCATAGCTAATAGGCTTGAATCATCCATTTGTGTTGATTAATTTGAAGGTTGAAAAATTAGGGCTCATACCCAAATTGGGGGTTTTCACTTGAATCTCGAAGTTGACCCATTCTTGAATTATTTTAGCAATTGATTTGTAGGATTGAACTCCTAGAACGTTGAATTGCATATTTCACTTTCGAAATGATCGTTTTACCCTTCTGGGATCGTTTCCCCTTTCTCCATAGTTGAATTTGATTTGACAGATAAGTATAGCAATATGGGTGTTGCTCTTCATTATTTCTAATCTAGAATTCGTATATGATTAGACTTTGAGTGTTTGAAGGCGCTACGAAAGGGAAAATCTTAGAGGTGATTGTTCGTGGCTCCTGCTCGGCTACCAAGTAGGTTACGGTTTACCTTATGGTTAGACTTCGGTTAGCGAGGCATATTGTCACGACCCGACTAGGGGCCGTGACGAGTACCCGATACTTGTACCGAGCACCCCTTGTCTATCGTTTTACCTTTACCTCTTAGCAAGCCATGTAAACAGAGCCATTTTTTTTTTGAACATTAACATTAGCGGCGTCATTCTGAACATAGACTAATAAACTTCGTTATCACTTATACATCAACATTAGCATGCCAAAACACCATATACCTAACTGTACTTAACTGACTGTACATATCTGTCTACGAGCCTCTAGACATAGTACACTTATACATAGAAAGGGTCGGGTGCTGCCGTGCCCGAATATACATACACAAAATAGTACCGCAGAAGTGAGACTCCGGAATAACTGGAGCGCTGTCAACACTGCTGGTAAGGCTCCTAAGGATCAAATCCGCCTGTCTGCTGACCTGCGCGGCATGAAACGCAGCGTCCACAAGAAGGGACGTCAGTACGAATAGTGTACCGAGTATGTAAGGCATGAATAGTAGCATACAGAAAGTATAAAACGGAAATAACGACATAAGAGAATAATAGCACATGTCCTGAGGTAGAAACATAACCTGTATATATATATATATCCTTGGCAGGTGCTATGCGTACATAGCTTTCCTTTAAGAATCTTTCCTTGTTCATATACATATACATATAAAATAGGACATCTCATATTGCCGAGGCGTCGGCAGCCGATCCATTTAACCATAAATATACACATCCCGCGTCCGGGACGATATCATATCATGTAATGCCAACTGATCCGGTGGATATGCGTTCATAACGCTCTGCCCTTACCTCCATTTCCCCCGTATACATATGCATATATCATGTACATATATCAACGTCTATAGCGCTCTAGCTCTTTTATCATATACATATACGTGTGTCATGTGCATGTATCAGCGTCTATAGCGCTCTAGCTCTTTCGTCATGTGCATATATCAGCGTCTATAGCGCTCTAGCTCTTTCGTCATGTGCATATTTTAAAAATATATACTCATATCCTACATACATTTACATGTCTTATATGCATTTACGTATTCTATAAACATATATCTCATAGGCACGCAGGAGAGCCCAAAGAAGCATCATGTAGTCATCGGAGTGACGTAAAGTCGGTAACCTCCGATTACATTATAGAATACTCGTGATCGCTTTGTCTCACCTTGAAGGAACGAGTATTTTAAGGTGAGACTATCAACGGGGAATAATATTAAAGTAAACGTAGAATGAAATCGGGGCATCATAGATGACAGTTCATAGACTTTGAAATCTTTTAGAAAATAAAGTCATAGCTAGGAAATATAAATAAGATTCAAAAATTAGTTTATCATTTTCACGTTTACATAAGATACTTAGCTTAGTCATCTTAGTCATAGAGTCGTTCCGGTAGTACGTATCATAGGCATATCCTCTTATCTAGCATCATTGTTATCATTATCGTCATGGAAGTGCCCTCGTTAGAGGAGTCACAGTACTTATCATTTGGTAACGAAATCGGGATAAAAAGTTCCCTTTGGATTCACTTTAAGTAAGTCAAGCAAGACTGTAAGGAAATATCCGAGAGTAGCGGGCCCACCTCGGGCCGGATGGGGTGACGTATATGATTTACATATATTACGTGTCATGTCATTACTTGTGAGGGTCCTAGGGTAATCGGGTCCCACTTATGCAAGTTCTAGGGGTTTGAGAGGTCTTTCCATCATTTGCACACTTTTTAGTTCAATTCTACTGAAAGAAAAAGGGGAAACTTTAGGTGCGGATTCCGGAGAATGGAGTTGTCCTTGAGGCTCGTATCCAGCCTAGTATGCCTAAGACATGGCATAGAATGAAGGGTGAAGCCTTACATACCTCTTGCCGCTCCGTATGCTATCCCGAATTCAAGTCGCAAATCCGCCAAAATCTACAAATTGGTCATGTTTACCAAAACTTGATTAGAGCCTTTAGAAGTTGATTCTTTAAGGTAACACTTTGTCTGCCGAAATTTCGGCAGCATTTCCCCTGTAAATATGTCACCCCAGAGAATATGGCTCGGCCCAATTCAACAACAACCCAACCAATAACCATGCTATAACTTCAATAATCAATTCAAGAATGCCTTAAACGATCCACACAATTTTCAAAATAGCCCACTAATATATCATTCCACCGAAAATCTTCCCAACTTCATAAGAATAACAATAACAATACCAACATCAATAAAAATCATTTCCCATATCAAATTATTCCATAAAGAAGTCATCCTACAAGATATATATATGTGTATTTTCATCCAATTTCTCTTCAAATCTCAACCCACAAATCAACAACATCAATACAACAAACTATCACCTTATTCTTGCCATTATTTCTTAATTCATATTGATAGAGATAGAGATTCAACAATTCATACCTTGTTTTTCATGAAAGTAGCCAAATCTTCAAAATTTACTCGTTTGCAAGCCACTCCAACTCCAAAATGAAATCATATTTGTGACTATGCGTTGCCCGGACTTCGATTAGTACTTCGTAGCTTCAAATTTCACTCAAAATCCTCAATTTTATGAGAGATTTAAGCCCCCTTTTTGTGTAGAATTTTCTGGAAATTTTCAGAGCATTTTGGAAGGTTTTTATGAAGAAAAATGGGGTTTTAACCCCTTTTTATAATTGGGTCGGCGTACTGTAGCTACAGTACTGCTGCAGTGCTGTAGCGGTACTGTAGCGGTACTGTAGCAGTGCTGTTTCTGCGCGACAGTTCAGTTTGTAACGTCTATAATTCTCTACTCCGAGGTCTTATCAACAAGAGGTTTGTTGAATTACAAACTAGACTCGATGAACTTCATTTTAGGCTTTTGAAACGCCTTAAAACTCCAAATATACATGGGTATATACCCCTCCAAATCTGACTAAAAATCTTTCCAGCATTTCTCAAATTTTTGTCAAACTTATTTTCTTCAATTCGCTCGATCTCGAAATATTCCGAAACTCTCCATACATGATATTTATCACTTATTATACTAATAATGGCCATGTTCTCGTGTTTCAAAATACTCTTTCCCGATTACGACTTACGAGATCGTAATTTGTCTTTTTATTTTGTTGTTACATACTTCCCATGGCCTGTATCTTCCAAAACATCATGGGACATCTCCGATACTTCATTGCTACGGTGATGTACATGTCATTCTCATTTTCTGAAACTGCGGGGTGTAACATCCTCCCCCCCTTTAAAAAAACATTCGTCCTCGAATGTTGAGGCTGAGTTTGCTCCGCAGTAGATATCAATGTTTTTACTTGTGTTTGTCAGTATTTACTGTACTTACTTGCAATCTTACTTACCCGTTAAAACTGAACTGATCCAAACTATGCTATCCATTCTTCTTCCCTTGAGGCCAAAATTTACGCCTGTACCCAAGGTCACCCCTTTTTCTTATTACTTGTCTGTCCACTAACTCTCCATGCCTTATCGCCTTTACTGTCACTTTAGATTTTGTTGTTTACATTCTTGTATGCCATTTCGTGTCGTACTTATACATACCTTTATTCAATTTTGATCTCCTCCTCTTTTTTTGTTCAGGAATTCTTATTCTTCCTCCCTTAAACAAAATAACCTCGAGATTGGTCATATTTTAGCATTCTTTTCTTTCTATAGCAGTCCAATTCATCTGCGGTACTTTATCTTTCAGCTGGTTTAACACCGAGATGTCTTGCTTGATTTCTCTTTCCGTCAATTGGATTTCTGGCACTTGGCTATCTAACGACAATTCTTGTACTTTTATCGAAATCATATCAAACCTCTTCTTTTCATGGTTCATTTCCTTCAATTTACGCTTAAGGTTTCTAATCCTTAGTCCGGCTAATAAATTAGGGGTGAATTCAGAAGTTTGTCAAAAGATAACCAAGATTCTTAGTCATGCAGTGGATTCGACTCCTTTCATTCTTTCTGTTATCTGTAACTTTCATTTGTTCTTTTTCCAATAAGAGCCATCATGTTTCTCCTCCACGCGGTTTCATTTGTCGCCCGATTGATCTAATCAAACACAATATCCTTTGGCCTTTTGAGTAACAAAAGATCATAATCTCTGAATTGCTTATGGAATTCATATCGAGTCCGAAGAAATAATCGAGGGTGATCAAGGTAATATTTCAAGAATCGATCAAACGATAGGGTATCAAGATACGAAATATAAGGCATGGGAATGGACTGGATTGGTCATGGAACGCTTATGTTCATGTTCTAGCCAGGTTTACGCCACAGAAGGGGGAGGGGGAAAATGAACCTCCGATCTGCCTTACAGTCAAGTTTGCCCTTCACCCGAGCTGTTATGTATCGAGGAATATATATCATTAACCATACTTCCATCACATTTTCATCAACTTATAAGCACTCTTAGACGTCCTTTTTCTTCCTTTCTTCGTTCATTTCTTATTCCCCTTTACGATAGCATAGCTTGCTCGTATATATGTTTATTTTTCGTATTCTCATCTTGAAGGTCCTCCTAGATTTCCATTGCTCTTAAAGGGGCTCCTTTCCCGCTTGCCACGTAATAATATCTACTTAGAAGTATTGTAGATCCTTCCACAAGAAGTACAAACCCATATTGATCTCGTATATATTTATATATACTTCTAAACGAAACTTTCCTGTACTCGTTAACTTTCTTCCCGTTTCAATATCTCTTTGTTATCACTTACTAACCATTCAAATCTATAAACCGTAATACTGCATTTAAGTTCCTAGTATCAACCTTCTTTATGTTCCCAATAAGTCCCATAATTGTTCTTTCAACCATGACTTACCAAATGGCTGATGGTCATATTTTCTCTTTATTCTTCCTCTATAGAAATGCAAACAATTCAATTTGTAAAAGTTTCAGCAGAGTTTCCCCTATAATTCTTACTACCACATTCCAGCACATGGCCCAGAAAACACATCCAATGCTCTACAGAGCAATCCCCAATACCATAATAACTCGCTCAAGTTCTTATGTCAACATCTATCCATGTTAATGAAACAGGAAACATACCTTGCAATTGAATGACTTCAATTCAAAGTAATTCTCTCGTAGTGACAAAATCAACTGCTTGTTCATCATTAAAGCATTCGGTCAGAATTCGGGATGTCTTATTCTACGATTTAGCTCTATGGCACGATCTAAGATACGAAAGAAGGTCAATTGTTCCTAAATGCCCTGCAGCCTCTTGCCTATAAGTGTGGCGCGCTACACACCCATAAACAGGACTCTACTGGACACGGCTCGTAGACAAACTCCTAGGACCGAACTGCTCTGATACCACTTCTGTCACGACCCGACTAGGGGCCGTGACGAGTACCCGATACTTGTACCGAGCACCCCTTGTCTATCGTTTTACCTTTACCTCTTAGCAAGCCATGTAAACAGAGCCTTTTTTTTTTTGAACATTAACATTAGCGGCGTCATTCTGAACATAGACTAATAAACTTCGTTATCACTTATACATCAACATTAGCATGCCAAAACACCATATACCTAACTGTACTTAACTGACTGTACATATCTGTCTACGAGCCTCTAGACATAGTACACTTATACATAGAAAGGGTCGGGTGCTGCCGTGCCCGAATATACATACACAAAATAGTACCGCAGAAGTGAGACTCCGGAATAACTGGAGCGCTGTCAACACTGCTGGTAAGGCTCCTAAGGATCAAATCCGCCTGTCTACTGACCTGCGCGGCATGAAACGCAGCGTCCACAAGAAGGGACGTCAGTACGAATAGTGTACCGAGTATGTAAGGCATGAATAGTAGCATACAGAAAGTATAAAACGGAAATAACGACATAAGAGAATAATAGCACATGTCCTGAGGTAGAAACATAACCTGTATATATATATATATATCCTTGGCAGGTGCTATGCGTACATAGCTTTCCTTTAAGAATCTTTCCTTGTTCATATACATATACATATAAAATAGGACATCTCATATTGCCGAGGCGTCGGCAGCCGATCCATTTAACCATAAATATACACATCCCGCGTCCGGGACGATATCATATCATGTAATGCCAACTGATCAGGTGGATATGCGTTCATAACGCTCTTCCCTTACCTCCATTTCCCCCGTATACATATGCATATATCATGTACATATATCAACGTCTATAGCGCTCTAGCTCTTTTATCATATACATATACGTGTGTCATGTGCATGTATCAGCGTCTATAGCGCTCTAGCTCTTTCGTCATGTGCATATATCAGCGTCTATAGCGCTCTAGCTCTTTCGTCATGTGCATATTTTAAAAATATATACTCATATCCTACATACATTTACATGTCTTATATGCATTTACGTATTCTATAAACATATATCTCATAGGCACGCAGGAGAGCCCAAAGAAGCATCATGTAGTCATCGGAGTGACGTAAAGTCGGTAACCTCCGATTACATTATAGAATACTCGTGATCGCTTTGTCTCACCTTGAAGGAACGAGTATTTTAAGGTGAGACTATCAACGGGGAATAATATTAAAGTAAACGTAGAATGAAATCGGGGCATCATAGATGACAGTTCATAGACTTTGAAATCTTTTAGAAAATAAAGTCATAGCTAGGAAATATAAATAAGATTCAAAAATTAGTTTATCATTTTCATGTTTACATAAGATACTTAGCTTAGTCGTCTTAGTCATAGAGTCGTTCCGGTAGTACGTATCATAGGCATATCCTCTTATCTAGCATCATTGTTATCATTATCGTCATGGAAGTGCCCTCGTTAGAGGAGTCACAGTACTTATCATTTGGTAACGAAATCGGGATAAAAAGTTCCCTTTGGATTCACTTTAAGTAAGTCAAGCAAGACTGTAAGGAAAAATCCGAGAGTAGCGGGCCCACCTCGGGCCGGATGGGGTGACGTATATGATTTACATATATTACGTGTCATGTCATTACTTGTGAGGGTCCTAGGGTAATCGGGTCCCACTTATGCAAGTTCTAGGGGTTTGAGAGGTCTTTCCATCATTTGCACACTTTTTAGTTCAATTCTACTGAAAGAAAAAGGGGAAACTTTAGGTGCGGATTCCGGAGAATGGAGTTGTCCTTGAGGCTCGTATCCAGCCTAGTATGCCTAAGACATGGCATAGAATGAAGGGTGAAGCCTTACATACCTCTTGCCGCTCCGTATGCTATCCCGAATTCAAGTCGCAAATCCGCCAAAATCTACAAATTGGTCATGTTTACCAAAACTTGATTAGAGCCTTTAGAAGTTGATTCTTTAAGGTAACACTTTGTCTGCCGAAATTTCGGCAGCATTTCCCCTGTAAATATGCCACCCCAGAGAATATGGCTCGGCCCAATTCAACAACAACCCAACCAATAACCATGCTATAACTTCAATAATCAATTCAAGAATGCCTTAAACGATCCACACAATTTTCAAAATAGCCCACTAATATATCATTCCACCCAAAATCTTCCCAACTTCATAAGAATAACAATAACAATACCAACATCAATAAAAATCATTTCCCATATCAAATTATTCCATAAAGAAGTCATCCTACAAGATATATATATGTGTATTTTCATCCAATTTCTCTTCAAATCTCAACCCACAAATCAACAACATCAATACAACAAACTATCACCTTATTCTTGCCATTATTTCTTAATTCATATTGATAGAGATAGAGATTCAACAATTCATACCTTGTTTTTCATGAAAGTAGCCAAATCTTCAAAATTTACTCGTTTGCAAGCCACTCCAACTCCAAAATGAAATCATATTTGTGACTATGCGTTGCCCGGACTTCGATTAGTACTTCGTAGCTTCAAATTTCACTCAAAATCCTCAATTTTATGAGAGATTTAAGCCCCCTTTTTGTGTAGAATTTTCTGGAAATTTTCAGAGCATTTTGGAAGGTTTTTATGAAGAAAAATGGGGTTTTAACCCCTTTTTATAATTGGGTCGGCGTACTGTAGCTACAGTACTGCTGCAGTACTGTAGCGGTACTGTAGCGGTACTGTTTCTGCGCGACAGTTCAGTTTGTAACGTCTATAATTCTCTACTCCGAGGTATTATCAACAAGAGGTTTGTTGAATTACAAACTAGACTCGATGAACTTCATTTTAGGCTTTTGAAACGCCTTAAAACTCCAAATATACATGGGTATATACCCCTCCAAATCTGACTAAAAATCTTTCCAGCATTTCTCAAATTTTTGTCAAACTTATTTTCTTCAATTCGCTCGATCTCGAAATATTCCGAAACTCTCCATACATGATATTTATCACTTATTATACTAATAATGGCCATGTTCTCGTGTTTCAAAATACTCTTTCCCGATTACGACTTACGAGATCGTAATTTGTCTTTTTATTTTGTTGTTACATACTTCCCATGGCCTGTATCTTCCAAAACCTCATGGGACATCTCCGATACTTCGTTGCTACGGTGATGTACATGTCATTCTCATTTTCTGAAAGTGCGGGGTGTAACACATATGTAGAGTTAGTAATTGTTGGAGAAAGCATGTTATGCCTTCGGGTATGAAGTTGGGGTGGATTACTTTGGTTGGTACTGTTTGATTGCGGCTTGTTGCATTGTTATGACCTATTGGCTTGTTGCCACGTGAGTGATAGACTTGATAATTAGCCATTTATTCATGATTGCGAAACTGTATCTCTCATTTGTTGAGTATTGACTTGTAAAGAGAAAGGAATTAATATTGAGATTGTTATTGTGATATGTGTCCATGTGTGGCACGATTTGGCGTTGATATACTCTTGTTCACATTGATATTATGCATGCATTCATACTCATATATTGGGATCGGGTTACGCACCGCAATACATATATTGGACCGGGTTGCACGTTCCGCAACATATATTGGACCGGGTTCCACGTTCTGCAATATATGTTGGACCGGGTTGCACGTTTCGCAACAGATATTGGATCAGGATGTGCGCCACAACAGTTACATGGACTTCGCGAGTCTCCTATGGGTCATGACTATCGAGGCGTGGAGGTCTTCCGCATGGTGCGTGTGTGTATTATTGCATTGCATTCTTATTTACATATTCGTACTGTTAGATTTGGACTTGGTACTTGTACATGTGATGATATTCGGACTAGGTGAGCTATACTTGTGGAGGAATTTGGGCTTGGTATTCTGTATTTGTGGTAACATTCAGACTTGGTATTTAGTGATTGTGATTCCATTCTTGGACAGTGTTCGTTGTATTTATTGTGATCATGCCTACCTTTCAGTCTCTTACTTATACATATGTTAGCTAACTATTGTCGGCCTATGATGCCTACTCAGTACGTGTTGTTGTATTGATTTTACCTTGTTGCATTCTTTTATGAGTGCAGAGTATGTGGCTGGATCGACTACTTCCCCTAGACTGACTCCCGAGGCATTGCTGACGAGCATCTAGGGTGAGCACATAGCCAGATCCGAAACCCGGATGACGCCTCTCATTGTACTTGTCTTATTCGCTACTTCTTAGACAGTATTTCATTTTCAGACTATGTGTTCAAACTTTTAGTTATGTAGTGGCTCTTGTACGGCCTAGACCAGATTTTGGGATTGATGTAATAATTTCGCATTTATCTATTTCAGACTTGTTACATATTTATGTTGGTTGGGTTATTCTATTGATTGTTTGAATGTTAATAAAGGGATGGGTTCTCCTACCAGGTGGGAAAAGGGTAGGTGCCCACACATTTCTCTATTTGGGACGTGACAACAGTACCCTCAGTTTCTTCAGTCGACGCACCCAACCAGGATATGCGAGCTGAAGTGAAGTTTTGACCCAATTAGTGGCCGCTCAAGCCTAGTATCAGGGTGCAGGTGTTTGGTTATGCTGAGACGATAGTTAGTGCAAGGGTTTGGGATTTCATTAAGTTGGACCCTCTAGTATTTCCAGGGCCAGACCCGGATGAGGACCCTCAGAACTTTATAGACTGGATACAGTGGACTTTGAGGGTGATGCATGCCTTTGACACTGAGTCGGTGGAGTTAGCTTCTTATCGATTGCGAGATATAGCGGTTCGATGGTATGAGACCTGCGGGTTATCTAAGGGACTGAATGCCCCTCCAGGAAAGCGGAAGGATTTTACAGAGGCATTTCTTTATCACTATTTGTCAGTGGAAACCCGACGGGCGCGTGTTGATATATTTCTTGCTCTATGAGAAGGGAATATGAGTGTCGGGGAGTACATTCTTCGATTTGATTCACTAGCCAGGTATGCTCCCTCGATTGTGGCAGAGATGAGTGATCGAGTACATCGGGTTGTAATTGAAATTGGGCCGCACTTGATTAATGAGTGCATGACGGTCTCATTACATGAGGGCACGGATATTTTTCGTATTCAGGCATATGCTCAGGGTCTAGAAAATCACTAACAGCAGCAGCGGGGGGCCGATCGAGATCGTGACACGTGTAATCAAAGTAAGAGGGCTAGGTCTGCTAGTTCTTTTGGTGAGTCTCGGGGTTGTCGTAGGCCACAGTTTCCAGCGGCTAGTGCACCTTCGCAGTTTCCAGGGTCGAGGTTTGATCGACCTACTTCATTCGGACCTAGTCAGAGTTCTAGGGCTTCCAGTTCTCAGTATAGAGGGAAGTCTAGTCAGATGAGGCCGCTCTTGTAACGATGTACACATTGTGGTATAATCCATGCAAGGTCGTGTTGTCATGTTTCGGATGTGTGCTATACTTGTGGGTATCTAGGCCATATTATGCGTAATTGTCCGACGAGGGGCGGTGGTGGTATAACTCAGCCGACTGGGTCTGTTGCCGCTTCTTCATCATCAATACGCCTTCCTGGATAAGTGTCTCATATGTCAGCAGGTTGTGGTAGTGGTAGAGGCAGAGGTGGAGCATCTAGTTCGAGCGGTCATCAGAACCGCATCTATACATTGGCTGGTCTCCAGGACTTTAAGTCATCACCTGATGTTGTTACATGTTTTATCAGTTTCTTCTCATGATGTGTACGCATTGATAGATCCAGGCTCCACTTTATCATGTCACTCCTTTTATTGTTGGGAAATTTAGGGTAGAACCCGAGTCGATTAAACCATTTGAGATGTCTACACCGATCGGTGATCATGTGATTGTTAGACAGGTTTATCGTTATCGTGTGGTGATAATTTGTAACCGCCAAACCATAGCGGACCTGATTGAGTTTGATATAGTTGATTTTGACGTTATTATGGGCATGTATTGTTTATCCTCTTGTTATGCTAATGTTGATTGCCAAATGAAAGTTGTTCGATTTCAGTTTCCAGGTGAACTAGTTATTGAATGGAAGGGTAATACTGCAATGCCTAAGGGTAGGTTTATTTCCGACCTGAAGGTAAGGAAGATGATCTCTAGAGGTTTTATTTACCATCTTTTCCATGTTAGAGATGCCGATGCTGAACCACTAACACTCCTATCAGTGTCGGAGGTTAATGAGTTTCCTGATGTATTCCAGATGAGCTTCCAAGCCTTCCTCCAGAAAGGGAAATCGAGTTCGGCATAGATGTGCTACCAGACACTCAGCCGATATCTATTCCTACTTATAGGATGGCTGTCGCATAATTGAGATAGCTGAAGGATCAACTGAAGGACTTGTTAGAGAAGGGCTCTATTAGGCCTAACACTTTGCCTTGGGGTGCGCCAGTTTTGTTTGTACGGAAGAAAGATGGCTTGTTGCGTATGTGTATCGATTATTGGCAACTGAACAAGGTCATAATTAATAACTAATATCCCCTTTCTCGAATCGATGATTTTTTTGATCAGTTGCAACGTGCTAGGTGTTTCTCGAAGATTGACTTAAGATCGGGTTATCATCAGTTGAGGGTCAAGAACAAGGAAATTCGGAGGAAGGCCTTCAAAACGAGATTGTTACATCCTGTGGTTTCATGTGTTTGAAAGCCTACAAGTTAAAAGACATAAGTAAGGAAAAAGAGGTTACCCCAAGCTTATAGGTGGTTAGGATGAAGTCCCGAAATTATTTAAGACTCGAAAGTGGAATGACAGTGATTGGAAACAATATTTTTTGTGCACCAAAAGGGGCTATGGACAAATGCCATGTCACATGACCATGACAATGATTATATGAAGTGTATTAAAAATGATTACTATTTAAGTTAATTGAGATCAAGAAATTAATTATGTGTAAAAGTGGAGATCATGAAATTTATTATTGGTGTAATTCGTTAAAAGTGAAGTGTATGGTGATAAGGGATTAATTATAAAGTTAATGGATAAGTGGGAGTATTACACTCCACGTGGCAGCCATGGAGGACCACAATTAGTGACTACCCATTTTCAGGTTGGTGGTGGCAATTCTACAATGAGTTACTTAAGGTAATGGCTTTCGGAGTGGGCCCCACAACCATAAGGTGGGAATTTACCTTACCATATCTAGAATACAACATATATATATATATATATATATATATATATATATATATATATATATATATATCATTGTTATTATAACTAAATACTTGGGAAGGCTCAGATTTTAATGGAAAGCACAAGAAGGAGTTCAAGCTATTTAAGAACGGGAATGGAAAAAAAAAGGGAATGGTGACTTAGAAAAATTATAACTCAAATCTCCTATATTAGGTGACTTCCTAAAGTAGATCTAGCTGGTCATTGTGGTGTCTCTAACAGCAACGTAGAAGCAACATAGTCCTCTATTTCAAGCTGTCATAGGCGAGGGGATTTTCATAAGGGAATTGGTTTAGTATTCATTTCAGGAGAATTTTTATGCAAATATAAGTTATTATAGCAGCAACGTACTCCCAATATATAGCAGCAACATACTTCTAATATAGGGCAGCAACGTAAGTCCATTTTACGGAGGTGAAGAAGGGACTTTTTCTCAAGAACAACATATGGATTTTGTTTACTACTTCGATCTCATTGTTGAATTCGGGCTTTCCTCGAAGGGAAGTAAGGTGGAAGAAGATCATTTCTTGGTATATAAGGTAAGAACTATTCTCTCCTATGTATATTTAAATTCATCCCAGTCATAGCTAAATTGTGAGATGAGAACTACGAAATTAATTGCGGGAAATCGAATAAGTTATTGTTGTTGTTGTGTGGGCCGATTTGAGGTATATTTTTGGGTTGTGTTGTGGCTGAAAATTGTTTGAGTAACTTAAGTATATTATTGTTGTTGTCATTAATATGTATTTTGAAGGAAAGAATAGTTAGAGAAGTGTGTTTGATAATCGTATCTGGGCTAGTCGATCGTCATGAAATGTTTATGACTTGTTGCTGCTCCATGGTATCTTGATATTGGTATATATATACTTGCTGAATTGTTCTGGTGGTTGTTGTTGATATATGGAGTTTGGGAAAATGAGAAGAACGGGGGAGATGCTACCCGTTTTGTTTTAGGATAAGTAAAATTTTAGTTATACGATTAAAAGAATTTTTCGTATAATTAACGATAGTATCATTGTTGTTAGATATAGATCGTGGAGCAGATACGAGTTGAGTTCTTGAGCCGTTGAGCTAAGACCAGGTATGTTAAGGCAATCCGATTCTTTCATTTTGGCATGATCTTTATGATATGAATGAAAGAAGTAAACGATCAAGTTCCAAAGAATTCTATTCCGAGATGCTTTAGAGATACCCGTGTCATTGGCTTCGTATGTACATTCAGGCATAGTTCATGTGTATAGTTCCAGAATTCAGAGTGATATATCACTAGTCTTTCATGCATACATATATATATATATACCGCTATTTTCTCACACCGAGCCACGCTATATTCGGCCGGGTACGGCACATAGATGTGCACACCACTGCAGTGGGTACGTTATGATGTTACCCCATACGTGGGATGATAAGACATATGAATCGGACTGCACGTTCTGCAGTATTAACATTTATGGATCGATCTGTACGTTCCACAACCCTAATAGTTAGATTATGATATACGTATATGATTTTTGAAACAAAGCATGCATATCATACGCCCTCAGAGGCACTTTCAGTTATACAGAGTTACACATGCACTCTCAGGTATGCAGTCATACAGACACATTCAGATCCACAGATTGATTCTCATGTCTTAGATTCCTTTCATGATTCTTATGTATATAATGTTTCCATGTCTTACATACTCGGTACATTACTCATACTGACTCCCCTATTTCTTGGGGGGGGGGGGGGGGGGGGGGGGCTACGTTCCATGCTCGTAGGTCCCAAGATACATGTTGGTGACCCATCTATTAGGATATCAGCTCAGCAGATGAGTTTGATGCACTCCATTTGTTCCGAAGATGCCAGGAGTCACCATGGTCTTATGTATATTTATGTGTGCACTTATGTATGGGTATGGCGAGGCCCTGTCCCGGTCATGTTATGTTATGTTTTCTAGTAGAGGCTTGTAGACAGTTATGTACAGTCAGATGATGCCCAGACTTGAGAGTTCATATGTTGTCACAAGTGGTTATGATAGCCTTATCGGCTCATACAGTATGCCCAGCATATTCATACAGATGAGTCTTTCAGATTATTCGATGTAGGCATGCTTTCGTTATGAGTCTATTGAGAGTCATATGATGGCCCTATCAGCCTACCAATGTTTATGTTGATGTCACAGATGTATGTTGGATGGTACTTGATTAGTACAGTCAGGTGCCCGTCATGGCCCTCCAGTTTGGGTCGTGATAGAGATATGGGCACTTTGCGTTTTTAGTAATGTCATTTGGGTTGACGAACACACCAGCAACATTCATGGATATGATGAATAGTATATTTCGTCCCTTTCTGGATGTTTTCGTGATTGTATTTATTGATGTTATTCTGGTCTACTCTCGTTCGGAAGTAGAACATGCCGATCATTTGCGAAAGGTATTACAGATACTTCAAGCCCGAAAGTTGTACGCTAAATTCTCCAAGTGCAACTTCTGGTTGAATTCAGTGACATTCCTCAGTCATATTATTCGGGTTGATACTCAGAAGATAGAAGTCGTAAAGAATTGGGCAAGACTTACAACTCAATCGGAGGTTCGTAGCTTTCTGGGACTAGCAGGTTATTACAGGAGATTCGTAGAAGGGTTTACTAATATATCAGCGCCATTGACGAAATTAACTCATAAAGGGGTTAAGTTTCAGTGGTCAAATGCTTGTGAACAAAGTTTTAAAGAGTTGAAGAATCGGTTGACAACACCTGTTCTTACTCTTCCATA